>NC_071399.1:27789196-28090874 GCF_022682495.2 Desmodus rotundus
CAATTTGTTAAGAAGGAGGAAAATAAAAACTATTCTTGTTGTGACCCTAAGACTGCTTTTCACAGAATTTCCTAGAAGATACTTGCTGATGACAATGATAATGCTGGAATTGCTTCCTCAGCCAGAAAGTACATCAAATAAAGAAGAGCCTTGGGTTTCTTTTTAAACTGTGTATTTTTCATTATCATTTAGTCCCCTTATACTCCCCGTCCCCTTCACAATTACCACCCTGTTGTCCCTGTCCGTGAGTCCTTTTCCCTTGATCTGTCCACTCCCTAACTGCCCCCTTATCTGTCATCCTGCTTTCCATCTATGAGTCTGTCTCTGATTTGCTTGTTAGTTCAGTTTGTTCATTAGATTCCATATATGAGTGAGATCATATGGTACTTGTCTTTCTCTGACTGGCTTATTTCACTTAGCATAATGTTCTACAGGTCCATCCATGCTGTCACAAAGAGTAAAATTTTCTTTTTTACCTCTGAGTAGTACTCCATTGCATAAATGTTCCATAGTTGTTTTAGCCACTCATCTACTGATGGACACTTGGGCTGCTTCCAAATCTTAGTGATTGTAAATAATGCTGCAATGAAAATAGGGGTACTTATGTTCTTTTGAATTAGTGTTTTGTGTGCCTTTGGATATATTCTCAGAAGTGGGAGCACTGGGTCAAAAGGCAGATCCATTTTTAATATTTTGAGGTATCTCCATTCTGCTTTCCATACTGGCTGCACCTGTCTGCATTCCCACCAACAGTGCAAAGGGGATCCCCTTTCTCCACATCCTCACCAGCACTTGTTTGTTGATTTATTGATGATAGCCTTTCTGACAGGCATGAGATAATATTTCATGGTGGTTTTAATTTGCATTTCTCTGATGATTAGTGATGTTGAACATCTTTTCAAATGTCTATTGGCCATCTGTATGTCCTCTTTGGAGAAGTGTCTATTTCGGTCCTTTGTCCATTTTTTAATTGGGATTTGTTTTTTGGTTTAAGCTTTGTAAGTTCTTTATAAATTTTGGATATTAACCTCTTATCAAATGTATCAGCAAATATGTTCTCCCATTCTGTGGGTTGTCTTTTTATTTTGTTGATGTTTTCCTTTGCTGTGTAAAAACATTCTAGTTTGATGTAGTCCCATTTGTTTATTTTTTGTTTGTTTGTTTGTTTCTCTTGCATTGGATGTATATCTGAAAAAATATTGCTATAAGCAATGTCTGAGATTTTGCTGCCTGTGTTTTCTTCTATGATTTTTATAGTTTTGGGACTAACATTTAAGTCTTTAAGCCATTTTGAATTTATCCTTGTGTATGATGTAAAAGGTGGTCTAGTTTCATTTTTCTGCATCTATCTATCCAATTTCCCCAGTACCATTTATTGAATAAACTATCTTTAGTCCATTGTATGTGCTTGCTTCCTCTGTCAAATATTAATTGATTATAAAGGTGTGGGTTTATTTCTGGGCTCTCTATTCTGTTCCACTGATCTATGTGTCTGTTTTTGGGGTAGTATGGACATTTTAATGGTGTTAATTCTTTCTATCCATGAACACATTATATGCTTCCACTTATTTGTATCTTCTTCAATATCCTTCTTCAGTGTCTTATAATTTTCTGAGTACAGGTCTTTTATGTCCTTGGTTACATTTATTCCTAGGTATTTTATTCTTTATGAAACAATTGTGAATGGGATTGTTTTTCTTTATTTCCCCTTTTGTTAGTTCATTATTAGAATATAAAAATACAACTGATTTCTAGATATTGATTTTCTATCCTGCTATTTTGCTGAATTCATTTATCAGTTCTAGTAGTTTCTTGCTGGCATCTTTGGGGTTCTCTTAATACAGCATCGTGTAATCTGCAAACACAGTTTTACTTCTTCCTTTCCAATTTAGATGCCTTTTATTTCTTCTTCTGGTCTTGATTATTGTGGCTAGGATTTCCAGTACTATGTTGAATAAGAGAGGTGAAAGCAGATATCCCCATGTTATTCCCAATCTTAAGGGGAATGCTTGTAGTTTTTGCCCGTTTAGTATGATGCTGGCAGTGGGTTTGTCATATACGGCCTTTATTATGTTTAAGTAGGTTCCCTTTATTCCCACTTTGCTGAGAGGTTTTACCATAAATGGGTGTTGGGCTTTATCAAATGTTTTTCCTGCATCTAAGATATGACCATGTGTTTTTTACCCTTCATTTTTTTTTATGTGTTGAGTCCCATTTATTGATTTGTGAATGTTGTACCAACCTTGCATTCCTGGAATAATTCCCAATTGTTCATGGTGTATGATCTTTTTGACGTATTGCTGTATTCAGTTTTCTAATATTTTGTTGAAGATTTTAGCATCTATGTTCATCAGGGATATTGGCCTGTAATTTTCTTTCTTTGTAGTATCTTTATCTGGTTTCAGAATTATAATAATGCTGGACTTGTAAAGTAAGCTTGGGAGCTTTCCCTCCTCTTGAATTTTTTGAAATAGTTTGAGAAGGAGAGGTGTTAGTTTTTCTTAGAATGTTTGGTAAACTTCACCTGTGAAGCCATCCAGTCCAGGACTTCTGTTTGTTGGGACTTTTTGATTACTGCTTCAATTTCACTGGTATAATCTGACTATTCAGATTCTCTGATTCTTCCTGATATAGTTTTGGTAGATTATATGTTTCTGGGAATTTATCCATTTTGTCTAAGTTATCCCATTTTTTGGCATATAGTTGCTCATAATATTTTCTTACAATCTTTTGTATTTCTTTGGCTTCAGTTTTTATTTCTCCTCTTTCATTTCTGATTTTATTTATTTGGGTCCTCTCTTTTTCTTTTTTCTTGGTGGGGCTCATTAAAGGTTTGTCAACCTTGTTTATTTTTTCAGAGAACAAGCTCTTGAATTCATTGATCTTTTCTATAATATTTTGAGGCAGGGGAGACTCTATTTTGTTTATATCTGCTGTGATCTCTATCATTTCCTTCATTGTACTCACTTTGGGCTTTGTTTGTTGTTCTTTTTCAAGTTCCTTTAAGTGTAAAGTTAGATTGTTTATTTGAGCTTTTTCTTGTTTTTTGTTTTTTGGTTTTTTTGAGATAGGCCTATAACACTATGAATTTCCTTCTTTCCCTGTGTCCTACAAATTTTGGATTATTGTGTTCTCATCTTCATTTGTTTCAAATGCCTTTTGATTTCTTCATTGACCTCATTGTGGACCCATTCATTGAGTAATAACATGTGATTTCATTCTAAGTCTTTGTGTGTTTTTCGGTGATCATCTTGTGATGGATTTCCAGTTTCATAGCATTGTGGTCACAAAAGATGCTTGATATAATTTCAATCTTAAATTTACTGAGACTTGTTTTGTGTCCTAACACGTGGTCTATCTTAGAAAACATTCCATGTGCACATGAAAAGTATGTACATTTGCTGTTTTGGGGTGAAATTCTCTGAAGATCTCAAGTAAACCCATTTGACCTGGTGTGTTGTATAAGGCTGCTGTCTCCTTGTTGATTTTCTGTCTGGAAGACCTGTCCATTGAAGTCAAAGGGGTGTTAAAATCATTAACTATGACTGTAATTCTCTTGATCTCTCCCTTTATGTCCATCAAGATTTGCTTCACATATTTAGGTGCTCCTATGTCAGGTGAATAAACATTTATTAGGGTTATATCTTCTTGTTGGATCATCCCCTTTATCATTATGTAGTAAATTTCTTTGTCCCTTACCATAGCCTTGGTTTTAAAGTCCATTTTGTCAAATGTAAGTACTGCTACCCCAGCATTTTTTTCCTTTCCATTTGCATGAAATATCTGTTTCCAACCCTTTACTTTTAGTCTGTGTGTATCTTCTGATCTGAGGTGAGTCTGTTGGAGGCCATATATATACATGAGTCTTGTTTTCTTATCCATTGAATTATCCTATGTCTTTTGGTTGGAGCATTTAAGCCATTTACATTTAAGGTGATTATTGATAGATATGTACGTAGTACCATTTTATTGTTAGACTACTGTCCTCTTTTTTTTTTTTCCTTCTCTTTTTCTTCTTCCTCTTCTTAAAGCATGCCCTTTAATATTTGTTACAGGACTGGTTTGGTGTTAACAAATTCCTTTAGTTTTTTCTTGTCTGGGAAGCTCCTTATTTCTCTTTCAATTTTAAATGATAGCCTTGTTGGGTAAACTAGTTTTGGTTGTAGGCCCTTGATGTTAATCACCTTGACTATTTCACACCATTCCTTTCTGGCCTGAAATGTTTCTGTTGAGAAAGCAGATGACAGTCTAATTGGTGCTCCCCGGTATGTAACTATCTGCTTTTCTCTTGTGGCTTTTAGGATTCTCTCTTTGTCTTTAATCCTTGCCATTTTAATTATGTCTTGGTATAGGCATCTTTGGGTCCAACTTGTTTGGGACTCTCTGGGCTTCCTGGAGTTGTGTTTCTTTTTCCTTCACCAGGTTAGGGAAGTTTTTGGTCATTATTTCTTCAAATAGGTTCTAGATCCCTTGCACACTTTCTTCTCTTTCTGGTATTCCCATGATATGGATGTTGTTACACTTCATGTTGTCCCAAAGATTTCTTAATCTCTCCTCATTTTTTAAAATTCTTTTTTCTTTTTTGCTGCTCTGCTAGGGTGTTTTTTCTACCTTGTCTTCCAATTTACTGTTTTGATCCTCTGCTTCATCTAATCTACTGTGTTATTCCTTCCAGTGTACTATTTATTTCAGATATTACATTCTTTATTTCTGGCTGGTTCTTTTTATGGTTTCTATGTCTTTTTTCATGCTGTTGAGTATCCTTATGATCATCAGTGTTCGTTCTCTATCTGATAAATTGCTTACCTCCATTACATCTAGTTCTTCTTCTGTAGAATTCTCTTGTTCTTTCATTTGGGGTCTGTTTTTTTTGCCTTCCCAATTTGGCTGCTTCTTGGTTATTTGTTTCTATGTATTAGTTAGATCTCCAAAGGCTCTGGTGCAGACCTATGTTGGACATTGCCTGTGACTGGCCCTGGGTAACCTATTTGGAGCTATCAGTGATCCACAGCTTGTGGGTCCCTCTGCTGGGCCTGGGTATGTGCAGGAAGAACTAGGTTGTGCACCAAGACCAGCTTTTAACAGAACTGCGCCCATAGCAGGGAGGGTCAGCTGAAGTCTCAGAGCTCCTGTATATCTGCCTTAGTTGTTAAAGTTAATCACTAATATAACCTCAAGCTATACTCCTCAACAGCAGGGCTTAAGCACCACAAGGTGGGACAAGAGTGATTACTGTGGGCGGAGCTATTGTTTCCCTTCAGGCTGATACCATTTGCAGAGGAGTGCCCCACTCGAGAAAGCTAGCTTCTGCAGAATGGGGAATGACTCAGCACAGAAATGGCTTGGTGGCTATTTCTTCTATTGTCTTCCCAGAGCCACCAGCCCCAGACTCTCCTCACACATCTTTAGTCCACTCTGCCCTCCCTCTGCTGGAGCCCAGGGGAAGTGGTTACAAATGGAACTTTGTGTGTTGGCCTTTTAAGAGGCTCTCTGTATCTCCAGCCTTCTCTCCCTGGTGGACAGAAACCCCACTACCTTTCACAGTCATATGTTATTGGGGTTCCTTTCCCTGTTCTGGTGCTATAGGCTAGTGAGCCCAGCTTGGAGTTTAGACCCCACACTTCTTAGGGGAACCCCATCCCTGGCTGCTGAAATATCCCTCTGGAACTTCAGCTGCCACCCATGAGAGCCCAGTCAACCCTCTTGTGCCTCCTCTGCACGCCCTACCAGTCTCACTGTGGTAATGTGGCTTCTTCCATCTGTATGTGGTTATAAGGCTTCTTCCCAGCTAGTGTTCAGTTAGTTATTCAGGATGATTTTTCTGTAATTTATTTGTAATTCCAGTTTGGTCCTGGGAGGAGGTTAGTATAGCTTTCACCTACTCCTGTACCATGATGGGTCTTTGAGAACCTTGTTTTTTGGCTCAGAGAAATTGGATTCAATTTCTAGCTCCTGAAAAATTACTTTCAACTTTGAAATTTGTTCCAGAAAAATTATTAGGATAGATTAAAGACAATTTATCAGAATGTTTGCCTACCCCACATTTGTTAAAGAAAGTTACTTGAGTATGTTGTTTAGCCAAATGAAGGAGAAAATTAAAAAAGAGGAATATCTGGGATCCATAAAATAGTATGGATTCCCTCACCTCCTCCGGGAAGCCCAGCCCATCCTTCTTGGATCCAGCTCAGAAAAACTGTGATGGCAAGTCCTAAAATTGTGCATCAGGTCTAGAAAGCAAATAGCGGGTTGGAGCAGAATGATAGTTAGTTCCAAGGGGGGTTTATCCTGCGGCAGAGGGGGCAGAGCTAGAAATAACTAGTGGACTACCTGACCTAATGTCCACTAAAAGAGAGTAAAAACTATATTAAGGGAGTATAAACAAATATGAAAATATTTTAAAAAGTTAAAACTATCAGGGTGGATAAAGGAGGGGGACAGTGTTTACAGAAGGAAAAATAATCATAGTGCTTTCTTGGCTCAGCAGTAAATAAGATTTACATAGTCATGAAAATGTAAATACTATTTATAGACAACTAAAAATAGTGATATAATTATAGTTGGAATATGGAAATGGGGGAGATGGAGCTCAAACATCTATCACAGCAGAAAATAAGTAGATAATGTCTAAACTGATCAATCAACCAATAAAGGTAGAAGCATGTGATTTAGTGATATAAAATTAAGGACGAGAAGAAACACTTATAAGTTAAAAGTATTTGGTGTTGCAAAAAGGGAATTAAGACAGGAGGGAGACGTGTAATTTTCAATTCCAGGTAAGCTCTTTGGTCCTGTTTTATTTTATAGTGTGATTGTGTTACACCTATACAATTATTTTAACTGAAATGTACTAAGATAAGATAAATACTAAAAATGAAATAAAAACCTTCTGGTTCTACCACCAGTACTTTAGCTCCTTTGGGCACTAGAGTCCTCAACTATACAGGTAAATACCAATCTCACTTGGCAAGAAGAGCTCCTGGAAGATGAGGGAGATGCTGAAGTCACTAGTGAGCACCAGCATTGAAGACTGTTGATTAAGGCAATCCTTGTGCCAAAAAGCAAGCATGACTATGTTCTCGTGCCAAGAAAATCCATTTTAAATACAATATGTTGTAATATGACTTACTCATCCCCTTTCTGCCCCTATTAGCTTCAAGTAGGTAGTAATATGCTCTAGGCTGTAGGCTTACACCTTTGTTAACTGTGAAACTCAACCCTCCTGGGAGGGCCCTATCGCTGTGTTCCTTATGCTTCATCAGAATTCCTAATTTTCCAGGGAATTCTTTGCATCACTGCCTACCTTGCATCACTGAGCTCTGAAATGGCAAAGTTACCCAGCAAGGCAGCTTAGGAAAAGGCGATGTCTGCCTAAACTTTAAAATGAGGACATGAGAGATTCCTCCTGTAGTTTTTCTTCTTTTAAAAAAACACACATCATTTTCCAAAGGGTCTGTGCGCCCCTCTCCTCTCACCTCCTCCAGGAAGCCAGCCAGCATCTCCTGCAGCAACTTATAGGAAACCCGGACACATTGAGTCATCTAAAAATCACAAAGCAAAATAAAAAACAAGCAGAACAGGGAAAATATTTGCAATAGATATAAAACAAAAGATTGATATTTATATTACAGATTTTGCATCTACTGACATACTTATGTGCAAAATCACTGTGTAAAGAGTTTGGAACACAAAGAAATACACACCAAAACTGGGGTTAACTGAGTGGGGAAGGATAAGATCCTACAAATGTACCACGTAGGAACAAATAAGGACAAACAGAAGCTTTTCACTAGTGATTGAGGAAATGCAAATTAAAACAGTTACTGCTCAATTTCCATTCAGTGCCTTAAAATGTGAACTCAGGGTCAGGAAGCTGAGGCAAAATGTGCAAGCAGGAGGTGACAGAAAAGTGAATAACCTGTGGGGAAGCAACTGATAAAAAGTATAGGAGAGTACAAAAAAGTCACATCTTTTGAGCCACTAAATCCATAGGGAACTAATTCAGTGGATGAATGGTGTAAAGTCCATTTACATTTGCCATATGCAGACAAATGTGAAAGAGGAATAGGGAGACTTCTGGTCAAGATGGTGGCATAGGCAGACATGGCTCGCCTCTTGACACAACCACATCAAAATTACAACTAAAATATAGAAAAACCATCACTCAGAACCATCAGAAATAGAGTTGAATGGAAGTCTGGCAACTATGCAATTAAAGAAACCACATCCATCCACATTGGTAGGAGGGTGCAAACGCAGAACGGGGCTGGTCCCTCACCCACATCTGGTGGATGAAAATTTAGGAGGGATATCTTGAGAGCGAGGAGTCCCAGCCCCACAGCAGGACCCCTAGTCTAGTGTTCCAGTGCCAGGAAGATAAGCCCCCACAATTTCCAGCTGCAAAAATCAGCGGGGATTGAGTCGGAGGAAGACACTGCTGAAGCCCCAAGCAATTCCTCTTAAATAACACACATGCTGACTCACCTATACAGACTCACTTCCTCTGGGCTCCAACTATAGGGTGGTGGCTTGAGGGGCACTGGTGGCATTAAGAGAGGAACTGAAGTATCTGGCATCAAGGTGAGCAGAGGCCATTGTCCCTTTTCTAAACCCTCCCCCTCAGAGCCAGCAAGCTGGTGCCGTATCTGAGACTCCATTAACCTGGCTGACACTGTTTGACTTGCCTTGGAGAGCCCCAGAGACCCCATCCCACTCAACTTATGGACCCACCCAAGCTGTTTTTTCCATGTGAATGGCTGGTCTTGGCTCTTAAATCCTATCAAACAAGCAACAGCTGGCTTCAGTAAGTCCTCAGCCCTTGAGTACCTCTTGCTTAGTGATCCAGGCCTGGCATTAGCAGCAGGCAGCCTAGATTCACATCTTAGCTTTGCCTGGGAATCTCCAAGCCCAGCACAAGTAGCAACCTTCTCAGATTGCTTTATAGCTCAGCCAGGTAGCCCTGAGCAAAACACAGGTGGGGCTGACTTTGGCCTACACCACCCAGGAAACTGCAGAGAGGTGAGGGAGTAGGGGGTTCTTGGTGGAGGGGGTCAAAGGGAGGAAAATCAGGACAACTGTAATAGTATTATCAATAAAATATAATTAAAAAAGAAATAATAACCTAAAAAATAGGAATAAAGGAAATCAGTAAATCAAAATATTTATTTTTGTTTGGCTATTATGGACAAATGGAATATGTAAATGTGTAAATAAAATACTATCAGAAAAAATCAGGACACTAAATAATATATGGCCAATATTGAAATTCTGTTAATATGGTTAACAGAATTAATATGGTTTAAACATAAAAGGAAAAAGGAGGACTCAAATTATGTAAGGCAGGTAAAAAAAGGGAGCAACATTTGTGTCTTCAGTATTTTAATAACAAATGAAATGATCCTGTTTATTGCATTATACAGTATGACAGCTGACATATGAGCTAGTTAATAGCCCCATTTTTTAGAAGAGGAAACTTGCGGCTCAGACCACAAAGGAATGAGCCAGAGGAAAATTTCAGTCTTAGCTGAGCGCTTGTCCAACTCACCAGCGCAGAAACACAGACATCTTCAGACTCCTCAGACGAGATCCAGTCTCTGCCTCTGGAGCTTTATGTCTCTGTTCATTAAAGCCTCACCCACCCCTAATGAGTGTCATGAATTGTCACCTCTGCAGCAAAGACTGACCTTCTAACTGCACCATCCTTCAGGGGGAGAGAGGAGGAGAGAACAAGAAACAGAGCAGTGCGGGGAGGCTGCTCGTTCTGCACCTGGAGGCTCTTGCTTAACCCCTGGTGCCCGCTCCCCTGCCCTCTTCTTGCAGTGGGGTCACACCCTGAGAACAGGGAGGTGGACAGGAGATGGACAGGGAGTGAACGGGGAAGCCATCTCCAGCATCTCTCCCTGCTCCTTCGTTTGTCTCACCAGGCCCTACCACCTGCATTGCCCATGTCTCCCTCGCAGTAGGAATAAACCCAGCCCCTTCCTACGATCTAGTAGTCAGTTAGTAAATACCTGTTGTGTTAAATCCCACACACACCCAAGAATAAAGCCAACAACAAAATTTCAGGTAGATTTTCGACCCAAACAGGTCCTCTCTTGGTGAGCTCCATTGGCAGACCAACTAACCACTGGCCCGAGCAGTGACTGTCACACAGAGTTGGACAAATAGGAACCTTAACACTGGTCCCTAAGTGGCAGGCTGTCCAGAGTGGGGCTGCAGAGGAAGCAGGCTGATGATGTTGCAGGAGGGACTGGCTGGCTTCCTGGAGGAGGTGAGAGGAGAGGGGTGCACATTTCATTTGGAAAATGATGTTTGTGTGTGTGTGTGTGTGTGTGTGTTTTAAAAAGAAGAAAAACTACAGGAGGAATCTCCTGTGTCCTCATTTTAAAGTTTAGGCAGACATCGCCTTTTCCTAAGCTGCCTTGCTGGGTAACTTTGCCCTTTCGGAGCTCAGGAGCTCAGTCAGGGGCAGGCAGCGATGCAAGGAATTCCCTGGAGAATTGAGAATTCTGAGGAAGCAGAGGGAGTATAGGGGTTAGGGGCCTGCCAGAAGGGTCAACTTTCACAATGAACAAGAACGCAAGCCTCCAACCAGCCTCCACCCCGGAGCCATAACTATCTACTTGAAGCTACTGGCGGGGGGCAGGGGTGCAAAAAGAAGGAAGGCGTATTGCGACATGCTGTATTTAAAGTGGATTTTCCTGGCACGAGAACATAGTCATGCTTGCTTTTTGGCACAAGGATTGCCTTAATCAAAACTCTTGGATGCCGGTGCTCACTAGTGGCCTCAGTCTAGAATGTAACCCACCAACTTTGGGCTGCCGGCCTCCGGGGGCCCTCTGAGTTAAGCCTGTGGCTGGTGGGGGCTCCTGGCCAGGCCCTAGTAGCCCTTGCCAGAAGATCCTGAGGCCTCCACCTATTACTGGATGGAGAATTGATTCACACTTTGCCCTGTAGGAAAACCCGCAGTGGGTAGGCTCCTAGGACTAAGTTTGAAACCAAGGGGGATTTGTTGGAGACACTCTAAGATGAACCAGATGCATTTTGAAATGCTTAGTCTCAACAGAGAAGGAAATATTTGGGATGATCTTAGAAATTTATTGAGCACTTACTATATGCCAGGAACGAAATAAGCACTTTCCACGTCTTCACTGCATTAGGCCCCCCAGTTACCCCGCTGAGCTGCCATTGCAGTGTTCCGGAAGTCAATGGACATCCCCAGCCCACTCAGATCACGAGAAGATGAGCTAGGTTCTTAGTCAGATCACGAGAAGATGAGCTAAGAACCTAATAGCTTCTCTGGGGCCCCAGCCCCTAAACCACCACCGAGCTGCTGTGTGGCAGGGCCAGAGCAGAGAGCAGTGTTGGTCACATGGGCAATGGCAGCTGGGAGAGATGAGGATGCTGACCAAGGTGGCTTTCCAGCCATCATCTCTTAATGTTCTTAGGCTACCCAGCAGGGGGAGAGAGGGAGATCAGCTGAGACACAGGAATGGACAAGGGGATACTCAGGTACTCGCTCCTTCGAGGAGCTCTCAAGGTTTAAGTGGGAGCACTCCACTGCATAAAACCAGTGACCATCAACAGGAGCCTTTGGGTACCCTGGTGCCCAGGTACACACCTTGGAGAAAGTGTCTGTGCAGTTGATCGATGGTGAGGCCCAGTGCCACACCCGGGGCCTACCACATGTTGAGGTCCCAGAGGGCAACTGCTAGTTAGAACTCACACTTGTTCCACCCCCTCTGCCAAGAACCAGGCATCTGTGCATTTTTGCCAGGATGGATTTCCACAGAGCTCCTATCAAGCAGGACAGTTTTGTTAATCCCTGTTGTCGTGAGCTAGTTTTAATACCACTAGTTCTTATTACTGTAGCTACTGAACCCGCTTGCCCTCCCTGAAGCTGGGCCTTAACAGAGGATCAGCTTCTCACCACAGAGAAGCTTGGGCTGAAATAGCTGCGGCTAGAAGCCACCGTTGTGGTCCTCTGTGACCATTCCCAGGACACTGTCCCCTCTGCCTCCTGCTATACCATGGCTTCATCATGTAGCTGTGTGCACGTGTGTGTGCGTGTCTGTGGGCACAGGCACGCACTGTGCTGCAACATCTTTACCACGCAGGCCACGCTCAATACCAGTAAATAGATTCTACCTTCAAAGTCTTCTTGGAGTTCTCACAACTGTTTCCCAGTAT
Organism: Desmodus rotundus; assembly: GCF_022682495.2. NCBI lineage: Eukaryota > Metazoa > Chordata > Mammalia > Chiroptera > Phyllostomidae > Desmodus > Desmodus rotundus. The sequence goes on from NC_071399.1 coordinate 27,801,383, forward strand.
TGCAGTAAGATGGAGCCCAGCATGTTGCCCGGTTAGGTTCTATGTGTAATGAAAATGAATGGATGGTGGAAGGTATGCATTATGCCTACAAGTACATCAAATGTTCCAGCAGTGCTATTTCCTCTGGTGTTAGTCAGGACTTTTGGGGGGAACCGATGGAGACCTAGCCCAAGAAGCCTTGAACAACAACCAGAAAAAGAATGTACTTGTTGTATAAAGTATAACAGCAGATCATATTTGCTTCGGGCATGACTGCATCAAAAAAGTCATTCTGACTATCTCTTGTTCTCTCTACTTGTCTCTGGTCTCTGCCCTGTTCTGTATTGGTTTCATTCTCAGGAAAACTTCTCATGTGGTGGGAATGTGGCTTAGATCACCCTTAAACCAAGCAATGTTGATTGAAGCAGAGAGCTTCCTGCTCAGTACTCCAGCAGAAGTCCCAGAGTAGGCTCTGATAGGCCCAGCTCACTCGCATGCACACTCCTCAACCAACCACTGTGGACAGATGAGTGGGGCTCTCTGATTGGCCAGCTCTGGGTCATGTGTCCACTTTTATGGCAAAAGAGAAAAGGGGGGATGAATTTCACTTGAACCATAAACAAGGGCTTCACCTGAAAAGGGACTTCTGAAGCCAGAAAAAAGAGAAATAAAAAGAGAATGCCTGATAAAAATGACCCAAACATCAAGTCTTCCAAAGAACATGTCTCCAGAGCCTGGGGGCCTCTGCAACTGCAAGAGGGTGGTGTACTGGGGGCTGTGCAGCACAGCACCCCCGGGGTCTCTCCAAGGTATAGTCATGGCACTCAGAATCAGAGAATGGGTGTGTGTCCCATCTCTGTTACTGAGAACTTTGCAGCCCAGTCTCCCAGGCACACCTTCCTTTCTGTCATATTTCTTGCCACACAGAGGCAGCTCTGGAGTTGGGCACACCTGGACTTGAACCCTGGCTTCAGAATCATTCAGTTTAAGCTAAGTTATGCTCAACACCCAACAACCCCAACACCCTACGGGCCTCCAACGACAAACAAGTGTTTCTTGCTCATGCTACATGCACGTGGAGGGCAGCTAGGTCTCTGCTCCATTCTGGGACCTGGAGGGAAACAAGACCTTGGGGAAATGGAAATCCCCTGGCTGAGAAGAAGGGGATGTGACGGGGCCACGCCATGGCCCCGCAAAGCATCTGCTCAGACATAACTCACATTTCATTGACTAAAGCAAGTCATGTAGCCAAACCTGACACCCGTGGGGCCGAGAAGAGGCAGCGGGCCCTTTGAACAATCAACCAACTGTGTAGTGTGACCTGGTTCAGGAACACTCCCAAGGTGGTACCTCAGCTGAAATGGGCTCACCTCGTGGACTGTAGAGTCGTCCATGAGACAGCGTTTGCTAAAGGGCCCTCCTGGCCGCCGGCCGCCAATGCAGGGTCATCTCACAGCGTTTCCTCCCAGTGAGACAGCACATCCCGGTGGCACTCTCTACAGACGTAAGATCTGTTATCACTTGACCTTGGGACCCTTCTGCTTTCGCAGAGCCCATTTTGTGCTTGGGTCCCACACAGTACACTCTGTCAAAAGGGCCTTCACTCCAACCCTCGTCCTGGCCTCGGGGTTATCCAGGTCATTAATTCAGAGTGCTTTTAAGGTGGGTTCTGCAGAGAACACTGGCAGCTGCCGCCGTGGGTCAAGGTGTTTCCTCTGCGACAATTTCCCTCCCTCACACACCCTACCTTGGACGGTGCTCACCCTCTGTCCAGGTGGCAGGGTGACCCCAACCAGGCCAGGTTCCCTGGCTCTAGACTGGGTCCCTTTCGTTGCTAGTCTCCACGGTGCCTGCTTTTATTTCCTTTTATTTTTCACTCACACGCTTCTGGTGGACTTCACTGGCAGCAACATTAAGGATCTTTCTCCCTTTCCCTAAAGTTGGAGCAGAGCAGCCTTTTTTGGTACTCCCTGTCAGAAATGACAGGTTCCTCGGGCCATTATGTAAATACAAAAAGTGCTAGTTGAGGTGGTTTTCAACTACTGGATCCAGAAAGAAGAGGAAAATGAAGACCGAACATGGAAACTCCATTTGTCGAATTCACCAAGCTCCGTTGACCCCAGCCGGTGTAACTGTCCTGAAGTCCTCTGTTGGGTAATTGAATCCTGCTGTAAGCCTGGCCTTTGCTCACTAGAAACTTTTCTGGGTATTACCAAGACTTTTGTAAGCTTTACTGTGAAGTTTCCAGATTTTACAAGCACTCTCTCCGTATGGTAAATAAGATGTTGAAAGAATTGGCATTCTCGAAGCCTTGTTGTTATTGTAGCGGCTTCAGTGAGTGAGTATCAGTGAGCTTGGCTTCATGGCATTGGCGCAGATATGGAAATGTATGGCGCGCTCCTAGGCGGTGGCTGTCCACCTCACATCAGCCCACTGACCGGCCGTCCCGTTCTCCCACCTCCTCAGTATTTATTTCCTAGGAAACCGCTCTCCACTGTTTGGAACCGCAGTTGCAAAGAGGAAAGTCACAGAAATACAGGAGGATTATCGAACTGGCTTGCCAAGGACATGTTGCTCTCCTCAAATCCTCTGGTAGTTTTCTACAACCGAAGCAGGAGCCAAAAAATCTTCCCCCATCCAGACAGTCTGGGAAAGACAAAAGTGGTAAGGACTTCACTAATTGTCACTTTGAGCTTACAAACTGTCACTTGTGATGCTTAGAAGAGGCGCCTTGACTGAAAGTGTGATTAGGCCCCGCGTGACCCACTGTGAGCTGGAGCCAGTCTGCGCTGCGCTTTCAAGGGAGCGAGGACTCTGACCAAGGAGAAAAACTGTGGCAGCTCTTTAAATGCAACCGCAATAAGGAACTGATTTATAGTCAGCCAAGAAGTAAATGCCCTCGATGCTTCTGTGTAACACAGACCAGATGCTGCTGGCACCACCGAGCGCCAGAACCGCGGGTCTGTCCTCGGTCTCCGCTGGTGGTGCCGCTCCTCGTCCGCTCTGTCCGCCCGACCCTCCGAGCGCTCACTCTGCATTCTTATGCCGCCACAAGAGAGAACATTCTTTCCAACTTAAGGACTTGTTTGAACCAAGCATGAGTTCTTCTTCCATTAAACACAATTAGCACTTAAAACCCGTGTATAGACATGGTCGAGGGATTAAGAAAATATGCTGTGTTTACTCTGTGGATCCCAAAGCAGACACCATTAACTCTTTGATATGCCAAGAGTCCCAATAGTTGGCAGGAAAAAAAGGATAGGCCGGCCTCATCGCTCTCCAGTGGCTGGGAGACACTGTGCGGGAGGCCTCCCTCAAAGGCTGCCTTAGCCACCCTGCTGAGGTGCGTGTCCTGTGCGGTTCCTGCTCCGGAGCGTCCTCCAGGCATTCGCTGACTGGTCAGTCAGTGCTGAGCACGGGGCCGCAAATCAGAGCCTGGATCCTGCACCAGCCTCTTGCCAGGACGTCAGTCACCTCAGGTGAAGCACCCAGCGTCGAGGTGCCCAAGGATCAGCCTCCTTATCCACACCAGAAGGTGCCACTGTGTGCGTTATGACCGTTACAGGAGGACCTTGGTCCAAAAAATGGCAGAAGGTACACAGAAACGGTTACTGCGATCCTATGAAATAGTTATCACCAGTCAGAGAGCCTAACAGCAACGTGCAATGCTGGGCGGGGTGACCTGTACGCATTTTGGGAAGTGGCCCAAATGGAGAGGTGGTGAGGGACTGGGGGGCTCCTGGGCATGTCTGAGGTCTGTGTGAAAAGCTACAGCCACCATTGTTAACCAAGGCCAGACCCAGAAGGGGCCTCCAGAACCCTCGCCAAGTTTGAATTTGTCCAGTTCTGTCTGAATGTGTACTTGGTTCTGGTGGTGAAGGTGGTCTGACCAGACTGCAGCCGCCAGTGAGCTGGGCTGCCGTCCAGTCCTGCCTTCCTGACGTCTGACTGTGCTCCCCAGTTCCTGTGGCCTGTTCTGGTTGTACAAGTCAATCTCAAGGGGCTCCAGGTTGTGTCCAGACAGATGACACCTAGCAGGCCATGCAGACCAGCCAGGTGGGTGGCCATCCTGGTAAGACTGGCTCGAGAGAAAAATGGAGGGCACAGAGTAAAGAATCAGTGAACTACAAGCTAAAACAATAAAAATCACCCAATGTGAACAACAAAGAGAAAATTACAGACTAGGAATAAGTGGGGCTTATTCCAGGAATGCAGGGCTGGTTTAATATTTGAATATCATTCACTGTAACTCACCATATTAATATACCAAAGAGGGAAAAAACCCACACTCATATCAATAGAGCAGGAAAAAGAGACAAATTCAACCCCTATCATGCATAAGATAACTCTCAGAAGTAATACACGAATTTGATAGTGTTGTAAGATTTAAGAGTAATGTAAAAAAAATTAGTTATATCTTTACAGTCCACAAAAATATACCTAATATATACAGGGGTAGGCAAAAATAGGTTTATAGTTCTGAGTATGGAAAACACAGGGTTTATTTTTGTATTACTATTTATTAACTATTGTATTATTTTCCATATAAACAATTGTAAACCTACTTTGCTCATCCCCGTATATGGTCATTTTCAACAAAGGTGCCAAAATAACTAATGAAGAAAGGACTGTCTGTTCCACAAATGGAGCTAATCAACACTGACCCTTAACTCACACTATACGCACACATACACACACACAATAACTTCAAAATGGACCAGAGCCCTAAATGTAAAATAAAAAATTATGGAACTTCTAGGAGAAACATTTTTGCAATTTTGGGATAGGCAAAGGTTTCTTAGATAGAACACACAAGGCATAGACCATGAAAGAAAAATTTGATAAAGTAGGCTTTATAAAAATTCAAATCTTTGCTTTTGGAAAGACACCATTAAGGAAACAAAAAAGAACTAGATCAAAGAAGAAAATTTCTTTATATTTTTTCCACCTATGCTGACAAGACATTGATTTAATTTTGCAGCCTTACTTGATAAAAAATGTTGATAACTAAAAATAAAAGGAAACATCCTGAATGTGCTTTTGCTTTTTAACTCGAGGGAAACTCTCTCAAGCATGTTCCACACGCTGACTTTTGTTCTCCTCTCCTGGCTGTACATCTGAAGTCATAAATCCTCTCCATGAAGACAAGCCTGCCTCTACCTGGAAGCTACCCAGATGTTTTGGTCCAACACATGTCAACATCTCTTTAGATTTAGTGATAAGCAAGAAAAAAAAAGGTGGGTGAAAAGGAGGTAACTCCTACTGCATTATTGGGCCAATTGTCCACATCTAATCTTCCTGCTGGAAAATCCACCCTCGGACACAGAGAGCACCAGCAGGGGCCACTTGCAGCCATGGAACCCCACAGGGTTCTGGGCCCTGAGCCCAGCTGGTCCTACAGACCACCCAGGACTTCTGCCAAGCATGGTTACTGTAAGGCGTTTAACATTGAACAGCTGGTACACGCGGCATTGAAGGGCTCCCTGACTTTCTCCCAGTAGTGTTCCAGGGCTGTGTCATTTGTAGAAGCAGCTCAGGCTCTCCAAACTTGGAACAGGGGCAGCTGTGAGCTTTCTACTTAGAAGAACTCTAGGAGCATGAGCCAGAGGCGGGCAGAGGCACCCTTGGTGCTGGGCAGTTACCTTTCTTGGTATCATCAGGGCCACAGCACGAAAACCCTGTGTCTCCACTGTTACTCAACATTCCAGGAGCAGCAGGGCAGTAAGATCCAAAAAAGAAAGGAAGAAGAGATACAACAAGAAAAGAAAAGGAACTATTGCTGTTGGCATGTGACATGTCCAAGCATATCTGTGTCTAAGAATACCCATAACATATTTTTAACACCTTATCTCATGTCACTGTCACACCATCCAATGAGGTAGGTCTTTCCAAGCATGGTTTACAGAAGAGGAGCCTGAGGCCTTCAGAAGATAAAGAGTGGTGTTGGGAAAACTGAGTATGCACATGCTAAAGAATGAAAGTGGACCCTCCCCATCTTACCCCACTCTCAAAAATTAACTAGAAAAAAATGAAAGATTTAAATGTAAAACCTGAAACCATAAAACTCCTAGAGGAAAACATAGGGAAAAATTTTCCTGACATTGGTCTTGACAATGATTCTTTGGAGATAATACCAAATGCATAAGTGACAAGAACAAAATAAACAAGTGTGACAACATCAGACTGAAAAGCTCCTGCCAGCAGAAGAAACCATTGACGAAATGAAAAGGCAGAAAATGGAACAGAGTGGAAGAAAGTATGTGCAAACCATTTATTTGATAAGGGATTAATATGCAAAATATATGAGGAATTCATACAACTTAACAGCAAAACAGATAATCCAATTAAAAACAGTGGCAAGAGATCTAAAAAGACATTTTTCCAAAGAAGACATACAAATGGCCAACAGGAACACGAAAAGACGCTCAACATCACTAGTCACCAGGGAAACACAAGTCAAAACCGCAAGGGGTGTCACTTCACACCTGTTAGAATGGCTGTCATCAAAAAGACAAGAGACATGTGTTGGGGTGCGGAAGACAGGGAACCTAGTACACTGTGGGTGGGAGTGTAAATTAGTACAACCATCATGGAAAACTACTGCAGGTCCGTGAAAAACCTAAAAATAGAATTACCACCTAACCCAGCGATCCCACTTCTGAGAACTGAGCGGAAGGAACCGAAGTCAGGATCTTAAAGAGACATCTGCGCTCTCACGTCCACTGCAACATCATTCACAATCATCAAGACTTGGAAGTAACTGAACTGTCCATCAATGGGTGATCATCACGTTTATGCTCATACGGCACATGTTCTCTCTTTATTTCTCCATAATTATGTATCCATAATTATATATGCATATATAATTGTTCAGCCATAAGAAAGGAAACCCTGCTATTTGCAACAATATGGATGAATCTGAAAGATATTATATTAAGCGAAATAAGTCAGACAGAGAAAGATAAATATTGTACTACCTCACTTAGACATGGAATCTTAAAAAGTCCGACTCAGAGAAACAGAGTAGATTCGTGCAAACTTCCAGATACAAGATGAATTAATTCTGGGGATCAAATGTACAGCATGGTGACTTTGGCTAATTGTATTGCACACTTGAAATTTGCTAAGAGAGAAGATCTTGAATGTTCTTACCACACACACACACACACACACACACACACAGAGTAACTATGTGTGGGAATAGATGTGTTAACTAACCTTGGTAGAGTCATCATTTCACAAAATATACTTGTATCAAATCATAAAGCTGTTCACCTTAAACTTATACAATGTCACTTGTCAATTACATCTCAATAAAGCCAGGGGAAAGGAGAGTGTAATGACTTGCCTAGGACCTAGATCTAGCAAACGGTATATCTAGGATGCAAACACAGGTCTGGTTGATTCCAGAATCAGAGCTTTGAGCCACAAAACTTCCTCCAACACTTAAAAGAATGGACTTAAAATTAGTAAAACTAAGAGAGGAAATGACAGTGATGGATCATAAAATTAATACACAAATCCAATAGCATTTCCAGATGCTAGAAATAACCAATGGGCAAACAACAGTAAGGATGGAGGACCCATTGAAAATAGTAACCCAATGTGTTAAAGATTTAGGATTGGTTAGATCAAGAAATGGGTGGAGATTATGTAAGGGACTATAAGAGAAACTTGACTAAATTGAGAGATGTAAGCATATAATCAAGAGTAGAAACCAAGGATGGGAGTACTGGTAGGTCTGAGTGCATAAAAAATATACAACGTATGAAAATATGAAAGCCCACCACGCACACATTTGTAAAGCTGATGAGAACATACACCTGCAGGGAGGGGCATAAAGAGGGTGTGACTAAATGGACAAGCACACTGCGCTCTTAGGAGTTCTTGTATTTGTCGAAATATTTGGTCAGATAAGTGAAAAAATTGGTTAAATTGGAGAGTCACAAAATGCTAACATATCACAAATGATTTATATTTTTTTTAGAGAGAGAGAGAGACGGGGAAGGGAGGAAGAAAGAATGGGAGAACATCACTGGTGGGAGAGAGAAACATCAATGGGTTGCCTCTCGTTTCTTACCTCTTGTACTCGCCCCAACTGGGGACCGAACCTGCAACCTAGGCATGTGCCCTGACCGGGAGTCCAATCTGCAATCCTTCACTTTGTGGGACGACTGAGTCAGCTGAGCCACATCGGGCAGGGCTGCAACGTTTCGTTTGAACTGGATGTCCACTAGAGCCTACGTGTGAGGGTGCCTGTGCTTCATTGTTATGGGAAAGAATAAGCAGGTCCAATAGTCCCACAGTACGCTACTCGCCCGATAAATTATGATAATTTCCAAGTATGAAATACCAAGCAGATTTTACAATGTTACTTCAGAAGACTTTATAGTAAACTTGAAAAATGTTAGTGATATTCCTAAGGAGAAAGAGCGTGTTACAGAACCATATATGCAGCAGGAACAAATTTTTGTGAAAATATCTTATATCTACATTGACATATTTATACCTTATAAATATATTTACCTTATAATTACCTTATAAATATATCAAGAAAATGTGTGAAAACCTCAACAATGCTTATCTCTGGATAAATTTTACTTCCTTATTTGTGTTTTCTTGTATTTTTCAAATGGTCTGCAATATACATGGATCCTTTTTATAATTAGAAAAAAATGAACTGTAAAAAATATTGTTTGAGTTTTGGAGAGCCATCTTAGTAACTATTCAAATATTTACACTAGTCTTACATTTTTCAATCTTAACACAAACTGTGGTGCCACCTTCCCTTAGGATAAATTAGATCTGTTCTGTAAGCAGAAGTCTTACTGTAATAAGAATTTACTTGGGATAGGAATCTACCCTAGATTTTAAGTGGAATATACATGTGTGTGTATATACATATATATTTTCAGATTTCCTTAATGAGTAGCACAACATGACAACTTGGTGATGTTTCAGAACGACTTTTGAACATATATCAAGTGCCTTTTTGGTGGTGGGGACAGTAGAAAGCTGTGCTGTTTTCTCTATTCTGACCGCCCTTACCCATCTCTTTGTTATTTATTAATTGTGCTGTGTTTTCAGGGGGGAAGATGGCAGTAACTATACATTCCCTTAAGTCCCCAAATGTGGGGGGTTATACAAAAGGTTTCGAGTGGCCCCTGGATGGATACTTTTTTATTTTAAAAGTGGATCATTTATTTCAGTGTGTTGTAGAAAAAGGCACAGCCATACAACAAATCTTTGATTTTACAGGTATTGTTTCAGGAGGCAGTAAATCCATTTGAATTTCAATAATGAGTTTATAATTATGCTTAAGTAAATAATAATAGTTCAGGTTATACAGATATGGCACAACTTTGAAATTAGTCTGCAGAGGGCTGAAATTGGGGAAACAGTGCCACATGAAATAATGCTGGAACTTCATGTTATATGTATAGTATGTTGTACCTATGTTTTCATTGCTTTTACATGCCTTTCACAGTGCTTTCCTTATGTGCACTATTTCTGTTTTATTTAAAAAGCTAGTCTTAAGTTCCCTCTGCTTACGTATCTTTTTATCTTTCCTTTTCGTAGTTGATTTTGATGTTATTGCAATATGATCTACTGAAGTTTTGTAAAATTTATTAAATGCATCTTTACTTCCTAGATTCAGTTATAATCACCTTCTTCTAATTATTACAGTTTTGAAATAAAATGAAATCCCACCTCAACAACTTAAGAGGGGTCCAAAAACAGCCAAATGGGTAGCTTGTGGGATCACATGACCACAAGGTCATGTGACCAGGACAAGCTTGGATATTTCAGGCCTCACCTGACCAGACCCTCCTGAAATCTGACGCCACCTGCTGGTATATCAATGGGGATGACCCTTGTGGTTGACTTGGACTTCCAGGATATCAGTGACAATTCCAGAAATTCCTGATAAGTTGGTACACATTTCATTACCTGATTCAGAGAGATTGGACCAGAGGAAACTGGGTACCTATGTCTCCTCCCTTATAGAAAGATTGGAGAAGGTGTGGTCGAAACCTGGACACTGGAGTTCTGTTGGGCAGAAATAAGGGGTGGGGCAGGTCTCTGGTGGGGGCGGTGAATCAAGAGTCATATCTTAGACATGCTGTCTTTGAAGCACCTATTGGGGATGTGTAGCAGAGAGGTGCTGCACTGAGACTCTGCTTCACATTATCTCCAAAGTATTCTCCTTTCAAAAGTCTAAGGCATATATTCCAAAATATTCAGCTGCTACCTCTCATTTCTTCAGGGTTGTTTACATGATCCTTTCTCCCTTTTCTTAATCTAAACACTCGACAGGTAGGTGCCTAGGGTTGGAGATGCGGGTGGAACTTTACTTTTAAAATTGTTTGGGGGCAAGTTTTGCTGCCTGTAATATCAATGCCAAGACCTACTTTCAGTCAGGAAAAGTTTCTGGAATTAATTTTTGAATTATTGATTTTCAGATCGTGGATAAAAACATGAAAGTTATATCTGGGTTGCAACGTGGCCCTGCCTGCTTATTAATTACGTGACCTTCTCAGCTTCCTTACTTGTACACTTTACAAGTAAGTGTACACTTTACGGGAATGCCTGCCCTGTGGACCACACGAGACAATGTGTGCTTCACGAGCACGACGGACCAAGGGGGCTAGTGTCTTCACCGTACTCCTGCCACCTCCACAGCTACCCCTAGTATTTGCCAGTGAAACTTCGCAAATTGTTTTCATCTTTTTTTCCTCATTCTACCAGTTCCTTTGTGTTATCATCTTTATGGACCTCGGCAGTGCTTTTGGAGTATTATCAACATTGCAACTGGGCTTGATCTTTTAAAACATCTATTAGGATTGCAAGTTTAGTGTTTGAATACCACTACCCTGTTTACAGATATGTGCGTTTTTCACTCTCTTTTTAAAATAGTTAGTGTACATTCAGGCATGCTTGGGTAACAGCTTTTAAAGGGTACTCCCACCTCAGCACGGGAGGTCTATGCCTGCCATTCTTTCTCACCTCCTTCCCCCTCACCCCATGGAGAAGTTATTTGTAACTGGGCCAGGGATGGTTTTTTTCTCTAAATTTCCTCATTATTTTTGGAGAGTTCCTTGCTGAACTTTTGTTAGTTGTTTTTTATTTTGTGTATTACTCTCACTTTATTTGAGTATTTAGCCCAAGGAAAGCTATACTTCTGACCATCTTCGTGGAAGTCTATTTCCTTCATAATTGCGGCAGCAGCGGCAGGCTCCAGTGAGACCCTGGCCATTGAAGCCACCGGCAGGCCCTCCGTCTCTGACAGTGTGCATATTTGGGAGACAGTGAGTCCAAACCTGCACCGTCTCTCCTCCTGCCAGAGACGCAGACAACTGCTATTGTTTGGAAATTTATGAGGACTTTGCTATAGCATGCAAATTCCTTGGCCCCAGAGGCAACCTCATAAGAAAAGTATGCACTGAAACAATGGAGGTGTTTGGAAATGATTCACGTTGTTTCCCGGAATGACGTTAATAGACCAAAACGATTAATTCCCCCACCGCAGTTGAGGATGGTGTGTAGTGACGACCCTGCTCTGGCAGCGCCCTGTACTTTGGTGGGTCGAGACCTTTCTCTGGCTGTTCCTCATCTGCACGATGGGGCGAATACTCAGGTAAGTCCCTCATCCTACTCTGAACACGTGAAAGGGACGCCACTGCATGCAGGGCCCTGACCAGCACAGTGGACTCCAGGTCTCCAGGTGTCTTCCGTTTGCCCAAGGAATTCGTGGTGCGGTGGAGAAGGTAGCGCACCTAGGGAGTGGCACCCCAACAATGGAGATCAGCTTCTGCAGGAGTGGAAGACACATACAAACTGAAGCCCATGTCTGATTGGGAGTTTTTCATTATAAACTGCTCTTTAAAGGATATGTGGAAAATAAAAGAAGAAGAAATCATCTAACGTTTCATAACCCAGAGAAAACCATGGTGAACATTTTTGCCATACTTTCTTTGAGAAATTTTATATTGTAGTTCAATAAAAGAAAAGTTGTTCTCATGTAGCATATATATAATCTTATTACCTTTGGACTAGAATTATTACACAGAACATTTTACCATTACTCATGAATGTATGAATAAATGTCATTAACCTTTGATAAGTGTTAATTTTTGTTGCTTTATTATTTTTCATTAAGAATATTTACCACAGTTCACTTAGTAATCTCCCCATTGGACATTTGTGTTGTTACAAATAATACTATTCTATAATGAATATTTTTGGCCATAAAGATTTTTTTTCCATATTTTTGAGCTCTTTCCTTTGGATAAATTCCCAGAAGTAGAATATTGGAACACGGGATATGAATGTTTTTAAGACTCTATACATATTACTTGGCTGACCTTACACCAAGCCAGTGCTGTTAAATAAAATATATTCAAATACTGAAACATTTGTATTTTGTTGGAGAGCTCTGGGAAGGAGTTTGTTCTTCTATTTCGAAGAGCTGCGTAAAAAATAAAAAAAATTAAAAAGCTAAATAGTGCATAGCTTGGTGTTTAAGAGGAGTCTACTACAAGGTTATAATTTTTTCTGGTATTTATGGAGCACCTACTATTTGCACCCAAAGTTCTGGGTGCTGGAAAAGATGTAAAGAGGGGGTCTGAATCCTCGATAAGTGAAGAGTCCCCTTTTGGAAGTTCTGGTGCCGCAAGAGAGGGTGAGGCAGGCATTGCATCCGGGAAGAGCCCCTTGGAGTTACTGAGGCACCTTCCTGGTCAGACAGAACTATATGTGGTGGGCAAGAGGGAGGGACATACAGACAGGAAGTCCCATTCAGGAACAGCTCAAAGCAAGTTAACTCCAGTGCAAGGGAACAATGGAGGAAACTCTAAATACCTACCAGAGTTCACGCTCCACCCCGCAAAACAAAGGACCTGTGGGAGGCGTGACAGTGTTCTGCATCTTTTTCCTGGGAGCTTCACTCTAAATTTTGGGTATTCATTGCTTTCAGGTTGGACAGATTAATACAAATTATTTCCTGTAACAACCCCAGTTTCTGCAGAGCAGGAGAAAGGGGAGGGGAGTTGGTGAAGTCGCAGATGACAATAGGAGGGTGTGACGGGTGGTAGAGGCGACCTTGCACACATAGCTGATGAAAGGACTGGTCTGTTCCCATCAAATCTGAGATCCTGTGATCTTCAGGGCGGGCCTCCAGCTGGCGGGAGCCCCTGGTCTGGAAGCGAGGTGCGGCTCTGCCTGTGGTCCCTAATGTTAGAGGCACAGCTTTCATCTTCCTCCAGCCTGTGGGTGGTTCTGATAAAGCTTATTTTTGCCTTGTTGGAGCCCAAGGTCTCATTAGTGATGATGTATTCTTATTCCCTGCCCTTTCAAGTTTGAAATAAGAACCCCAGGCCCGCCATGAGCCTACAACCTTTGGTTTGTTGACATTTCAGAGCATCTAAATTCCTGCTTTGTTGTAAGGAAAAACAAAACCTCAGACAGAAGAATCGAGTTCTAGACTGTTCATGGGAACTCTGAACATTCTGCTGTTTGATTTTGGAGCTTCTCCACATGGTTTCCACCATCAGCCTTTCATCTGAGGCGTTGACCTTCTTGTTAAGATGAATCTCACAGAATCTGACCGCTTTATCGCTGCCAGCTCCTGGCAGACCTCGTGGACAATGATGGTCCCAAGAAGGTTCAAATGTCAGGTTCCTGCATGTCATTCATTCTTCACTTAGCATTTATTCTAAACCAACTGGTGGGAGCTTTTTGTGCAGGCACTGCTAGAGTTGTAGACAGTTACTGGTGGTCTAAAAAGTGGTCATGAAATTGGGGGCCTTCACCCCCAGCAGGAGCCTCCCTGTCCCCAGGGTGTTGGGGATTCACCTACACGTGGCCAAACAGCTACAGTGCAGCTCTCCTTCCCAGATGCTCTGTAAGGGGAGGAAATGCCTTCCTCCTAAGAACCAAACACTTGGCAGAACAACATGGATAAAGCTCACAGATATTACACTGGGGGAAAGTGGACACAAGGAAAGCAAGGTGCATGCAGCCATCTCTAAGAAGTTCAAAACCAGACCAAACTTACCTGTGATGGAACCATCCGGAGACTGGGGACTTCTGGCGGGTGGTGGAGAGAAGGGAAGTGAGGATATATTCTATATCTTATCAGGGTTGAGGGCTACGTAGGGCTATCCATTTATCAAACTGTACAATTGTACAATTTGTTATGTGTAACTTTTTCCTCCAAAATTCCCCATGTTGGCCAGGACAGACAGCCCAGGAGTGGGGACCATGACTGGGCTTGCCCGGACTGCCCAGGCCCGGCCCTTGCTATGAATTCTTGAGGATTCTTTTCTCTTAGTTGGCTTTGCTCATCCAACATTAAATTCTACTAAAAGCTCTAAATTGTCAGAATTATTCTTTGGAAACAATTTCCCTTCACACAGCTTTCTTCCTTATCTCCTTTGCTTTACTTGGGCCCCAGCTTTTAACAGTTGAAATGAATGTATAACTGCCCAGATAACTTTCCAAGCGAGTAAATCTATAAATCTTCAATCATTCTTTTTTCGATTGTTTGAAACAACCTCGCAGTGGCAAAGATTCAGCAGTGGCGAGCCGAGGGAAGTGTTTGTGTTCTGTTGAGACTCATTTGGTCCTGGAGCCGCGGGGGCTGAGGCTGCAGCTGCAGACCCCTCCGTCCTCAGAACTCAGCTCCGCTGAAGGAGAGGCTCACCTTCCAAAACACGGCAAAGCCCTCCTGTTATCTTTGTTGGTTCTTACTAATTGGATGGAGATTCAGTTTGCATAGAAAATCTGCTATTTCCGAATTTACCGTGTTGGGGTGCTCTTCCAAACACTGCCCCTGTATATTGGCTGGCAGCAGGGGAGACATGAGTGGGGGACACTCAAAGTTTGTCCACCTCTGCCTACGCTCCTCCTTCCTGGGACAATGTTTTCTTTGGGGAGCCCCCCTGGTCTGAGAGGTCTAAACTGGGGTCCAGAGGTCTCCAGGCGTCCAGGAGTCTCTGGGACTGAGGCCGCCCTTCCCGTGTCTTGGAGCTCCTGTCTGGCTGCCCAGTAGGGCCTGTCTGAGAGTGCAGCTGACCCTGAGGATCCACAGAAAGGCAAAGGGGCCAGGGCCAGGCCTCAGCCCACTCTGCCCCTGGGCTTTGAGCTACACAAGCCAACACATGAACTCACTTGTCCTTTCAGCCACCTCGGCTTAGATTTTCTATACCTGCCACCTGATGAAGTCATAAAAACTTAACTGCCACCCCTGAGTGGTCACCACCTAACTTGCTGGCCACCACTGACCTTTCTCCATCCGTACAATTTTGTTACCTTAAGAATGTTAGGCAGATGGGATCTTGAGTATGTGTGTCTTGAGACCACCCTTCTCCTTCAGCCCAGTGTTCTTGAGATCCACCCAAGGTTGGAAGCGGGGGTAGCTGCGTGTTGATGGCTCCTCCCCTTCCATTGTTGCAAATGTCCATGGCTTCCTTGTCCATTTGGGGACTGCAGGACACCTGAGTTATTTTTAGTCTTTATAAATAAAGCTACTATAAAGCTATTATAAATAAAGCTACTACAAACTTTTGTATGAACATAAGTCTTTGTTTTTCTAGCATAAATCCCAAGAAGTGTGATTTCTGAGTGGTGTGGTAAGTGTATATTCAAGTTCGACTCTATAAGAAACTACTCAAATATCCCCAAGGTGGCTGAGAGTCAGTGAGAGGTTGTTTCTCAGCAGCTACACCAGCATTTGGTGTTGTCACTGTTTTTATTTTAGTCATCCTGATGAGCACAGAGTGATATCTCATTGTGGTTTTAATCGGCATCTCCCCCATGGCCAATGATATGTTGAACTGTCTGTTCAATCTCTTGCTCATTTTCTAATTGGATTGTTTGTTTTCCTGCAGCTGAATTTAGAGCATTTATTTGTATATGTTTTGGATGCAAGTCTTTTGTTAGGCATGTGATTTGCAGAGATCTTCTCTCAGTCTGTAGCCATGTTCTTTCATTCTCATAACTGGGGTCTCTGCAGAGGAGAACTTTGAATACTTACCTATTTTGATGACTTCTCTCAGTCACCATGCCTAAATCTTGGTCTGCGTTGACTCCCCATTCCCTATTTTTCACATTCATTCCATCCTTCCAAACATTCAGGCTCCTTTGCTGTGCTGTTCTGTAGGCATATCCCTGGCTCCCACAGTGCCAGGGATATGCCTACAGAAGTGTGGCCTGATGAAGTCTACATGCAAAATGTAGTCACAACTCAAGGACGAGGCACACAGAAGGGACCCAGTAGTCAGTGGTGGGGGCAGGTTCAGGAGAGAGTCCTAGTGAGTGAGTCCTGTGCTGAGGTCAGCATGATGGAACTGAGCGGGCACAGTCAGGGCCGAGGGAGAGTATCCAGGCCAAGGCAAGCATATGCCTGAAGAACCTGGGTCCTGGGTGTGAGGCACGTTGGGTAATGGCGAGTCCTCCAGCTGCTCGGGAATCAGGCACACAGGGGAAGAGGTGGAGAGAGCTGAGACTGGAGGGAAGAACAGGGAACAGGCCTGTAAGCCACACTGAGATGCTGAGCCTTCTCACTCTGTGTCAGCAAGTCTAATTCATCTTCTCTCCCTTTTCTCAATTCCCTTACATTTCTCAGGTCACCTTCCCAAGTTGGACGATTGCTAGTTTTGGGATAGCCTCTTTCAACGACCTCTCAGATGCCCCCCAACTCCCGCCTGTCCTAACCCATCCTGCACTGGGTTGCGTAGCTTTACCCTTCACTCCCCAGCTCAGGGACCTCCCATGGCTCCCTCTGCTGCTGGAAATTAGGTTGGGTCAGATGCTGCCCTCTAAGGCCCTTAAAAGTCCCATAAACTCCAGTGACTGCTTCGCTGCGTCCTTGTCATTTTTGGTCTCCATCACTAATCCCACACTGCGTTCTACTTAACCTGCATGTGCTCCTACCATTAATCCTACTGACCGTAGACTCCTGAGTTCAAGGGCCTATCACAGCCTGTGGCACTTAGTAGGTATTCACACATGTGGGCTGCTGTAAGGAGAAGCAGTGTGGAGGGCAGCCTGGGTGCCCAGGGATCCTGCACGGTAACGGCAGCACTTTCCCATTCAGCTACACGCGCTTTTTGCATGGGTCAGGAACCACAGACTTGTTCAGCTACTCATAGAAGTGGACATGATGTCATGTCTTCCTGCTGATTTACATCTGTGGAATGTGATGGGTAATGAGAGGAGCAGGCCGTTCCCTAGTGGGCCTCAGTGGGGAAGAATCACTCCTTTTGCTCCTTCTCACCTCTTAGCAAAGCATAATTTTTCCCACCACAAAAGTGTGGGGTAAGGGGAAAAAATGCACCAGCCATCAACCAACTCCATCTCTCCTTTCTCTGAAGCAGAAATCTTCCTATTTCTTCCAACTTTTCCCATGTGAATCTAATTGCTGTGCCCTAAATAGCAATAACTGATTCTGAAATTAACAACAGAACCTTGTTAATGCCATATGAAGCCAGCTCTGGTGTGGGTGGATGTCTTAGATTATCCAAGGGAGTTTAGCTGTCTTAGTGCCGCACACTCCTATAAAAATAATGCCTCCTACCAGGCAGCTCTTGACCCAGATCTCAGAGGGGTCTAGTGAGCCGCCATCCACAGATGAGGGCTGGTAGCTGTCTAAATAGCTGACAGCCCCAGTTTTCTGGAAACTGTGCTCACAGTGAGGTGGTGGCAGCCTTATTGGTGATCCTGAGCCCCCAAATCCCCCCTCCTACCCCACTTTGGAGGCATGGGAAAATTCTCAGGCTCAGAACTTAGGGACTAAAGCAGAGAGCTGCTTCTGGCTGGTACAGCCCTGAGCAGGGACAGACCACAGACAGCAGAGCAATCCCAGCATCCAATGTTTGTGTTTTAAAAAGCCACTTCCTACCTAAGCAAGTAGGTGTTATTACGTCACACCTTTTATAACCGATGACATGTAATGGTTTATCTGAACTTTATTTTGAAATGTATATTACAACACTAAAACAGAATTCCAATAAACCGTCTGAAGAAAGAATGTGACTGGAAGTACCCGAACCTACATCCACCTTGGGGATGTGTCTCTGATTTGCATTACACAAACTTTTATGTAGTTGGTGTGGTCACAGCATAATGCCTCCCTACGACATCCACAACCAAATTTCCAGAACTGTGAATATGTTACCCTGCACACAAAAGGGACTTCTCAGGCGAGATTACGTTGAGGATTTTGAGATGAGAGATGATTCTCATTGTCACAATGAGCCAATGTAATCTCAAGGGTCCTCGTAAGAGAAAGAGGGAGGCAGAAGGGCCAGAGTCAGAGGGGGCTGGGAAATGCCGTGCTGCCGGTTTGAATAACGGAAAGGGGCCACAGCCGTAGGGACCCAGGTGCCTCCAGAAGCTGGAAAAGATGGAAGGTGGATCCTCCCTGGAACCCCCAGAAGGATGCCGCCCTGTGACACCTTTATTTCAGATTTCAGATCTCCAGAATGGTAAGATAATACATTTGCGTGGTTTTAAGCCCCCTCCCCAAAGTTAATTTTTTTCATTCAATATATACTTACTGGATGTCCATGATGTTCCAGGCCAGTGCTAGGGATCAGCTGGGAACCCAGGAGGTGAGGTCCCTGCAGGCCAGAGTGTAGACCATAGTCACACGTAGACAGAACAGAACTTCCCGTGTGTCTCCTTTCTACAATCCCATGATGGAATGTCCAAACAAGGCATTCCATCATGGGATTCAGTTCCTGGGCTAACCCAAGGTCAAACAGAGGGCAAGTTCAGTCCTGGGGGGCAGGGTGGGTGGAGTCACAAGGCTTGGCAGTGGTACCATACTGATGGGAGGGGCATGTCGGGGTTCACAAAGCCGGGAACATGGAGACCCTCAGGAAGAAATGCTTCCGTGTTGCAAGTTTCCTCTCAAGGAACACTTCGCCAGCCCTGTGGTCTCCAATAAAGTCCAAATTCTAGCAGGGCTTTCAAGACCCCAACAAGGGGTCCCAGCCGCCTTTCAGCCTCCACACCCTCCACTCCCGATGAGCCCGTTTAGATTCCAGCACACACCGCCGTCTCCACTTTTCCGTGCCCAGACCCCTCCAGGTGGAATGCGTTTTTCATTCTCAAATGCCACCTCACTTGGAGGGTGACCACATGCCCTACAGGTCTGTGTCTGCCCACAGCACGCCCCTGTTCACAGACACGCCTCCCACAGCACGGACCAGCCCCTGGGCAATGGCCTGGCCCTCCGCCCCTACGCTCCCTCGCTGTGTCCGGCCCAGCACACAACCCGGAGACGAAAAGATTAAAAAAGAGAAGATCCCAATGGGGAAAAAACCCAGCCACTTAAAAATATTGTGGAACAACCAGGGAAACCTGAACACTGATATCTGATGATTTTAAGGAATGGTTGCCAATTATTTTTAGTTGTAAATATGGAATTGTGGCTGTGTGGGATTTTCAAGCTCTTATCTGTTAAAAATACTTTCTGATATGTTTATAGATAAAATAGTAAGACGTCTGGGACTAGTTTAAAATAACCCAGGGAGGAAGTGGGTGTGGTGCAGACTAAACAGGGCAGCAATGGGCTGGCCTCACCACCATGGGGCCCAGTACTGGCTTACAGGGCCCCGAACACCGGTCTCCCTGCTTCGTCTGTGCTCGACGGTTTGAATAACAAACATCACAAACATATGAATTTATTTTCCCTGTGTTGTCTTTTACCAGCTAATTGCCTGAGACAAGAGGTTGGACATCTCTGACCCCAGCTCCTAAAATTATGGAGGTGACTGAACCAGTGTATTCAGTACGTATTCTTCATGGTGCAGAGGGAGAAGGAGGTCATAGAGGAGGTGTAACTTTCGACACTTGAGGCTCTCTGTCTAAACCTTAGGCCTTAGCAGGACGTGTATTTTTTAAGGATCTCCTCCATTTCTATCTGTGTGTTTCCTTTCATTTTCCTATTCTATAAAATAAAAACCACTAACGCCCTTCAGGCGCACCTTCCGTGTTTCAGAAGAGTTTAGGAGCAAACAAATGAAGCACACGATGCTTCAAAAGACCTTGAGCGCACAATGCAACAACGGGCTGTCAGAAACGGAAGTCCCTGTAATCTGTTCGCCTGCATCACCTCCATCTTCACAGTCCAAACCCCGAACCATGAATGCCATCCCCCCGCCCCCCACCAAGGACAGAGAGGGTCGCATGGCACCCACGACCTACCAAAGGCAAGGGAAAGCGATGCCGCATGTTTTGCTAAACCTGGCACCCACCATGCTTAGCAACACTCCTGCCTTGTTCAACAGAGGAAATGACTTGTTTTGATAAGACAGAGCTACATGCTGGTAAAATCAGATAAATGAGGTTGGACTAAAACGTTTCCTTGGCCAGCATTCCAAGTTTTTTGCTTGGCCCAAGAGTCTGGTGTCGTTTGGGGAAAGCTAAGAGAGCCCAGGGCAACCTTCTCGATGTTGTCAGGGTGCTGCACAGGACTGCGCTCTGCGACTCGGTGAACGGCATTTTTCGTGGTCACACACCACTGTGACTGGAGGCCGACCCCTCTCAGGCAGTAAAGGCCAAGCTCACCAGGTCAAACAAGCTGTAAAATCTTTACAGCCCTTGTTCTCACTTTACACACCATTGCAGCGCTTCCTCTCCCGCCTCCAGGGTGTTGGCAAAGGTCTAATGTCCCTTTATTTACTCTCAATCAGTTGCATTTTATCCATCTCTCAGAAACAAAAAACAGAAGTGTCAAATAGAGACTTGGTTCTGGATGTGACCCTGATTTCTGCAGCCCCAGGGGACAGGCATGACCTGAAATAAACTCTCCCACAGCAACCTCCCAGATAGAGCCTCTGGACTGTGATGTCAGCACCCAGTAGAGGCTGGTGGGAGGCCCAGGACACGGGGGAGCGGAGGGCCCTGGGGCTGGAGGAGGGGCCCAAGATGGAGCCATGGTTACTGAGACGTGGCAGACAGGCCCTGGGACTGTGGGCATGGACAGAGGCCACGTGAGAGGCCTAGGTGTGGTTTGGTGGTGCCCATGGCCCAGAGCATGTGCTGGGGAAGTCCCTGAATCTTGAAAGTAATTGCCATGTCAAAGATGCGTGAACTCACACACCACCTCCACCACTGTGTAGGCTGGGGTCAAGGCTAAGCCGCTCCGGCAAAGAGGCCCAAATTCACAGTGACAGTCAAGGAACTAGGAAGTCTACTTCTTGCCCACACAGTAGTCCAAAGTTGTTGGGTAACGGCCTGATGAAGTAGCTCATGGGCCCAGGCTCCTGCACTCTTGCTGCTCTGTAATTTCCTGGCCACGTGACTATGTTCTCAGAGCTGCTGAGGTTGGAGGGCACCCTCTGCACACCCTTGGCCTGGGTCTGGTTCTGCTGCACGGTAGATGCAGAGCCCTCTGAAGGTCGGCCAAGGGCGTGTGGAGATGCTCTGAGAACAGAGTCACATGGCCAGAAAGAACATTGCAGGCTGAGTGTCTCTAACTGAGGAGGGAGGGGTGAAAGCATTGAAAAACAGCCATCACCACTGCACCCGCATCTTGTATGATCAGCTTGAAGCTACATGGGACCAGAGGGCATGTGTTTACATTGATTTTGTCACAAATAAATGAGTAGCAAAGTTTTCTAAAGACTTTCCTATTGATTCTTTAAATAGGATTGAGAAAATATCCCTTGTCCTTGGACATTATTATTATTATTATTATTATTATTCTAATCACCCCTGGAATGAGTCAGTAACCAGGGCTGGCTGAGCCATATGAGGGCCTGAGACAAAAGCAAAAATATGCACCCTTGTATACGTGCATTTATATGTGTTTTTCTGAGACATTATTTTAAAAGATATTGAAAAATTGAAAAGCAGGTATATTAAAATAATATTTTAAGTTTAAATATTTCATTTATACTAAAAGAATATTTGTTATAATTTAATTTTATTAGACACAGTGGAATGGACATAAAGGCATCAATAATGTTTTCAGAGTGCACTTACGGAAAACAAGTAACTTTAGATTGGAAAAAGACGTAAGAACGTGTGTAAAGGAATACATGGAAACCCAAGAAAATAAACACACACCGGTGTGCAAAGTGGCATTATTCAAACAGCCAAAGAGTGGTGACAATTCAAGTGTCCATTAGTTCATGATGAATAAACAAAATGTGTCCATCCACACACTGGAGGACCATTCCGCCACTGGGCAGTGGAGGTCTGACACGCGCTGTGATGCGGGGGACCTTGGAACACCATGCTGAGTGTGAGGGGCAGTCACACAAGATACATAATGTACAACCCTGTTACAAGAAATGTCCAGAAGAGGCAAATCCATAGAAACAGAACACAGTTGGGTGGTTGCTAGGAGCTGGGGGGAAGAGGAATGGGTACAGGGTTTTACTATAGTGATGGAATGTTCTGGAATTAGATAGAGGTGGTAATGGTAACAGCACAACATTATGAATTCACTAAATGCCACTCACTTGTTCACACTGAAATAGTTTATTGTCTGTGACTGTCACCTCAGTGAGTTATTTTTAAAGATGTCACACACAGAGAAAGAAGGAATCAAGTTAGTATTGTTGGGATGGTAGGCACCGATAGTGTGACGTGGACCAGTCGGCGGTAGGACGTTTCCTAGCAGTGACATGGAGGTTTCTTGTACTGTAAAAGATGACAGCACCTCGCAGCCACCCAATGGGTTGCAGGAAGGACTGGGGTTATTGTAAGAGGGCTGTAGAGACACTAGAGCCCACGGAACTGGCCAAACTGAGTTCAACCACTTCTGCCTCAGACATTAGGCAAGATTCTGAGCCTCACACTCCTCATCTGTATAATGTTAACAAGGCAAAATAATTTAATTAAAGTGCTCAGCAATGTAGTAGACTCTCAAGAGGCAGCTGTGCACTAGCACCTCCCCCAGCCAACACCTTGTAGCTCTCAGATGCCTGCAGGCCTTGTGCCCCCAGTACCTAGCATGATGCTTGGCGCTTGCTAAGCCCTCAAAGATTTTCTTCTGTAGAATAACTTTTTTTTCCCCCTGAACCTACACACACAGCAACACATTGCAACTGGGATCATACATGTAAATGACAATGACCGCAACACACACTAGGCAATGTCTTCAACATGAGTTTCATAAAAATTAAAGCCATTGGCCCAGGAGTTCTATTGGACAAAGACACACAAGGAGGGTATACCATTAGAGCTTCCCTTCTGCATTTCAAATGTGATTCGATTCTCATGCAGAGTCCAGAAGCCTGTCTGTGCATGAAGTCAAGTTGACTTATAAAATCCCTTTGCAATTCTCTGGTCCTCAACAAACATGCAGTAAACAGGGGTGTCAGCCCCTTGTAGTGAAGCCTTTCAGGCTGTGGGAGGGGAGGCTGGACTCCACTGCAGCCCAGAGAGGAGAAAGCAGCATTCCTGTCTCCTTGGCTCCAGCCTCAGCATCCTCCCACCAAAATGTAGCAGCTTCCAGGCCTGCCTGCATCACACTTGGCAAATCATGACTCTAGCGGGTATAACTTCAACAAGTCATTTATTTTGTTAAATCCCTGGACATCATTAGCTCATTCTCGGCACCAGAATATACTGCTCTCCTTGCCTTTGGGGCCAATGAAATGTGTTCTCCTAAGCCCTGCTCTGTGATCATATAGGATTTGGCAACTCTGACCAACCATAACTAATTGGTTGTGTTCCTCTTGCCTTTTGCAATAAAAAGCCAGTAAAAGAAAATCCACTTTTGTGTGATGTATAAATCATGCCCGTCCCAAACCCCAAAAACCCGGAGTGGGAGGAAAGCCCCAGCATCCTGGAGCAGGCTCCTCGCGTGCACTTCCTCGGGATGGGCACGCCATTTCAGCTCTGTGCACGCACAGATCATCCCGAAGTTCCGCTCGTCCTGGGCAGGTTAACTGGGTGCTGGTCGTTTACAGGCTGGTAGCTCAATACTGCTTGCAGCAAATTCAATGTACTGGCCGGGTTTGCTCTGTGCGCAATTACTGGGAAATCTCCTGTGTCGTGCAAACAGGCGATTATAACCTTGGACTTTGTCAGTTGCAGGGGACTGAGGGGTGACTAAACATGAGAGCATCTCTGACAAGGAAAGTGCCAGGGATGAGAGGATGGACATTCTTTCTCAAAACACATGCTAGTCTGTGCTATGAAGCTGGTTCCACTTTTAAGCCCCAAGACTCTAGCAGGGAAATAGATCCCGAGGGAGCATGGGCTTTACTGTCTGCCTTTTGACAGGTCACGTAGCGTGATAGCCAGACTTGAGGGGTTTGCCCCCGTGGGAACTAGGGGGAAGAGGACCTGCGTTCACACCCCTGCCTCTGCTTACCTGACTCAGGGATAGCCTCATCACAATGTGGGGTGCCCCGTGTCTGGCATATAAACACAACCCATCAGCACGTCACAACGGACAGTGTAACAGGGGTGGGTTGATTTGCAATTAAATTCTAAGAACTCGACTAAATATATTGGTTGTATCTGGAATTTGTTTTATAGATGCCATAGTGCCTATTCTTGGCTCCCCAAAAGAAATTTCAACAAGAATTCCCTTCTCCATTAAGCACCAAATAAGAACTGCCCAACAAACCGATCTTTTGTGAAAATGGGTGGTCCTGAGGGAGGCATCTCCGGGGGTACACTGCCTGAATCCACTAAGTGATCTAGCAACTAAGTGCTTACATTTGCAAAGCTGGAATTTCTTTGTAAAAGAACTTGGCCTGTGTGCAGTCTTTCTTGTTACCTAGAATCTTTGATTCAACCACTAGTGAAGATCAGATTAAGGGCTAATGGAGAACACCCTACATGGTACAAAGACTTCTCCTGAATACTTTCTGATGCATACAGTGACCTCGTCACAGAGAGAGGCATACTATTATCGCTGTTAAGGACTATCTCCAACCTTGGAGCACGTGGCAGTATCTCTGCACTGTCACACTGGACATCTTTGACCTTCAAGACCCACCAGGCTATCTCAGCATCTCAGCAAAGCACCTGGTCTTGCGTTGCTGTTTACTATGAAGTACAGACTTAGACTCTGTAAGTTAAATGTTAACTCACAGACCTTTTCTGGTAAAGAGGCAAATAATTTCTGCCCACAATAAAATTCAAAAGATATATATTTATATACCTTATGTAAATATATTTATTTATATGGACCAGATTGGTGTCTGGCCTAGCCTGCTTGCTCTCACAGTCCCTCTTTAATGCCTGTGAACACCCTGTTCCTACAATGCTCTTTGAAGAAGCTTGATCAGCTTCCTGGCTCCCTCATGCATGAGTCAATAACTCTTCGATACTTGTTCATTCTGTATCTGGGTGAGAGTCAGGTTTTGAAACTTAAGACAACTATGCCACATTCATGGGGCAGGAGAACAAACCATCACCTGAGAGAAGCTCGGGCGGGCGCATCCAGAGGATGGGCCCACTCGGCTCTGCCGCCGGGGTGAAACAGGCAGCCACCAGTCTTACCTTGAAGCATGGGGAGGGCAGACAAGTCCCTGCAAGGTCTCTCCCCGCATCCCTGTCCCATCACCCAATGTTACGGGTTGAGAGTATCACCCCAAAGTCATGTGTTAAAGTTCTGACCCCATGGTATTTCAGAATGTGACTTTATTTGGAAATAGGGTCATTGCAGATGTAACTAGTTAAGACGAGGTCCTAATCCAACATGACTGGTGTCTTTGTGAGAAGAGAAGAGACACAAAGAGAACATTGTGTAGAGACAGAGAGATTGAAGTTACCTGTCCACAAGCCAACGTCTGCTGGCAAACTCCAGGAGCTGGAAGAGGAAGGAGAGCCAGGGTCTGGCGGGCTGCTCTGAGAAGGGCGTGGCAGACCACCTGCGGAGCCTGGACCTTCAGCCCTGCACTGGCCTGTCCTTGAAGGTTAAAACTGACTCTTCGTTTGCTAAAACAGCTGAGTCAGTTCCAAAGGCTCGGGAGGCTGCTATAAATATTCTGGATACTCTCCAAACTGACATCTCTAGACCTCTTCAAGCTCTGTGTCAAACCAGTTCTTCTTTTTTCATTAATGAAAGCAGAGGCTCTTCAGTTTGTTTGAAACTTGGAGGGCTCGGCAAGCTTCGGCCCTTACGAGATGTGTGCCACCGTTTACTCAACTTCTTTTTAATGACTTTGTTTACGTGTCCCCGGCATTCATGATCCAGGACTCAATTTCTGTCGGCCCTGGTGGGTGTTTTCCCACTGAGCTCACAGCATGACTCCTTTGGTCCCAAGACCTCCTTCCACCACTGTCTCCTGAGTTTTAAGGCAGTCCAACCGAAATACTCCACTGCCATCCTCACTGCTTCTCATACTGAGCTGATTTCAGTCCTTCCCCACAGAAGGACCCCTCTGGGACACCTATCAGAGGAAAAGGTGTGGAAGTGACACACATGAGGAAGGCCCAGTCCTGGTTTTATCAGGTCACGCAACCACACTTCCATCCCAGACTTGAAGGGTAGAGACAGGTTCTAACTCCCTTTCTACCCATTTGCTTAGTTTTCCTAAAAACTTTTCCCCATCCCTCATCAAAGAGGGGAGGCTTTTGAAATTCTTAGGGACTTCCTAAATCTCTTGTTCTTACAACTAGCCCTGATTTCTTTTAGGTAGATGTTAAGTGACAAAGCAGACCTCCTGGGCTAGTCTGGTGTGCTAACTCTTCCATGATGCTCCCCAGTTTCAACCCATCAGGCACTCTGTTGTCTCCTGGCCTCACCAAATGTGAGCAACACTCTCCCTGGGACACCCACAGAGGTGACAACACCCCCTCGCCACCACCTGCTCCCTTATGCTGCTGGGTTTGGGCTGAGAAGTGCCATTCGGTGCTTTCTCCAGAAAAATCCATGTCACTCCTACTTTCTTTTGTGAGAACCAAGTGAGCCAACTCAGTCTTCTGAGACAGTTTGTCAGGGGAGATGGTTATCAGCATAATTTTCTAAATAAATAAACTAAGTTATATGACTTTTCAAAGATCCTGATGGCTGTTATAGATAAGAGAAGTTAACGGTCAGATGAATAATCAGATAATTCCCCCCAGCAAACAAAGCAATCCTAATGACCTTGTAATTAGGTCTTTTTAGCCTTAGCTGCCTGAGCATGCCACACGCAGGCAGGTGTGTGCTCACAGCTGTCTTCAGGACGTCTGAGAGAAAGCCAGGGAAGATGCTTTCATCTGAGCCTGTGTGACGCTTCTCTGGGTGGAGTGTCCCTGCTCTCACTTGCTGTTGTGCCTTCTGTCATTTACTTAAACCCTCCCAAGTTTCTATGTAAGTTCTTCTTTTTTTTTTAAATTTTAATTTTAATTTTAATTTTTTTGGATATATTTATTGATTATGCTATTACAGTTGTCCCATTTCCACCCCTTCACTCAACTCCATTCTGCCCACCCCCTCCCTCCCACATTCCCCCCCTATAGTTCATGTCCATGGGTCATACTTATAAGTTCTTTGGCTTCTACATTTCCTACACTATTCTTACCCCTGTCTATTTTCCACCTATCATTTATGCTATTTATTCTCTGCACCTTTCCCCCCCCTCCCCGTCCCAATCCCCTATTGATAACCCTCCATGTGATCTCCATTTCTCTGGTTCTGTTTCTGTTCCAGTTGTTTGCTTAGTTTTCTTTTGTTTTGGTTTTAGGTGTGGTTGTTTATAACTGTGAGTTTGCTGTCATTTTTACTGTTCATATTTTTGATCTTCTTTTTCTTAGTAAGTCCCTTTAACATTTCATATAATAAGGGCTTGGTGATGACGAACTCCTTTAACTTGACCTTATCTGAGAAGCACTTTATCTTCCCTTTCATTCTAAATGATAGCTTTGCTGGATACAGTAATCTTGGATGTAGGCCCTTGACTTTCATGACTTGGAATACTTCTTTCCAGTCCCTTCTTGCCTGTAAGGTCTCTTTTGAGAAATCAGCTGACAGTCTTATGGGAACCCCTTTGTAGGTAACTGTGTCCTTTTCTCTTGCTGCTTCTAAGATTCTCTCCTCTTTAATCTTAGGTAATGTAATTATGATGTGCCTTGGTGTGTTCCTCCTTGGGTCCAACTTCTTTGGGACTCTCTGAGCTTCCTGGACTTCCTGGAAGTCTATTTCCTTTGCCAGACTGGGGAAGTTCTCCTTCATTCTTTGTTCAAATAAGTTTTCAAGTTTTTGTTCTTCCTCTTCTCCTTCTGGCACCCCTATAATTCGGATGTTGGAACGTTTCAAGATGTCCTGGAGGTTACTAAGCTTCTTCTCATTTTCCCGAATTCTTGTTTCTTCATTCTTTTCTGGTTGGATGTTTCTTTCTTCCTTCTGGTCCACACCATTGATTTGAGTCCCAGTTTCCTTCCCATCACTATTGGTTCCCTGTACATTTTCCTTTGTTTCTCTTAGCATAGCCTTCATTTTTTCATCTAGTTTTTGGACAAATTCAACCAATTCTGTGAGCATCTTAATAACCAGTGTTTTGAACTGTGCATCTGATAGGTTGGCTATCTCTTCATTGCTTAGTTGTATTTTTTCTGGAGCTTTGAAGTGTTCTGTCATTTGGGCCATTTTTTTTTTTTTTTGTCTTGGCACGTCTGTTACTTTAAGGGGCAGAGCCTTAGGTGTTCACCAGGGCGGGTAACGCTGGTTGCTGCGCTGTGACACTGTACATGGGGGAGGGGCCTAGAGGGAGCAATGGCGCCCGCTCCACTCTCCACCTGCTTTCAGTCTTTCACTCCGCTACTCACAATCAAATTGGGCCCCTCTGGTTCTGGTTCCCGAATGGGTGGGCTTGTGCATGCTCTGGGCCCCTGTGGGTCTCTCCAACAACCTCTCCTGTGAGGCTGGGAGTCTCTCCTGCTGCCGCCCCAACACCCATGGGCGTTTTCAGTCAGAGGTTTGAGGCTTTATTTCCCCCGCGCTGGAGCCCTGGGTTACATGGTCTGCTTCGCTCCCCACCGTTCGTCCCGGTTTATCTGTGCGCAAGTGTGGGGCCGCGGGGTGCTACCCACCGCTCTGCCTGCCCTGTTCTCCACCACTCTGAGTCCGGCCCTCTCGGTTTATCTGTGTGCGAATGTGGGGCCTCAGGGTCTGCTAGTTGTCAGACTGCCTGCCCCGTTTGTCCCACACTCCGCCAGTCTCGGTCCCCCCATGGCCACTCGAGTCCTCTCCCCCCCCCACCCCCCGGTGCCCATCTCCATCCCTCCTACCGGTCTGGTTGTATGTCTTTTTTATCTCCTTGGTGTCAGACTTTCTTGCCTTTCGATTTTCTGTCAGTTCTGGTTGTGCGAGGAGGCGCAGTGTGTCTACCTACGCTGCCATCTTGGTTCTCCCCGTAAATTCTTCTTTATGCAACAGAGAATGCTCTCCCTCAGACGGGTCAGTTGATATTTGTAAATTATACTTGTTTTAGTAATATATGCTCATTGTAAAACAATCAATAGGTGCAGAAATATTGTATAAGAATAAAGTAAAAGGGGAATTTCCCTTCCCCAGGAAGTTGCTGTCAACAGCGTGTCCCTGGGCTGTCTACAGCCACTAACGGTCATGGAGATGGTGTTTTCCACACACAGCATCCCTTGGACATTCTGGGTTCCTCCCTCCTTCTCAGCTTTGACCCAGGACATTCTGAGGTCATGATTAAGCTCCTCTTAGAAACATGGGCTCACAGCTTTTCATCAGAAGGGCCCTTCCCTAGAATATAGCATCTCTCTCTTAGGTTCTGTGAAAGCTGCTGATTATCCTAGAAACCAGGGTTCCTAGGCAGTTCCCTTAAGAATCTAAGCACCTCCCTGTTCTGGCTCAGCATCTAGCTGACACTTCACATCATCCGTTGCCCTGCACAAGCCTTTATTTCCAGAGTTTCCCAGAGGCTGGGCCTCCCAGCAGGTGGT
The DNA here is from genome assembly GCF_022682495.2 of Desmodus rotundus. Classification (NCBI taxonomy): domain Eukaryota; kingdom Metazoa; phylum Chordata; class Mammalia; order Chiroptera; family Phyllostomidae; genus Desmodus; species Desmodus rotundus. Next base: position 27,831,239 of record NC_071399.1, read on the forward strand.
CAGCCTCCTTACTTCAGGTACCTCAAAGAAACCTGACTCATAACTTTCTGGTGAGACCCGAGTGATGCAGGAGGCCCATCACCCAACAGCTGTCTTTTGCATGCAGGCACTGAGGAAAAGCCCAAAGGCCCCTGTTGGGCTTGGAGCACTCAGTCCTGGTCAAACTCGGGGCTGAAAGTATGGTGCCATCCAAACGGAAACAGTCCACATGGCCCTTTAGTTCCCCCAAACCCTCAATGGCTCCCATGTACCATCCAAAGAAGGTCCAGTGCCTTATCTGGATACACAAACCCCTCTACTCTCCTTCTCTGTTTTTTTCCCTGTTCAAGAATGTATCAACAGAGGTGCATGTGCCGCTTCGTGTGGAACAATGTGACATTGTCTAAACAAGGCCGGATGTTCAGCACCCCTGACTCTGTCCTCTAATTGCCAGTGATGCTCCCCAATCACCGTGACAATGGAAATGACTTCCACACAGTCCCCAGCTGCCAAGGGTCACCATGGACTGTGAGCACCTCTGTGTATGAACATGAGTGAAGGCCGGTCAGCATGGACCACGCAGGGCCTTCCACACACGCGTTTCTTCAGCTCTTCTCCCCCACTGCCCTCTCCAACCCCTGGAGCACCAGAAGAAAACCATCAATGAAATGCTAAAGGGCTTCCGAAGAGGGAGAGGCCAGATCCAGAATGAGGTCCGGGAGTCAGCAAAGCAGGGGAAGGAGGAGGCATCACAGGTTGTGAGCAGAAGGGCCAGCAAAACCCCAGTGCAGAGTAAACCCAGCTCTCTGTGCCGAATGCATAGGCTTCACAGCGTGTGTGTGTGTGTGTGTGTGTGTGTGTTTCCCTGCCTTGGCCCAGTCTGGAAGGATCTGGGTCAGAGGCCATGAGTCACTGCTTTGACAGTTGAGCTGCCTTAATGGGAGATGTGAATCCAGACTTTGAGGGCATGTGCCGCACCCCTCGGGGAGCAGTGACACCAGCTGAGCGCTGCACGCCGATATAGTGATGCGATTTTCTTCTGGGAGACCCTGAAGGCTCCTTTCCCAGAGGTAGGAGTGTGTGGTCCTCAGAACAAGAAGCCCACAGGGTTGTCCTCCATCTAGAATGACCAGTTTTGCATCTCGTGGGGACCTGTTTGGTCCTCTTCCCTTGTATCTCAAGTGAGAAGGATCACAGCGAAGACGTCTGTGGGTGGAGGCAGAGGGTGCTCTGAGGTTCCTTGTGTGTTTTCCTGCTGCCCATCTGCAAACCCAAGTTTAGAGTCTTAATAACAGGAAGTGACAGTGGCACTGAGCATGGCGGGGGCAGTGTGGGGCTTCCTGTCCTTGAGAGCAGCGCCTGCTTTCCTGAGGTCACAAGACCCACGTGTTGGGGTGTTGTGGGCCAGCCTGCAGAGTATCCAGGCCAAGCCCCTGGAATACACCTGCTCTCAGTGAGGATCTGGCTGATTTCTCTCCTGGAAGAGGGAGTTTGGAGGCAGCTCAACTCCAGTCTGCAGCCCTGGGCATCCTGCTGTTACCTAAAGGGTCTTTGCCGAGATTCCCCCTTCCTCTAATTAAGCCTTGACCATATGAGCAGGTACCCGGCTACACTGGCTTCATCCCATCTCTGGGGTGGAACAGAGGCCTCCTTTGGCTACCGAGTTTTGCTGGCATCAAAGACCCTCCAGCTGCTTTGACCAACCAGCAAACCTGCAAGCTCCATGCTCATCCCTCCTGGGCCCTCCCAGAGCCAGGCGGATAAGGAGCCTGTTACAAAGGGGACGCTTCCAGCAGTTAGTTCATGGTTACTTTGCTTCCGTTTGAAATCCATGTGAAGTGTGTTCAGAGTTGTTTAGCTAACCAAAGTTATTTGGGATGCTAACTGGATACAAAAAGGACATTTTCTAGTTGGCATTGCAAAATCTATATTTTTGTCACAATAATAACATTAAAAGTCCATCTGTAGTTATGTGGTGCCACGAATGGGGGAAATCTGACATCACTCCCTCCAGGGGGACATCAGCTGGTGGCAGATGCTGCAGTCCAGCACCCGACAAGGAAGTTTCCTGGGAACTAGGATTCCATTAGATGGCTGTGGCCACAAAGAATAGACCAAACCCTGCAAAATAATGTCAGGGTTTCAGCTCTTTAAATACATTTCTAAGCTGAATCATAAGCTTTTCTAACAAATATTTTTATCAGCCAGAAGGGAAAAAAATATTCTCAAGAAAGTTATTGTCTTGGAAGCTCTAAAAATGTAAACTTTTATATCACAGCACATTTATCTACACCCCCAATGCAAAACGTTATTCTTCTAGATAAGGGGCATCTGTTGCATTTTGTCAACCTAGCAACTTCTTCTGCTTGGAGCTCTGCCCTGCCACGAGGGGGGCCGCTGATCCCGTGGCCTATTTCCAGTTAGAGTCACATATGCACGTCCCACAGATCACGAGTGGGAGGCAGCCCATGCAAGGCCAACCAACTCATCCCGGGAGTCCTAGCAGGGGCTCTGTGAGACCATGGGGGTTTCCTCCAGATGTGAGGATATTGCACGCGAGAGCAGCTGTGCCAACCCTGCCACTCCCGAAGGAAGCATAACTTCTGGAGAAATCCCAGGGTGTAAAAAGCAGAGTCCTGGCACTGTCGGATCCCTGAGGTCAGCGCAGGCCTGGACTTCTCAGTCGCCCAAACCAATGCATTCCCATTTGCAGTGTAAGCACTTTCGCATTGGATTTCTGCACATGCAGCCAAACTGGCCCTAAATAACACATTACTGAAATCTGCAAGTCTTACTGTAGTTATCCCTGGGCAATGGCATCATAGGTCATGGGCTTTGTCCAAATACAGACGCATGAGGATGACTGTGGCAACACATTTACGCTCTACAATGCTACCTTGGTCATCCCTGCTCCTGGGACCCCCCAGACCTGTAAGTCATAGAGCTGGCTGGAGGCCCAGGGGACCCCACTTGGCATCACCATCCATCCAGCTGCAGCCCTTCCCATGATTCTCAGCTCCCACACGGTTCCTCTGTCGGGGTGATTCATTATAGCAGTTCTCTTGTGCTAGATCTAAGTATGGGGATGTGTTTGGATTGAACTAATACCTGGTTAGTGGTAGCCCTTCTACAGTACACGCTCAACAGTGAGACTGTCGCCCTTTTCTCCTCTTCTAAGACCAGCAGGGAGTCAACAGTGGGAGCCGTGTGGCTACAGCAGGACTGGAGAGCCACAAGCACAGCTTGTACTGGGGCAGGCCGAGGGGTTCCCACTCACTGCCTCATGTAATTGCCACACTGCGCCTCAACAGTTAGGAAGTATCATGCTATTTTTCAGATAAGGAAATTTGGGGTGGAGAATAAAAGCGACTTGCGAAAGGTCACATTAAGTGGAAGAGGTGAAGTGTATCTATCCAGTTTAAAGGTCTCTCTCTTCCCACCATGTACTTCCTCCCTGTCCCATCTTCTCCCCTCCCTCGCTCACTCCCTCCATCTGCTCTGCAAACTCACCAGGATGAGAACCAGGACTTAGGTGAGGGTGAGGCTCTATGTTTCAGACTGAGGAGGAGTTAACCAGGCTACGGAAGGCAGCCTTGCCTGCAAATGGTTGTTCTATGGGAGATCCCTACTGTATTCCATAAAGCCACTTATATCTGGCATGAAACCCCACTGTAAGTAACAAGTTGCAGAGGGAGCCCCAAGGGTGCAGAGTAGGGAGAGCAAACATCTTCATCTGCCACAGGCTGCGGTGGTCCTGGGAGCCAAGACTTCTGATGTTAAAACTGAGCAAGGTGGTCACCTGCAGGAAAGGCCCTGGAGGACTTTAAAAAGGCCCAAAGGGATTTTTATGTTAAGGAGGTCTGACCACCTTCTTTCACTGTGTTCAGCCAGGTTTTTCAAACTTGTGGACAGCAACCCATAGTAATAAGTACATTTTACATCATGACCCAGTGCCCACTCAGAAAATCAAATAGTGGAAATGAAGAACTCACATCTGATAAACTCTGATAACCTCTATCTATTCTGTATCGTTAGAAAACTGCTGGTTAACAAAATACTGAATTGATTTCAAGACCTACCAGTGGATTGCAAAACAAGAAAGGAACACTTACCCACTGATTCTATGAGGCCGGCATTTCTTGGATACCAAACCAAGTAAAGGTAATACGAGAAAAGGAAATACCCTCATAAACATGGATGCAAAGATTCTTAACCAAATATTTGCAAGTTGAATCCAACAACAATTTATAAAAGAATAATACATCATGACCAAGGAGAGTTTATCCCAAGGCTGCAAAGTTCATTTACCATTTGAAAATCGACCAAGGCAAATTACGTGTTAATAAATGGAAGAAAGAAAAACATAGGATTATCTCAATAGATGCAGAAAAAGCATTTGACAAAATCCAATATCTATTCCTAATTTTATTAATTTTTAAAGATTTTATTTCTTTATGTTTTAGAGAGAGGGGAGGGGAGGAAGAAAGAGAGGCAGAAACATTGATGTGAGAAACACTAAATCGTTGCCTCCTGCACGTGCCCCCAACAGGGTACCTGACCCTCACTCAACCCAGACAGTGCCCTGACTGGGAATGAAACCGGCAACATCTCAGCTTGCAGAATGCCGCCCAACCCACAGAGCCACACCCGTCAGGGCTCCATTCCTAACTTTAAAAACTCACATGAAACTAGAAACAGAAGGGAACTTACTCATACCGATAAAGAGCACCTATGAAACTCCTGTAGCTAACATTGTACTTACTGGTGAATTATTTCTTAGGATCAGGAGCAAGACAGGAATTCCCGCTATCACCGTTTCTAGTCAACAGTGCAGTGGAGCTTGCCGTCGTTGGCAAGAAGGAAGTAAAAAGCACCCAGATTTGAAAGGAGAAAATAAAGTGGCTGTATTTACAGACATGATCATTTATGTAAAAAATGTTATTGAATCTACCAAAAAAAGCAATAAAACAAAATTTAGTCACACAAAGTTGTCGGATAGAAAACAAACATACAGGCCTGGCTGGTGTAGCTCAGTGGATTGAGCACAGGCATTCGAACCAAAGGGTCGCTGGTTCGATTCGCAGTCAAGGCACATGCCTGGGTTGCGGGCCAGGTTCCTATTTGGGGGCATGTGAGAGGCAACCACACATTGATGTTTCTCTCCCTCTTTTCTCCTTCCCTTCCCCTCTCTCTAAAAATAAATAAAATATTTTTAAAAATAAATATATAAAAACCAACTGTTTAAATAATCAGAAATTAAAATTAAAAAACATTTACAATAGGATAAAAAATGTAAAATATTTAGAAACAAATTCAAAGTGGATCATAATCCTAAGTGTAAAACTTAAACCTATAAAACTTCTGGAAGAAGATCTTTGTGGCCTTGGGTTAGGCAAATATGATTAAAAAATAAGAAACTGTACTTCAAAATTAAATACTCCGCTCTTTGAAAAAGCAGAGTTTCCATTCTATGGAAACGCAAGTCACAGATTGGAAGTAACTATTTGTAAATCACACATATGATAAAGGACTTGTATCCAGAATATTTAAAGAACTCTTAAAACACAACGAATAACTCACTAATTAGAAAAGCAAACATTGCAAGTAAAAGGAAGAAAAAGATAAAATTTAAAGACACTTCATCAAAAAACATATTTGATGGCAATAAGCACATTAAGCAACATCATTACTTATTAACATCAGTAATTATTAGAAACGTGCATATTCAAGCCACCAGATACCACTGTGCACCTATTAGAATGGCTAAACTTTAAAAGACTAACCATCTCAAGTGTTGGTGGGGATGTGGAGCAACTGGAACTCTTCTCCACTGCTGGTGGGAATGTACAATGGTAAACCACTTTGAAAAACAGTTTGTCGTTTTCCTGAAAAGTTAAACAAATACCTACTATACAGTCCAAGCATTTTTGCTCCGAGATATATCCCCAAGAGAAACGAAAGTTTAGCGCATGCAATAACCTGTATGCAAATGTTCAGAGCCACTTCATTGGTAATAGCCAATAACTGGAAACAAGCCAAATGTCCGTGAACAGGTGAATGATGAACAAATGTTAGCACATCCACACAAGAGAAGACTACTGAGCTATAGAAAGGAATAAACTGTCGATACTTGTGACAATGTAGATGAATCTGAAAAGAAATACACTCAGTGAAAGCAGACAAAAAGTCTACATACTGTATGATTCCTTTTATGTGAAATCCAGAAAATGCAAATATTCTGCAGTGACGGAAAGCTGGCCATGGTTTTGCCTAGGGACGGGGGTGAGGGTTTACGCTGAGGAGGGAGGACGTACCAAAGGGCACGAGGACATGTCTCTGAGTGATGGGTATTCTCCTAACTTGGTTGTGGTGGTGGTTTCACGGGAATGTACATATACCATAGATACATCAAAACTTATGTGTGCAGTCTGCTGCCTTACCACTACCCCTCAATAAAGCCGGTCCAAAAATAAATCAAATAAGTACAAACCAAATGTGACTGGTCTGCTCAGCCCCCAGCCCAGGGTCTTTGAAGACAGTTGATCCTTGGACAACATGGTTTGAAATGTGTAGATGGGCCCACTTATAGACAGATGTTTTAAAATAAATATACAGTCAGCTCTCTGTATTGCTGGGTTTCGTACCCGCAGATTCAACCAACCATGGATAGAAAACAGTATTTTAGATCCAGGATTGGACGTGTGTGGATTTAGGGAGCCAACTGTACGCTACTTTATATAAGGAACTTCACACCCACAGACTTTGGTATCTGAGTGGCGGGGGGCATGGAACCAACCCCCCTTGAATACCTAGGGACGGCTGTAGTTAAGCTTCTGGGGAATCAGAGGTTATACATGGATTTCTGAATGCGCTGGGGGAGGTCAGCAGCATCAATCCCACCCCAGCCCCAAGCCATTCAAGAGTCACCTGTACTCAACTCGCATTTACTGAGTGAACACCTAAATAAATGGTTGCGTTGACTTGAAATCAGCACCCACAGATGTGATGACAGGAGAGTGCAGAACTTTCACTTCCCTGCAAATCCCTCATTTCCTACCCCGCCTTCCACCCCACCTCCACACTTTCACCTGTTTATCCTCAGAAAGAGCTACCACTTTCCACCTCTGGACCACAGGCTGGCTGTCCACACACAGCATCCATTGTCCTGGGTCTCATCTGTCCCCTGTGGAGGTGAGCTATGTACTTCATTGTTGCTATTTCAGGGTATAAATACAGTGCTTGACAACACTTTCCAATTTTGAAACACATTATCCAATTTGTCTATTTTCCATCTCTTATAGCAAATTCCCTGCACTGGTAACTAGGTTGAAAATTTGGGACTTAGTGTGGGTCAGACATCTTCCACTGCTCCCCATGTGTGTTTTCTGTATTCCGTAGTTATCAAAATCAAAATGAGCAAGTGAATGTGAATGCATTTTATTAAACAAAGTTTCTACATAATGGGAGGTATCATGATTGCTGGGATACCAACTCAGTAGAGGGGGTGAATGGGGAGTGTGGGGAAAGGGAGTAAGATCCAGGCCCAGGCGTCAGGGGACCTGAAAGGTTCCATCCAGTGGGGCCATACTGATGCCTGGTCACCTAAAACCGTGAGCCACACCATGTAGGCCCTCCCAGAGGGGCAGGACAGAGGCCGGAATGCTCACTCTTACTTGGATCAGACTCTGAGAATTACATGCACTCTATGAACTCTCTTCCCCAAACACACACACATGATGCAGAGAATACGTGCAAACAATTTCTAGTTCATACACTTTCTGAAATCTACCCATGGGCTGCTGGTTTAGAGCCCCTAAGAAATAGAAAGAAGTGCCTGATCACAACAGTCTTCCTGAGCTCCGCGGTGTTTGCAGGGAACTGCCCTCACGAGGCTGCCTCCGAGGGGCTGGCTGACAAGGGAGTGCCGTGTAGCTCTGGTTCAGACCCAGGCGCAGGTGACTAGTCCATTGAATTGTTAATTCTATTTTAAGATGATCCTCGTGAACATTCATTTCCCCAATTTTATTATATTGGTGCTCATTAACCCACCTTTAAATGGATGACCTCAAAGCATTCCATCAGCAATGACGTTTCATTCTCCTGCTACAGAAGGGGAGGAGAAACAGGTCACGACCCCAAGTGTTGAACCTACTAAGCAAAATGACCAACCGTGTGGGGTGGAGGTGACTTGCTGTCCCTTTCTCATTATTTTGAGGTGTGGGGGCAACCGGGACTAGGATTCTCCAGAGGCCAGGCTGTGTCCAGGACGCCCTCCCCCTGCGTGCTGGACTCACACTGTCCGCTTCAGTACCCTTTGAGTGGTCTGCTATGTTTTGGTTCTGTTTGTGTGTTTTTTGCCTATGACTTTGCGAAATATTCCGGAAGGAGAGACAGAAAGTCTTGGTCTCTGAGAACAAGTACAATGTTGCTTTCAGCTAAAATACCCACTGGGAAACCTCAAGGTTTTCAATGTCATCATTATGGAAAACACAGATTACAAAAGGAAATAATTTAATGTCACTCCCTGGCCCCCATCGGGATTCAGTTTGACCTCAGTTTATCTTTTCTTTGGTGAGTTTTAAGTCTTGAGAAAATCTGCCCAGGAATGAAGAATCCAAAACGGATACGGAATATTTGGGCTGGGGGTGGCGGGGTGGGAAAGAGGTTTAAATCTGGTGAACGGTCAAATCGGAGTACCTGCACACGTTGCACCTGGGTGTGAGTTCTTTCCTTCTACTCCACTCGCACTAATACACTGCATCGCCGATTTAATGGAAACTCCTTCTCCAGGACGCGGTAGTCTAAGCAGCCTGCGTGTGAAGTAGCCACGCCCCGATGACCTGTTTCCCCTTCAATCTTTGATCTTTCCAGCGAAAACCAGCTGGGGCGCCAGGCAGCTGGTGGGAGCTAGCAGCCCCGCCCGCCCGGCGCAGCCTGGAGTCCAGTCCTGCCCCCGGCCGCGCGCCCCGCCCCGGCCACCCCCGGCCCCGCCGCCGCCTCCGCCCAGACCGGCTGCAAGCCCGAGGTGCCGCCGCCGCCGCCACCGCCGCCACCGCCGCCGGGATGTGACCTTCAGAACCGCCTGCACAGGATGACCGGAGCCACCGCCCCGCGGCGCCCGCGGCTTGCCACGGCCTCCCCGGCACTCTGACCGCACGCGCTCCCGGCTGTCCGCCCGGCTCCCGACCCCGGTCCCCGTCCCCTGTCCCAGGCCCCCGGCCTCGCCATGCCGCCGCCGCCCGGGCCCGCGGCCGCCCTGGGCACCACACTGCTGCTACTTCTGCTGGCCTCGGAGTCCGCGCCCAGTGAGTACCGCGCGGGGGCCGTGGCGCGGGATGGATCCAGAGACCCTCACAAAAAAACCCTGCCACCCCTAGGGCCAAGGGCAACGCCAGTGCCCGCACCCCACCCCGGCCCTGTGCGCCCCTACTCCATGCGCTCCTGCCCCGCCGCGGCATCCCCGAACCCGCTGCCGGGAGGACTGTGCCTGCGGAGCCCGAGTTGACAGCGGGTCCCCGCTCTCTCCCTTATCTCTCCCCGCTCCTCCGCGCTCCCCCTGGCTTCGTCCTCCCGCTCGGGTACCGGCAGCCGTGATGCTGCGGCCGCGCGAGGCGGCGCAGTTCCTGCGGCCCAGGCAGCGCCGCGCATACCAGGTCTTCGAGGAGGCCAAGCAGGGCCACCTGGAGAGGGAATGCATCGAAGAGCTGTGCAGCAAGGAGGAGGCCCGGGAGGTGTTCGAGAACGACGCCGAGACGGTAAGCGCGGGGGCCAAGCGCGGGGGCCCAGCGCGGAAGCCGTGCAGGGGAGGCGAAGAAGTGGGAATGTGTCTGCGGGGCGTCCTTGGGATTCTGTGGCTGGGCGGGACCGCGGTGCGGATCTTTAGATAAACCAGATCACCTCCAGAGTTGTCCCTGCAGCACCGCATTTCTGGGAAGATCCATCCGTGTGCACCCTTGTAGGGAGCCCTGGGTTTCCTCCAGCCACTCAGACTTCCCTTCCGAGAGTGTGCGGTGAGTTCTTCCTGTGGGGGAACCGTGCCGCAAGTCACACCCAGAACTCTTAAATAGGGAGACATTGATTTGGGAGTGGTGTAGGGGCAGGGCTTAGGGTATCCGGACCCCGGCCCACTCTCAGACCTCCTCCACACCTTTTGAGCCCCAGGCGATTAGGTGATTCCCAGGTGCTGCTGTTACATGGAGACACAAACAGATCTTTGAGCGGGGTCCTGGTGACACCCTGCAGTTCTCTTCAGCAGACCTCTGAAGGGAGCCACCTGAAAGGAGATACGCAGTACAGCGTATGATACCTCCTCCAGAATGGCATAGAGGCCGTTTTTAAAATGGAAAAGAAATCCCTTAGTTAAAAAACCCAAACAGCTTCCTACCTCCCCTCTCCCTCAGCTGGACTGGAGGTGAGGGGTGGGGCTGCCCACAGCTTCTTCATCCTAGTGAAGAGGGAAAGAGGGTTTGCCTGAATGAGGAATTAAGTTGTGAGGGCTGGAATTGCGCTCAGCAGTAGGTCCCAAAATATGATTACAGGAATATTCTAGAGCATATATGGGGGAGAGGCGTGGAAGGGGGCAAGACGGCAGGGGGTCCTCAGGGTGGGAGGTAGGAAAGGGCCCCAGCCTGTGCGCACATGCACACTCACCAGCCCCTTTCAGCAAGGTGCTCTTCTAGGAGCTGGTGATTTTCAGGGCCTGATGGCGCTGGCTCGGGTCCTATTTCTAATAATAATGTCCTTGGAGACTGGGACTCTGGGCAGCCAAGTGAAGGCAGGGAGCAGCCCAGGTGTGGACTTGGCGTCTGTGCAGGAGTTGTGCGATCTGAAGGGAGAAGGGACGTGTAAGAACATTTGTGGGGGTCGTGACCTGTGAGTCCTGGATGTATATCTCTCCAGGTCAAACGAGTTTGGAAAGCAGTCGGGATAGAAATGGGGTGGACGTGCATTACATCACTGCACGCTGTGAGGTCAGGGCAGTTTCACAGCTGTTTTTGGTTCTCCCAGAGTTTTTCTTTTAAAGACTTCTCTGGAATGAAATAAGTGTCCCATGCAATAAACGAATGGCTCTCTGTGACAGATGTAGTCTTCTTCTGGACTTATATTTCTGATAGGTTGACTTGACAATCCCTTTTAGGTCCCCCTTTCTGAAAACGAGCTCTGAAATGATTGATGACCACGTGAGTTCTCTCTGGCACGGTCAGCAGTTGCAGCGGCCGAGCTGTGATGGGCGATTTCCTCCAGTGTTACTGCCCTCCGTGTTAGTAGCAGCACAATTTCAGTCCTGTCCTGGGAGCCGGTTTGCAGGTCTTTTCTGGCCTCACTGGTTTCCCGTGTCTTTGATGATGAATCCTGGTAGCCAATGACTCACACCTCTGCGGAGGGTTTCTGAAGGTTCCAGCGGCAGGGCCGTGTGCCTGGTCACCGGAGATCACTGCCCAGCTATGGGATTGTGTGACAGGTCCGGTGTTCTCCATCCACAAGCCTAACCCGGAACATTCGCTTGTGCAGAAAGTGTGCATAAGGTGCTTGCAGGTGACAAGAGTTGAGAGCAGCTAGGCTGCCACCTGCCTAGGCATCCCCTGCCTGCCCTGCCTGCCCCAGCAGCCCCTGCTTGCACAGGAGAGAAAAGCCCTGACCTGGCTTTCCCTTCCTTTCTGGACATCCTACCATTAACCATGGTGCCTTCTTCCCAAAATGTGAATCCTGTCTCTCATTTTAATTGCTTTTGTGTTGCAATTTTAACTTTATTTGCAAATGTATGGGGTGAAGATTTGAAAAGAAACGTGGTCGGGATCCCACTAACTGTAAGGAAACCAGTTTTTCAGCCTGTGTCTGCACCGGGACTTGCACTTCCCCGTGCCCCGTGCGGTCTTGGCCCCTCCCCTTTGAGGCACAGCTGAGCTGCTTTAATGCTGGGTGTTGGGGGGCGGCGGGGTGACTTCTCTTATACTCCAGCCCCATCAGAAGTTTGTAAACTCTTTTTCACAGCAAAGCCTTCTATAATTTCCTAGAATTCTGTTCTCCTTCCCAAGCCCCATCCCCAAATAGTATTACATTTTTTCCATTGTCTGTCAGCCTCCCAAATTGAACTGGTTACTTCTGTGTCATCCATCCCAGATAGCTGGATGGCAGGCCCTTCGTTTTAACTACACCTTGTACCCTGTGTAGACTGTTGTGCAGGCCCTGTGCTCTGTTGTCTGGGTTTGGCCCTTAGCTTGTTTTCCTTTCTCTTGAGAGGCAGTGTGGAATGCTGGAAGGAGCTGGGTTAGGGGTCAGGGGCCAGGGTTAGGGATTGTGGGCCAATTCCAGACCCAGCTGCTTTGGTAGACCAGTTGTCCACTTTGTTGTGTCCAGGTTTCCCGTTCCATCTCCTTACTTTGGGGAGATCCATGTTCCCTGGCAGTGGGGAGACCCTCCAAATACTGTTCACTGCTAATATATTTTAGTAAATACAACACTTTTGAAAAAGGCGGTCCAATGAAATAACTGAAGAGTTCCTCTTCCAAAAAGTTTGGGACTCCCACTAGGAAATATTTATTCCTTGCCTTCAAATATAGCTCATTTTGTATTTTTTGATTGAGGCTGGTGGGGTGACCCAGGATGACCCAGCACTGACCTTATTTAGTTCAAGAAGTCCCCAGGACCTGGCCATGTGACGGTCACAGGACACCAGCATCCTGATGTGAAAGGCTGCACCAACATTGGCATTTCTTGGGTTGTAATCACCTGACCCTCTCCTGGGGGTGCTTGTAGGGAATGCCAGTCCTCCCAGGCCAGGGTCACCTTTGTGGCTGATTCTACCTGTGCCACCTTGTTGTCCACTGGGTTAGGATGCTAGAAGCAGCCACCTGCCCTCGATGTGTCTGGCCCAGTTGTGGCACACACCTGCCCGGCTTTGGCTCTGCCTTGGTGGTGGAGTTTACAACACCACGCTTTCCTGCTGGCAGAGGAGGCAGTGCTACCTGTCCCATGCCCATTCCTGGGGCTTTGGGGGCACTCTGGTAAAGGAAGCCCCAGACATGGGGACAGGGGGACTTGGGCACCTGCAGCTGTTACTGGACCAAACAGGGGCCTGCCCTGAGGGGGTCTGCCCAGGGCCAGCTGTAGTGTGTGGGTTCCTGACTTCGTGTAGGAGAGATTTCACACCATGAGTCCAGGTGACTATGAGGATCCATTTATGAAAGCTGGAGACAGTGAGACGAGGAAGGGCCTAGCATAGAGGAAGCAGCAGGAGAGCCTGGGCTGGGCTGCCTGAGCCTACTGGGAAGTCAGAGAAAAGGGGGCTTTGGGGACAGGTTTAGGGGATCAGCCTGGGACAAGCTGCCAGCTGCCCATTTCCTTTAGAGTTTAGGAGTTTAGGAGACGGAATGGCCTGGGCTGCTCTCCAGAGGGAGAGTGCGAATGCTGGGTCCTTTATCTGGAGGTTTTTATCTCTCTTAGGAATCTTAGGAGTGGTCTCAGGGGAGGGTTTCAGTAGCATAGTCATCAGTTCTCCAGGTGCGCCCTTTCAGGGTCCTGGTCTCCACTCATTGGTCAGTGACAGGGCAGGGGGTCTTTAGTCACTGCAGTTGGCTCTGGCATCGCCCACCTGGTTTTGCTGCTTTTCTGAACCTGGAGCTGAAGCACCACTGAGGCCTAGATGTTCTTTCCAGGGAGGGAAGGCCAGAGGATGAGAGGTTACCCTGGGGGCGGGGTCCTTGTTTTCCCAGTTTTGCTCCCTGGTGACCACCTGCACCTGGCTGTAAATTGCTCGGCCACTGTGTTCAGCTATCTGCCTCAGTTTCCCCATTCCACTTGCCAAGGAATTTTCCTAGCTTCTCACTATCCTGTCTTAGCGCCAGCTCTCTGGACGTCAAACCTTCCCGGAATTTGGAGGTTCGTATTTGTCGAGCACGTGGTATATGCTGAGCACGTGCTCTTGCTCTTCCTTTCGGATCTGAACCTTCCAAACTGAGCTGTTTTCCTCTTTTGGGCGAGGGAGGCGCCTGACCCTCAGTGATCTCCTTTCAGCAGGCAGCCCTCAGTGCCATGGCCCTTCCCGGTTCCTGGGGTCATCACACGCCTTGCTAGAATGGAAAGGGGTCTGGGGGCGCCGTCCTGACTCCCTGGTCATCCACTTCCCTCCTGGGGATGGATGGTCTCCCGCCCATGTTCCTTCTGTCCCCAGGAGAGTGTCCCAGGCCACCCATTTCTGCCACTGCCAATGCCTGTTCCTTCTCTCTAGAGCCCCAGGGGTGATCACAGCCCCTCCTATCTTGCTTCCTTTCCTCTTGTTTTTCTTTGTTTCTGGTGTTTCCCTCTTCCCTGCTTTTCCTCATGCTGGGAGCCTGGGTGGTCCAGCCCTCCGCTCTCTATGTGGGGGCTCTCCCGAGTTTCTCTGTAAGGTCACCCAGGCCAGCCCAGCAAGTCACCTTTCTACTTAAATCCTTTAAGGCAGGTGGGTTCGAGAGGCCTTAAAGATCCCATCTCAGTAATCACCCTTGGCTTTCAGAAAGGATTCTGGACAAAAGGCTTATCCTGGCCCGACCTGCTGCCCAGGTACACGTCACCACCTGGCAGCAGCACTTGGTGCCTGCCCTTCAGCAGACCCAGGGCTTGTTGGCAGCAAAAAAATTCCGGGCTGCAGTTCTTTTATCCCACCACCTGATTTAATCTGAGGTACAAACAGTAACATTTACACTACTTGCAACTGGCTAGTGGCACACCCCGAAGACTTCACAACATGCAAGACCACTGGCCTGTTCTGCAGCGCGTTCGTGGTCACCCCGCCCACCCCCACGTCTCTGTCTCTCTGTCTTTGGCTCTGCCTCTGCCTGTTCATCTCTCTCTCTCTCATTCTCTCTGTCTCTATGTTTCTCCCTCTCAGTCTCCATCGTCAGCTTGGTCTCTGTCTCCCTGTCTCTGCCTCTCTCTCTCTGTTTGCCTCTCACTCCTTCTGTCTCTACCTTCCTCTGTCTCCCATCTCTCACCCCTACTCCCACTCCCCGCAGCTCTTGCAGAGATTGAGGAACCCAGTGGTGGTGATAGGTTCTCTACCTCAGAGAGTTTAGGGGTGCAGGTTCAGAGCCCCGTGCGCTGCTGGCCTGGTCTTGAACTGCATCTGCACCCCCAGGACCCCTGTCTTTCTGAGATCTTGCCATCTTTGGGGACAGCTTGAGGCAGGCACCCCCTACAGAGGTGAGAAAACCCTTCCCTCAAGTTACTCCTTTTTGGGGTGGCCTGAGGGGTCTCAAGGGGGCAGAAGTGGGGTCTAAGCAGGAGGGTGGGGAGGGAGGAAGAGGGAGACTTTGTCAATCCCAGTAACTTGCCTCTGCGATGCAGGTCCCCTGGCAGCCGTGGTGACACGTTGGCTGCCACAGCCAGGACAGCTGCACCTTTCTGCCTCCCCACCTGCCCTCCACACCCCACTCTGCCTCCCAACACACGCACACTCAGCCACACAGCCACACATGACATATAGACAGGCATGCACTCAGATACACACACACACACACAGGGACACAGGCACAGACAGTGCACACACAGATGCCACACAAGGCCCGGAGTCTCTCTCTGCAACTGTGGGTGCATTGAGAAGTGAGCCCAGGTCCCTGGCCCTGTGGAGACCCAGCTCTCACTGCTCTCTCCGGGTTCTGTTGCCAAGGGAGCATCCTCATCCCAGGGCAAGGGGCTGCTCCCACTGACCGCTTTGGGCCAAGGCCTCCCTCCCTGCCTGGGACCTATCCCACTTGGGCTTTTGCCACCGGAGGCCTGAGGATGCCTGTCACAGGGGCTGGGTCGCTAAATTGTTGTTCGACCGGTTTTACCTTCTCTGGACTTGGCTCCTGCAGATGGCTGGTTAGACCAGAGCTGGCACCCACAGGTCCCCAGTACCCAGGCTGCCACTCTCTGGGGATGGGTCTTGAGCAGGAAACAAGCCTTGTCTGGCTCCCCCCTGTGCTTACCTGCATGTTTGTTTTAATCTGAGGAGTGTGGAGGGACTTAGAACCAGGCTCTCCAGAGTAATGACAGGCCAGGCCCCATAAATTACACCTCACCCTCGCCAGTGGGCTCCACATCTGTGGAGACCAATTAAAGACATTTCAGAAAACACTGAACGTCTGCCTTTGTTATTTAGAAACAAAACATCCTTTTCAGAACCTGATGCTTAAGGCCCGTTTCTGGAGATTCCGAGTAGCGGGGGTCAGGACAGTCAAACGCTTCCCAGGTCAGTGGGCTCCAGCACTGCTGGCGCATGTCCCGGTTTCCGCGGGCTTCGCTTTGCCCTTGTCCGCAGGTCGAAATGGGGAGCTGTTTCTTTCTTTTTTTTTTAAATATATTTATTGATTATGCTATTACAGTTGTCCCATTTCCCCCCCCACTCCACTCCATCCTGCCCACCCCCCTCCCTCCCACATTCCCCCCCCCATAGTTCATGTCCATGGGTCATACTTATAAGTTCTTTGGCTTCTACATTTCCTACACTATTTTTACCCTCCCCCTGTCTATTTTCCACCTATCATCTATGCTACTTACTCTCTGTACCTTTACCCCCCTCTCCCCCTCCCACTCCCTTATTGACAACCCTCATGTTCTAGTTGTTTGCCTAGTTTGGGAGCTGTTTCTGTAAGGCACAGAGTAGTGGCGGGCGTTTGATGTTGGAAATTCTCTGTGCCCCTTTAGCGGTTATTATAGTGTAATGAATTCAGTGCAAACCTGGTGCTTATGCCTTGTCGATTTGGACCCTGACAGGTAGTTCATTAAAAGCTTTAAATTAATCCTTAAAGTGGAGTTGGAAGTGGAAGAAGTTGAAAAGGACATCAGTTCATTATGTCCCTCTGACAGGGGCACAGATGTGCTCTGACTGATTGCATGGATTGAAAATGTAATATTCACGAGAGATAGTAACATGCTACTGTCATACTTGTTCATATCACATGTGTTTTTGGACTTGTGTTTTCAAATTGCAGTAAAATTTGTTTCTTTCTGATGTTGTTGCTTGGGATAATAAAATACATTTTTTCCACGTCTGCCCTTAAAACCTGCCTTCCAGACCCAGTTTTTCCAGGACCTCTTCTTGGAATGTTTCGCTCTGTGGAAAGCACATAGCTGGGCTCAGCCAGCTCCCGGGGGCAGGGATGCACCGGTTACGGCTGCAGCCACACACTCAGCTGCCCAGGGGCCTCCATGAGGCCAGGCTGGGGCCATCTGCCCAGGATGGCTGTGTGACTGGCGGCTGCAGGTGAAGCCTCCCTGGAACCTTCTGCTGTGAACACACATTTCTTTAGCACGATGCATCAGAAAGAAATGGAAGAACGTGCTTAGGAGGTTCCCGTTGGCAGTTGTCAGGGGCCCACACAGGCATGTGGGTTTGTGCTTCCCTCCTGCCTCACTGGGTAACAAACTCCTCAACTTCAAAGGCACACCCCCCATTTGTGACGTAGGAATCCATTGCCTGGGTCTGCGTCGCGTGCTTGCTGCAGCCACGTTCCCCGAGTTACTCCTTGTCCACAAGGAGTCTCCACACCAGACGTGTCCTGTGCTCGGTGCCTACTCACCACACGCACGCTGTGATTTAGCATGCATCCAGAGAGGCACCAAAATGCACTTGCACTTCCCTTTCATAAGCCAGGAACAAACAAGGATTTTGCAATAACGTTTGTGGCTAGTGAGAGTCTTAGGCGTCATCTCATTTTAGGCACTTACATGGAACTTAGGCCCAAGAATCTATTTAAAGACTTGTCCAAGTTAGCTCATTAGTGGGAGGGTTCAGATGGAAACTCAAGTCGCCAGACTCCGAGTTAAACATGCAGACCTTCAGAAGGTGAGCCTGGGCCCAAAACAAAGCGTCTACACGATGCGCTAGAGCGTGACGTCTAGAGAAAAATACCTTTGCCCCAAAGGTCCTCTCGGGCCCAGGCTGTCTTAGCTGCTAAATTGTTAATTCTGTACTCTGTTGAGCATTTTATTTTGCTCTCTTACATGATGGGAAGGTACATCATTTTGTTTTTCCCAAAGAAACATAAAAAGAGAAGTACAACTTTGCATTTGTGGTGTGAGTGTGTCTTCCCTGGTACCTGCCTGGTTTCCCTAAAGGTGCGACGTGGGCCCCCGTGGGGTGTAGGAGGAGGGCAGCTCATCCCGGGGCTCCCCTCCCACACTGTTAAGCCTGTAGGTGGGCACCAGTCCTGCTTCCCAGCATACTCTCCTCCTCTTTTCTGTTTCTCATCTCTTTTCCTCCCTCAGACTGGCTTCTTTCCTCCATCCCCATTTTGGTCAGTGCTGCTGCTCAGCCTCCCAGGCCTGGGGTGAAAGTTTGATGTCCCCTCTGCTCTTCCGTTCCCTCCCACCACTGCCTGCCACCGTGGCCTTGTCCTAAGGTGTCTCCTGTGGCATCTCTCTTAGTTATCGCTCCCATGACTGCCCAGGGCCATCCCTGGACAGGCTGACATTCCATCGTATCCATAAGGCTCCCCGACTGGCCTGTCTGTCCCTGGTCACACTGCCAGACAACCGAGCACAGTCTCTCCCCTGAAAGCTCTGGGATCCAGCCCCTGCCTCTCAGCCGGGCAGGTCCAGGCAGTGTGCCCTCCCCCAGCACCTGAGATCATGCAGGCCTCTTCCCTGCCCAGAACAGACTGGATTTCCCTCTCTGCACCTTTGCTCCAGCCAAACTCATGACTGAATGTATTCTACCTGCAGGCACCCTACTTGGGGCTCTTGGGGGTGTGGTCTTTGATCCTGACAGATGGACAGCGTTTGAATCTCAGCCTGGCGTCCGTACAGCCAGGGCAACTGCTGGAGCTCTCCAATTTCCAGTGGCCACTGTCGCTGGAGACAGGAGCATCTGCCTCATGTGACTGGGAGGATGACATAAGCAAAGGGAGTGTATTGTTTCCTCTGCTGCTGTGACAGATCAGCATCAGCTCGCAGTTCTGGAGGTGGGAAGTCTGCAACGGGTCTCTGGGGGCTAAAACCAAGGCGTCAGGCAGGCTGCTTCCTTCTGGAGGTTCCAGGGGAGAATCCATTATCACCTCTTCAGCTTCCTGAGGTGCCACAGTCCCTGCTGGCAGCCCCTCTTCCACCTTCACCGCCAGCAAGCTCAGCCTTTCTTTCCAAGTTGCCATTTCTGGTTGTCTCTCTGCCTGCCTCTTCTGCATGTAAGGACAGTGCAGACATAGTTTGAAAAAAGTCCTGTTGGTTCGCTCACGTCAATCTCACTTCCCCAGTAAGAACATGGCGGGCTCAGCAGGGAGGGCCCACCACCAAACACAGCCTCCCTAGGGCCCAGTTGCTTCCTGCTCCTTCCTGTCAGCACATCTTCCTCTCTCAGTGAGTGACATCCCTGCTTGGAGCCTGGGGAACCAAGGGGGTTGCTGAGCAAAGCTGTTGATGATCAGCCAGCGCTGTGAAAGTGAGAGGGGCCTGGGCCGGGAGAGCACAAGAGCACAGGAAGAGAGGCCTTTGCAAGTGACTCCACTGAAAGCGCATCACATTACCCAGTAAGTACGGAGACTAGTCCTGGGACACGAAACTGTAAAGTGGGAAGACAAATTCAGTCCATCTCATCCTTCGTGAAATTCGGAGCATACATGCACCTAGGCACTACATTTTTTAGAACGAAGAAAGATTGAAGTAAGAATTTGGGCAGGGGGCAGGACACAATTTTTCCGAAAACAATAGTGATTTTCAGAGCTTCTCTTAACCCTTAGATAATCAGGTGGTTCTCGTCTGAAACAGCCAACCTGTGGCCCTGGCTGACTTTTCCTTCTTTTATTGTTAACGGGCCTGAGCCCTTACTGCTCAAGGGCTCTGCAGTGGGGGTTTCCCAAACCATTCTCAGGGGTTCATGAAATCTTGACTTTTGGTAGATTTATAATTTTACTTTTTACATTTGTGTTTGCACTGTTTGTTAAATTCAGCTAGCCTGAGATTTTTTGCTGCATAATTTGAAAAATGCAAAACCAGGGATAGAAGATTATTTCTTTCTCATGAGAAGGGCGAGATGCAGACTGGACTGGTGCTGGTCAGTGGTGCCCAGGGACTCACATGACCTGTTGGTCTCTGCTGTGCTGGTGCAGGGTCTTCGAGGTCTCCTCACACACCTGTCAAATGCTAGAGCACCAACCATCACTTGTGCACTTTAGCAGGGAAGGTGGAGAAGCAAAGCTCCCCACCCCCAACTCTCTTTACTGGTTTTACATTGTCCTCATGTCTTATTGGCTAGGATTTAGTCACATGGTCGTCCGTAGTTGCGAGGGAGGCTGGGAATGCAGGGTAGCTAGCTGGGTGCATTGCAGCTCTAAGATAAACCCAAAGTTCTATTTCTGAGGATGAAGGGAAAATTGGGAATCTCTGCCATGAGGAAGAGGTATTTGGGAGAAAATCTCTTTTATGAAGTTAATTCCCGTGAATATTTTCACACCTGGTGATAGACACTGGAATTAGCCGTGTCAGAGAGTTTTTGCGTAATGCATCTCTTACACGGGTCTGTTCAGCGGCACTCACACAATCCCTGCCTTTTCATGTGCTGTTTGGTGGAGGGACCAGCCCTCCACTTCCCTGGTGCCCTCTGCTTGGCCTGTGCAGTCACTTGTCAACCTGCCACCGGGAGTGAGGGGAGGGCTGCAGCCCTCATCTCTGTAGGCCCAGCCGTGGCTGGGGAAGAGCCCGAGGACTCCACTCAGGGCCCCTTGTGGTTGCCAGGGACCCAGAGCTTGTGAGAAGCATATACATAGAGTGCAGATGGGTGGTGCTGTGGACAGGTACAGACGGCAGTGAACATCACCTCTGGGGTTTAGGGAGGGGGCCAACATCATCACACCTCCGAGAGCCACTGCTGCCCACACTGCAGCCCTGAGCTTCCAGAAGAGCGTGTATCAATTCACGTTGGTTACAAGTGTTTTGTCCTAAAACTGGTATGAAAAAGGCCTGGAGGACTTAGCTTTCCAGTGGGCTCTAGCCACCAATGAGCCCCCTGCTGGCTCAGGCCCCTGTCCCTGTCATACCCCGTGTGTTGGGTGCGAAGAGATAGCCATGGAGCAGGAGGGGTGCAAGGAGCTCTGGACTGCGTACTGCACAGGCCGTGTAGAGCTGCAGCCCGCTCCTGGGGTCAGTGATGGCGCTGCTCCCAGCTTTTGTCCCTGTGACTCAGGAATGACGGCCCGCATTTTGTCCAGTAGGAGCTCTGCCCACAGACATGCACTTCAGTGACAGGGTGGCCCCCGTCCTGGGAAGCCACCCAGTGTGGACAGTGGTGTCCGTGTTTCTTTCAGGCTTGTGGAGTGGCACCTGGTTTAGAGAATCATAGAAAATGAATTTGGGAGGAAGGAAAGAAGGGTTTTGTGTGAACCGTGTTAGAAGAGCATGCCCAGGTCTGAGTAATGCCCGCCTCAGGGATGAAGACCCCTTTGGGGGTCTAAGGGCAGGACTGAGTTTGGCTCTGAATGCCTCGCAGTGCCGCCGTGAAAACAGTGAGACCGGAGTGGTGGGTTCATCAAACTCTGAGAAGCAAAAACCTCAGCAGTGGCCATTCGAGCTGACATGACTTTGACAAGCTTTTCTCAGAAGCAGGGGTGCGAGCAAGACAGTGTTATGGGATTTATTTCCGGCCAAGATGGAGGCGCAGGTAGACACACTGTGCCTCCTCGCACAACCAAAAGAAGGACACCAATTTAAAAACAAAAAACAACCAGAACTGACAGAAAATTGAACTGTATGGAAGTCCAACAACCAAGGAGCTAAAGAAGAAACATATATCCAGACCGGTAGGAGGGGTGGAGGTGAACAGCTGGACAGAGAGGACTCAGGGTGAGGTGGCGGCTGGCGGACCTGGTGGTCCCACATTTTCATGCAGATAAACCGAGAGGAACAACTAAGGAGCCAGACAGACCGCACAGCCCAGGGCTCCAGTGCAGGGAAATAAAGCCTCAGACCTCTGGCTGAAAAACACCCATGGGGGTTGAGGCAGCGGGAGAAACTACCAGCCTCACAGCAGACTTCGTTGGAGAGACCCACAGGGTCCTAGAATGTACACAAACCCACCCACCCAGGAATCAGCAACAGAAGGGCCCAATTTGCTTGTGGGTAGCGGGGGAAGTGACTGAAAGCTGGCAGAGAGCGGAGCAAGCAATACTGTTCCCTCTCAGTCCCCTCCCCCACAGACAGTGTCACAGCGCAGCGACGTGGGTTGCCCCACCCTGGTGAACACCTAAGGCTCCACCCCTTGCTACATACTGGGTGCATGGAGACCAAAAAAAACCCGGCCCAAATGAAAGAACAGATCAAAGCTCCAGAAAAAATACAAGTAAGGGATGAAAAGATAGCCAACCTTTCGGATGCACAGTTCAAAACACTGGTTATCAGGATGCTCCAGGAACTCACTAGGTACTTCAACAGCATAAAAAAGACCCAGGCAGCAATGAAGGCTGCATTATGTGAAATAAAGAAAAATCTACAGGGAACCAACAGTGACGGGAAGGAAACCAGGACTCAAATCAAGGGTTTGGAGCAGAAGGAAGAAATAAACACTCAACCAGAACAGAATGAAGAAACAACCCCCAAAAATGAGGAGAGGCATAGGAACCTCCAGGACAACTTTAAACATTCCAACATCTGAATCAATGGGGTGTCAGAAGGAGAAGAGGAAGAACACGAAGTTGAAAACTTATTTGAACAAATAATGAAGGAGAACTTCCCCAATCTGGCAAAGGAAATAGATTTCCAAGAAGTCCAGGAAGTTCAGAGAGTCCCAAAGAAGTTGGACCGAAGGAGGAACACACCAAGGCACATCAAAATTGCATTACCCAAGATGAAAGAGAAGGAGAGAATCCTAAAAGCAGCAAGAGGAAAGGGACAGTTACCTACAAAGGAGTTCCCATGAGACTATCAGCTGATCTCTCAAAAGAAACCTTGCAGGCAAGAAGGGGCTGGAAAGAAGTATTCAAAGTCATGAAAGGCAAGGACCTACATCCAAGATTACTCTATCCAGCAAAGCTTTCATTTAGAATGGAAGGGCAGATAAAGTGCTTCCCAGAAAAGGTCAAGTTAAAGGAGTTTATCATCACCAAGCCTTTATTATATGAAATGTTAAAGGGACTTATCTAAGAAAAAGAAGATCAAAAATATGAACAGTAAAATGACAACGAACACACAGCTATTAACAACTGAACCTTAAAAAAAAACCTCAAAAGCTAAGCAAACAACTAGAACAGGAACAGAATCAGAGAAATGGAGATCACATAGAGGGTTATCAGTGGGGAAGTGGGAGGGGGAGAGAGGGGGAAAAGGTACAGAGAATAAGTAGCATAAATGGTAGGTAGAAAATAAACAGGGGGAGGGTAAGAATAGTATAGGAAATGTAGAAGCCAAAGAACTTATATGTATGACCCATGGACATGAACTAAAGGGGGAGAATGGGGTGGGAGGGGTGTGTAGGGTGGAGGGGAATTAAGGGGGGAAACTGGGACAACTGTAATAGCATAATCAATAAAATATATTTTTAAAAAAGCATTATGGTCAAAGGATCAGTCAATTCTCTTGACTGTCTCCGTAGAAAACACCTTATATACAGGGGAGGGCAAAAGTAGGTTTATAGTTGTGAGTATGCAAAAGTTCATTCTTGTATTGTTGTTTATTAATTATTGTGTTATTGCTTTATATTAAACTGTAGACTGCTTTTGCCCGCACTGTATGTATCCTGTCAACATGCAACATTACTCTTCCCCAGGTCTCAGCCTACTTTGTCAAAGAGCGTAAAGAGTTTTGGAAACAAAATTTCCGCCACTTATTTACTAAAAGAAGTAATACGTTCTTCGTTTACCACTTGAAAAATGAGCACCACGTGTTATATCGTGATGTGTGACTCCTGTTACAATGTATTGTGTAAGTCCAGACAGAAGTCCTAGATGTCCCACGCCCTAAAGGTTTGTGCCCAAATGGCATTGATGTGTTTGCAAAGCAGTTTCCACACCAATTAACACAGCGGGGTCCCACAGCGGTGCTGGGAGTGACTGTCCTTGAACTCGTGTATGCCTTGCAAGGCAGGAATTAAAGCAGCTACATAAAGGTGAGTGGCAATGTCAAGGTGGAAGCGGTCCTTAATGCCACTGGCTACCCTGTCCCTGCAGGGCCATTGTTAGCCCTGAGGAGCTGAAAAAGTTAAGGTAGATTTGTACCTGAAGGTATTTAGAGGCCCTAAGTTCTGGAACCTGCCCAGCTACACATAGTCCTTGAACATAAGCTCTGTGAGGGTGACTGTCATCAGTTCCACAGGGTCTGAACCCAGGTGATGGGATGTTTCTGTCTTGATAATGTACGTTTCGACAGGCGTGGCTGTGTAATGTTTGACAGCTTTCAGAATCTGCTCTTGGCATCGAGTCTGATAGCGAGACCCACCAAACTCTCCCCAAGCCACAGAGGAGGCCGGGCAAAGAGCCCGCAGGAAGGCCGGCAGCCAGGGCTCTGGAGCTGTGGGCTGGGCAGGCTGCCCGCGATAAGGCTTGCCCAGGGTCACTAGGTGGTTCTGAAGTTGGATTCCCAAACCCACTGCCCTGCCGGTGCAGAGGTTGGGCTGCTCCCTGATGCTCTTGACCTTTGACATGTCTGGGGCCACGTGGGCACAGACTTAGCCAGGCAGATGATTCCTGGTGGTCAGCGCAGGGTAGAGGCTGGTGAGAAGTTGTCAACAGACAGGAATTCCCAAGGATTTCACCAACCTTGTTCTCCTTTCCTGCTTTCCCCATATTATTGAGGGGACCATTTGGGTGACAGAGTAATTAGGGAGCAAAGGCAGAATAGGTGTGGGGTTTTTTTTTTTTCATGAAAACACTCCCTTGTAGTTTCCAAACAAATTGGCGGGCCTCATTTTCGAGTGGACCAAATGGACCAAATGGACCAAGTCTTTCCTGGGACTCAGCTTCTCAGAGCTTGGGGCACAAGCTTCCCGTGTTTACCAACCCACAGGGAACAGGAGCTCAGTAGGATGGCATCTAAGGAGGAGGCTGGAGTTATGGGTGATGCTCAACTCCATTTACAAAGGGATGTTTCCTAGCAGGCGGGCTCCCGGCCAAGACCTGCACACCAAGCCTCCTGGAGCCAGGGCTGCCCCACAGAGGGGCGTGCCCTTTGCACTGGGCTGCTCCCTTGTGGGCAGTCCCTGTTAGTAATGGTGACGGCTTAATTGTCCAATCTTATGTGCACGCTGTCTAATCGCCAGCTGGAAGGGTAGGGCCCTTGGAGGGAAAGTTAGGTAAATGTCAGTTAAGAGTGAGGATCCAAGTTTTAAAAACACATTGGCAGTTTGTAAACTTGAAGATCCATAATAAACTTCCATATTTTGAAGGAGATGAGCTGAGACCATTGGTTTAGATATTTCTCCCAGGGTGCTTATCTATGTTCGAATTAACAATCCAGTCTAATTCAGCGAAAATTGTAGGACCCTATGTTTGCCTGAACATTCATTCACACATTCCTTCAGCCCTCTCGTCATTCACTCATTCTTCCATCTATTCACTTTTTCTTCCAGGTATCCATGCATCCATCTGTCCTTCTTCCACCCACATGTTCAACAAAGGCTCCTGAGGGCCTTTCAGGGGCTGGTCAGCTCCAGGCTCTGTACTGGCAGAATGATGTGTCCTTCCTCTATTGCAGCTTCAGCTCACAGTTTAGCAGTACGAGGTTTTGCCCACTTCTTTCTGTCTTTAGTTGTTTAAGCAAAGTAGAAGCAAATCCCTGAGGCAGGGGTGGAGGGGGGATGGTTGCCAGAAGACACATGGCTTCATTTCCAGCCCTGGTGGTCCCAGCCTCCTGCTGGTCCGTCCATTCCCTGCCCTGACCCTTACACAAACTCGGAACCCAGGCCTTGCTTTTCATGGAGTCGAGAAGACAGAGGGTAAAGTATGCAGGTGGCTGCTCCCTGCTTCTGAGCCTGGCCATCTGAGCTGTGGCCTCTCTCGTGCGTCCCCAAGGGGTGCCGCTGCTCCTGAGAGTCCACCCAGCTCCTGGGCCTTGGGCCGAGGTTACGCCCTAACCCACTTGTGATGCAAAAGAGGGCAGCTCTCTGTCCTGTCTGGTGCGCCCATTCATGGAGATTTTCACAGGCCCTCATCTTCCGTCAGAACTTTGAAGGACAGTTGGAAATGTCTCTTTCTCTTGGGAGCATGTATAACATTTTTAAGTGTATTCATTGTAGCTATGCTTTTATTCTGGGTTAATCATCTCTCTCCTAGATTACCAGACAAATGAGCACACGCTTTCCACCCTTTCCCCACCCTAAATAAATCAAGTACACACTTCAGGATGAATTGTCACCAGGTTATGACCCTGTGGTTTCAGTGACCACATTCCCAATAGGTGTGGTTAACTGAGGAGAAATGAGCATGGTTTTTCTATTAATAATGTTTTCTCACAACAGTAGAACTCATTACTGAACACGGTCCACAAAACTATGAACTAGTCGTGGTTTGGGAAAATGTGATACACCTTTCTGGAGGGTTGTGCTAATGCGAATGTTCCTGTATAACTAGGCACTTTACTCAGAGTCTTTCATTGCTTCCAGTTCTTGCTTACTCTCTCTGTTGCCTAAAGCTGAGCGCACTTTCGGCATTCATTCTAAATCTTTTCTTTCGGAACCGGCACCTTTCCTTTTGTGACAAAGCCCTGTGGCCTTTTTCTCCCTCTCGACCCAGACAGGTGTCCCTCCCTGCTTGCGCCATCTTCCAGCCTCTGGTGCACGAGGTTGCAGCAGAGCGCACCTGGCCTTGCCTGCCTTTCCGGTGCTCAGAGGTTGGCTAATCCGTGACCGAAAGCGAGAGAAAGAAGTGAGGGAAGTGAAACCAGGCCTGGCGTGCGTGGGCCTCTGAATGCTGGCGAAGGGGGACGGCGCCCGCCCTGACTTTACAGCTCTGACTTCCAAAGCCGGCCTCTCCGTCACGTCTGCACTGAATGCTGTCTTTGCAGCTGTCACACAAGTTGCCATGTCAAAGCTGCTCTGACCATTTCTTTTCCTTTAGAGGACTTAAGAGTTTTGTTTTTTAAAATCACATCTAACCTGAGTGTGTCTTAGGAAAGTGTCCCCAGTGCCACCCCAGTCTAAGAACTCTCATTGCCCTCAAGTGGCACCACCCACTTTGCCTCTTTCCCAAACCGCAGAGAAGGGGGCGCTGGCCAAGCACGCGGGTGAAGGTGATGAATGAGTTTGTGCCAGGACCAGCATAGGAAGCTGGCAAATGTGCGGAAGAATGGTGTCCTGTGTGGGTGGCCCTGGGGGCACCTCTGCCTGTCACTCTGTAAATGCAACCCACCAGCTCGCGTCCATAATCTTTTGGGGTGCAGTATGCCACTGGGAGCCCTTTGCAGCTTCGGGACCTCAGTCCAACTCTGCCACC
Organism: Desmodus rotundus; assembly: GCF_022682495.2. Lineage (NCBI taxonomy): Eukaryota > Metazoa > Chordata > Mammalia > Chiroptera > Phyllostomidae > Desmodus > Desmodus rotundus. The sequence goes on from NC_071399.1 coordinate 27,858,586, forward strand.
CATGTTCAGCCTCGATTTCCTCATCTGTGATAATGGGCTAATTAAAGAGGCCTGCCTTGGAGGTGGTTGTGAAAATCAAACAAACAATGTAAAAATACGGAGTGTCACCAACAAACAGTTGACACCCAACATCTAGTGGCTGCCATTGCTTAGTCAGTCACTTGGTTCCATTAAGGGGGGTAATTAGGGCCAAACTACTCCACAATTGGCCCTGAGGGGCAGATCAAAGTGGACGTGCTGGGGCTACTTTAACCAGCCCATGGCCTGGGGTCTGTGTCTGGGGCAAAAGGATCCCGAGGGGCTTCCCAGCAGGTCCCTGCTGCTCGCCGAGATAGGGCAGGCAGTCCCTTACTTGACATACCCTGTACAGTGCAGACCTCTAAATCTGCATTCTCAGGTAAGAGGCGGTTGGCCTATACCCTCCATAACTCCCCGGCACCGCTGTGTTTTACAAACAGACTAAATGCAAATCAGTGCCCACGTGCTGAGAGTCCCACAGAGGTCTTCACGTTTCTGCGAGGACCCCTACCTCCGCGAGGGTCTAAGACTGGCGATATTTCCTGTCCTTCTGCAAGACCCTTTGAGTGGCACCTTCTAAGTCACTCTAGATGGCATCGCTGTTGCTGGCTACAGAAAGTCTAACCATGCCGACGACTTGGCGCACGTTCTGCAGAAGTACTTCCCTCCTGCCAGTCTTCCAGGCAGGAAGTGGCTTTCTGGGTGGTTCTTGCCCTGCTGGGCTTGGAAGTGAGCCAGCTGTGGAGAAATTCTCCACTGTCCTCAAACACCTGCCTCCCCGAGAGTCTGTTCTGTCTACTGAGGAAGAAAGGCGAGGTTTGATTAACCAACCGATGGTGTTGTGTGGGAAGCCTCGTATTGTGTCAGTAAACTGTTGCCCTTTTTCTTTTTCTGCAGGAATATTTTTATCCGAAATACTTAGGTAAGTTTAAATCACTGCTTCCTTTGATTGTCATAAAGGCATAGTTGGGGAATATGTGTTACAAGGCGGAGAAACGATTGGTAAAAACCTCATTACTGCGTTATTCCTGGAGGGAAGATTGCTTAATGACATAGCGAGTTTGAAACTGTCCACAGCACGCAGGGCAAAACACTTGTGTCTTTGGTACCGTAATGCTCCGTGTTAACTTCAGTCCAACACCATTATTTGCAAACCTCTTTTCTGCTCTGAGTCCAGGATTAGCTTATTATTTGGAAATATGGTTAATTTAGTAATTCTCAGGCTTTCTGATCTGAGGACTCTGTATTTCAGATATTATAGAGGATGCCAAAGAGCTTTTGTTCATGTGGGCTGTATTTATGGATATTTACCATGCTATTAATTAAAACTGAGATCATTAAAAACTGTTTTTTATTTAATTTGAACAACGGGAATGTACCAGCAAACACCCTCTTGGCCATAGAGGGGTGATGTCATTGTGTGTAGGGGGGCCTCCGGAAAGCTCTGCTGTGCCCTGGGGAGGGAACGGGAGGAAAAGGGTGAATGGCAGCTAGCCTTACCAAAACAATGGCATTGACCTCCCAACAACCGGAAAGGGGCCTGGATGCCCGAGAGCTGCTCCTTTAGTCAGTGCCCTTTTAAGATGTTTTTGGATGCATACCACTTGTAATGAGAGAAATGTATTCCAGGGTCTTCCTTTTTAATTTTTTAAATGCAGGCTGGTAAATTTTCCCTTGGCCTTACATCCTCTTAGAGGCAGGCACCTTCTCTGAGCTCAATCTGGCAACAAGCAAAGTGGACCTGCGGCTGGCCCGGAAAAGCCCGGAACCCGCCCGTTTCTGGGCTCTCTGGGTATCTGGGGTTTGTTGCATGAGGCAAAGGGTGACCAGTTATCCCATGAGCGCCCCCTTCAGGGACCATCTGTTGCCTGTGCCACTGTCCTGGTAGGTGTGGAGAAGCACCGGGGACCTGTGGAAGGACCAGATAAAGTGGCTCAACACCCATTCTGCACAGCTTCACGTTTCACATCAGGCCAGGGTGCGCGTGCTCAAAATGCCCCGCATCCCTCCTCCCCCTGCTCGTGTGGGACATCCGCTGCCACTCGGTGTCCAGATGTCCAGAATCTGCTTTTGAATTTCCAAAGCAGGTTGACTTTCAAATTGAGGGCAGTGTTTCCAAACAGGGGTCAACTTGAAATGGAAGTTGAACTCTCTGACTGCGCTCAGATCAGAAAACTTTCAGAATGCTATTAGTGAGTCTTCTGCACAAGAGCAGAGGGACCCGCCGCAGAAGCCACAGACGGTGCTCAGTAACGCTCTTGGGTGCAGGGCCTGATGTCTTGGTGGGGGCTGTTTGCTGCTGGTCAGTGTGACAGCGTTTTGTTAAGATCTATTAACAAAGCTGAACCGCGTTATGGCTGGAGGACTGTAGCATCCCAGGAAAGGGGGATGATCTACTCTTCCAGAGGTGTCTAAGAGACCGTAGTACCCTTTCTAAAGTCCGTTTCACCTCCCGTGGCTGAAGAGTGACACACCATTTCTTTCTTGCAGCTTGCATCAGTAAATATGGATCTCCGTACACGAAACACCCAGATTTTGTTAAATGCGCTCAAAGTAAGTCTGTGTCCTTCCTGTCTTCCTCAAAGCCATGTGAGTTCGGGTAACTTTAAGCTTTGTGGTGGTTTTGGGGGGGTCTTAACTATTTCCATTATCTTAAGGGGCTGTAACACCTTCCCGAAGTCTGCTCCCTTTTCAATAAACTGTCTTGTGTAAGCAAGTATGTTTGGCTTTGAATCAGCAAGAAATGCTCACGGTATGAAACCTAAACCTTCCACAAGGGTGTAAAGAGAATGCCCATCGCTGGGCCTGCCTCCTGGTCAACCATGAGCTCCCTTTCCCAGAGGCCACCACGGTTGCCAGTTCTGAGAATATATAATATGAGCGGTGTCATATGATCTGACCCCTCTCTGCCACCAGATGCCATGGGTACCTTCCATGCCAGTACACGCAGAGCTGCACGAGCACGTTCCTGTCAACACTGGCGGGGGGCGAGGAGCGTCATTTGACCAATGCGTAGTGGTGGACTCCTAGGTTATTTCCAGATTTTTATTATTACAGACAAACCAGAGCGATAGCCTTGTACATTTGTCACCTCTCACATCTAAGTGAATCTGCAGGATAAATTCCTAGGGATGGAATTGCAGGGATGGAATTGCAGGCTCCAACCTGTGTTCCCTTTTCATTGTGACTGATGCCCCCCGCCCCCCACCCCCTCCTCCCGCCCCCGCCAGCGGCTGAGCAGGAGAGCCCACTTCTTCCACAGTCTAGTGTATTTTTCAAAACTTTCTGATCTCTTCCAATGTAAATGGTGAAAGATGACATTTTATTTTATCCAGTCATTTCAGTTGATGTTTTTCTTACTAATAAGTGAAGCTGAGCTCATGTGTTTAAGGTTTTATATTCTGTGAATGATTTGTTCATATTCTTTACCTGTTTTTCTCAATTTATAGGAGCTCTTGATTAGATTTTGCAAATATGCCATTTGTACTAAAGGTAACAATTTTCCCCCTCAGGTCATAACGCATCTTTTTATTATTATTGATGTAATTTTAAGTTAGCATACAGGAAAACTGGCATTCCTGTTGCATGAATTTTAACCCACCCATGGAACCGCGTGGCCACCGCTGCTGAGCCTGACTCAGGCCTGCCTTGGTCCCAGGTGCTTTGAAGTACGGCTGATTAATCGGCACCGAGCTCGTGGTGTTGGTGTTTTCACCGCACCTGTTCTGTGGGTGAGGAGAACTGAGGTGCCAGTCACCACACAGCAGGACTCTTCCTGTGCTTGGTGTCACAGGTCACCTGCCTCTTCAGGGACAGCCTGGAAGGCTGGCCAGGCCCAGGACTGCTCATAGCCCCTGGCTGGCCAGGGCTCTGTCCACGTGCTGGCCCCATGCTTCCTCTGACCTGCTCCCATCACAGACCCCAGCCTCGGCCAGATGAACAGAGGAAATGATCGATTTACCTCGGAAAGGGAGAGGAGTGCTGCTGTGTGGCCCGACTCCCGCTCGCCACTGGGCAGAGGCGTCTATTACTCAGAGAAGCCAAAACCCATGGCCATGCATGGAGGGAGACCTGGAGCCAGCCCCTCCCCTCAGGGTCAGACCGTGACCTCAGCCTCCCCAGGGGTCATTCAGGACCTCCCGGGGGCCTCAGGCAGACAGGGGAGCAGTTCAGCTTCAGGTCATTTTGGCTTTTTGTTTTTAGTTAGCATTTTTCGTTGTTGTTGTCAATTTGCCAAACCAATTTCTTATTTTATGATAATGTATTCAAATTCATTAGGTTGTTTTAGTTCCCAGGTTTTCAACTGTCCGTTTTCTGAGATTATAAAAAAGTTATCTAATGTTTTATGTATACCTGTGTGACCACCTGGGACTTCTCCTGATGAAGGACGGATCTGGATGTGTTCGTGTTTCTCCAGTGGGCCGCCGCCGTGTTCCAACAGCACTCACTCACAATCTCTGGGTTCTGCTCAGATCGCCGCAGTCCTGGGCTGTGTGGTTCCTGTGTGAGAGCTTCTGTGCATTGAAGTGACTTGAGTTGTTTGAGTAGCAAAGACCGTTTCTTAATTGGTTGAGACTTTTCCTCCTGGGTGGCAGACAGCCTGGGAGGTGAGGAAGGAGGGAGAATCCCAGAGATGTTTCCTGAGCTGCTGTTTAGAGGGGAAATCTCATAGAGCTGCTGCTTGTGCCCGACGTGTTAAGTGCAGTTTCTGGCAGACTAGGAAGCTGCCTCCCGCACCTGCTCTCTCTGTGCCGCCCAGGGCCCACTGTGACCCTGAGCAAGCCACTCGCCCCTTCCCTCCCCGGGACCAAGCACATCCTCCTCAGGCACCTGACCAGGGTCCCGTGCACTTCAGGTGACTCTTGGGTATGACAGAAGTCCCTGAAGCCTGAGATACTGCACAAATACCCCAACTGTCCTTGAAGAGGAACCCCGTAAAGACTGCCATGGAGTTGGGCTGTCACTCTGGGAAGGACGCGCCCCCTGTCTTGCTGTCCTGGAAGAAGTGCCTTTGGGCCTGAGTGCACAGGGGATCAATTCAGGCAACCTGGCGCTGTTTTCCTCTGTTCTTCCTAAAAACAGTCTCCGCTGTGTCACCGCTGGTGATCACAGACAGTGTATAGCTGAGTGCTTTGGTTGTCCATTATTGTTAAAATTCAAGCAATAGCCTCAAAGCCTCAAGCAACCACCTTTTAGTGTTCAGCCCAGACCAGCCCCAGGCCTGGGGCGAGTCTTCCACACACGGTCAGTCTTCCCTGTTCACAGATGCCCTCTCGAGCTGGCCTGCTTCCCGCGGGTGGGCCTGCCTGCTGTTGGTTGATTTCTGAAGTTTGGGCTTCGCTGCCTTGCCCAGGGCAGGTTCTGTGAGCCCCCGCCCGACTCTCCTCATGAGGGAGGATTCCTTTGCACTATCTCTTCGGTCAGAACCCTGGGCCCCAGGTTGGAGCGTGCTGTCCAGGTTATAACTTGTCATCACCTTCGCATTTTGGGAAGGGGGAGTAAAAAGCACCCGAGACAGCCATCCTGGTGGCTGTCAGCGGATGTTTCACATTCCAGGCCACAGTAACAAACAAGTTCCTTCCTCCCTTTCCTTCAACACAGGCATCTCAAGGCCAAGATAAGCCCCTTAGCTCCTAAGCAGCTCCTTCCATTCGGACACCCTACCTCAGGGCACGGGTTGTCTGTCAGCCCAGGAACCCTCTGCGGGCTTTCGGGGACGGGGATAGGGGGTGAAGTGGGCTCCCTTGGGTCTGCGAAAGTTTGTCTTAACTCCAAAGAGGTTTTCTTTTCACTGAATTTATTGGGGTGACATGGGTAATAAATTATGTAGGTTTCAGGTATACAATTCTAGGACACCTCATCTGTAGACTGCGTGTTCACCACCCCAAGTCGTGTCTCCTTCCATCCCCATTCATCCCCCCTTTCCCTCTCCACCCTTTCCCCACCCTCCTTTCCTCTGATAATTATCATACTGTTGTCTCTGTCTCTGAGATAGGGTTTTTTTGTTTGTTTGTTTTTTGGCTTAATCCCTTCACCTTTCCACCCAGCCCTGATCTTTATTATTTCCTTCCTCTGCTGCATGGATGTTTTTGGCAGGGAGCTGTAAGTGCCTTCTACGGGTAAGCAAGTAGGAACTGGGTCCAGCGATCAGAGGAATTCGGTCATGGAATGGTGGGTCACCTGCAGCCGCCTCAAGCCTACCCAAGGTCAGCCCTGCAGTCCCCACATGGGGCTCCAGCCACCTTTCCAGGCCACTGCACTCGCTGTGACGAGGGCTATGTGGGGTGGGGGTGGGGGGACGAGCCCAGCCCCAGGACTGGAGAGATGGGGGAACAGACCTGCTTTCCTGACTTAGTTCTGGCAGGGAGAGGCTCTGCCTGGGATGGGTGTTGTGTAGAAATCTCTTAGAAAATCCCACCACAGTAGAAGCTGGTATTGGCCCTTAGGCTCCTGAACTTTTTTTTAAGAGGGGTTAGGCATTCTAGGCAAATTCTAGATGAAGTTAACAGCCCTCCACACCAAAGGTACATGTGTGTACTTCCGAAATAACTTTAAATCTTTACCCATGTCAGATGGAGACTCACACCACCTCCCCAACTCCCCACCCGTGGGGGCCCATCTGGGTCTTGTGTCAAGTGTCTTGGGAGGCGTGAGGTGAACCGACTGCTCCACCCAGGCCCAGGTGCTGGCCAGGCCCGGCAAACATCACGCGCAGCTGGCTTCTCCAGCCCCCCTACCCTTAGAGCCCCTTCCTGCCAAGACGGAGTCAGGAAAGCAGGCCTGTCCCTTCTTCTCTCCAGTCCTGGGGCTGGGCTTGGCCTCGCTCTCCCCGTTCCTCCTGCCCGCAGAGGATGACCCTCGTTACAGCGAGCATGAGAAGGCAGCAGGAGGAGCATGTGTGTGAAGCGCCATTCCATGACCGAATTCCTCTGATCGCTGGACCCAGTTCCCTCTTGCTCACAGGTAGAAGGCATTTATGGCTCCCGGCCCAAAACAGCTGTGCAGCATCTCCGAAATACTGGGGACGCTGTGTTCGGTCCACACATTTGCAACTGTTTTGTTGGCTGCGATCACGCAAAGCGAGCCCACTCTGAGGTGCGCCGTGGAAAGCCCACAAGAGAAATGCGCGATGAGAGACTCGTGAGTTTGATTATGCAGATTCCCCGAGGACTGACCAGGGTGCCCAGCCATGGGCACAGCCAAGGGCATGCAGAGCTCAGTGGGTGTGGAGTCTGTGCTGGCGATGAGGGCCGACTCAACCTTACGTGAGCTGGGGGAACGCAGAGACCAGCTGCCTCCTGAGCTGGCGGCGGGGAACAGGCCTACCAGGAATCCATTGGGATGACAAGAGCATGCCCTGGGGTGGAAATGCCGTCTCCAAGTTTGGAGTCGGGCTGGAAATGCCACTCACTTTAAGAAAGAAGACTCCGGCCTGGTGCTTTCAGTGGCTGGAGGCCCAGTTCGTTGGCTTGAGCCTGATCCTGGAGACCAGGCAGTGGGATGAGTCGTGACTTCAGGTCTGGATGGGATGGGGGCGGAGAGGAAAAGCTGGAGAACCACCTCGTCCCAGTTCTCCCGGGGTCAGATGAGCATCTACCCGCCTGCCACATTACCTAAGATGACTCCTCGCTTCTAAATTTATAATGTGGCCATGCCTGATTCAGGTGCTGTGGATGGACTCTGGCCCTTGGAAACAATGCTAGTGAAAGGTGTGAATGCTAGTGGATGCTGCGTGTTAGAAAGAATGTCGTGTAGCTGGTCTTAGCCAGGCCAGGGGGCATGCCCCTGGTGTCACCTGCCCCTGTGCTGCCTGATCCGCCACCTGCCTGGGCCTGGGGATTTTTGACAACCAGTTGGTCTAGGTGACCACAGTCTCCAGGGCTGCTGGGGAAATGCACCTAGCTGCCCTTAACCAAAAATAAAACAAAGAGAAGCCTGTTTTGCTGTGTTTGTCAGTGCAGCTGAAATCCGCTCACTTGTGGACACGGGTGAGTTTACTGAGGGTCCTCGGAGTGTCTTCCCCCTCCCCACCCCCGACTGTGAACGAGCCAGCCCAGCCCTCAGTTTGGACTCAGCTGTGGACCTTGAGCTGTTAGGGGACTGGATAAAGCATGTGCCCCCTGGACTGGAGGAGAAGAGAAATAGGGAAACAGCAGTCACTGGGAGACATTTAATGTCTGTAGGCCCATGAGAGAAAGACAGTCAAAAGATTCTTTGAGGAGTGAAGGCAAAGGTGGCTTTAAGTGAGGGACGAGAGCAGGTCGTTCAGGAGCAGACGGTCACGTGGCGCTTCCTGTGGGAACTGGGGGAGACGTGCCGTGGGAGGGCAGTGTGGACCCTGCGCCTGGAGTGGGCTGAGTCAGGGCACAGCTCACTGGGTGAGACTCTTTGGAAAGCAGTGGTGAGGCAGGGCCTGCTGCTCCCCAAGACCCGTCTGTTCCTCCACTACAGCCTGGCCAGCTCAGGGTTTGCCAGCCTCCCAGAAAGTGGCTCAGCCATCGTGTGTGTCTGTGGACACAAGTCTTTCTCAGGCCAGTGGAGTCTGGCTGCTTCACAGTGTTTGAGAACTCAGACAGTGTGGCTGATTGAGTGGCGATGGCAGAGACATGGATGGGAAGGCCTGCCCCTGCCTGCCAGGCCCACCTTGGCACGGCCAGGGGCCTTGTGGAAGGGCTCTTGGAGCTCTGGGCACGATCACAGCTTTCCCCCGAGTACTCTGCTCTCAGCTGCTTGAAGCCTGGGAGCATGTGATCGCCACACGGATGGGGTAAGTGCCCGCTGGCCGTGTGTCGTGGAAACTTCAGCTGTGTTTATAGGAAGCTCTCTGTCGCATGGAGAGCCCTTGGAAGACACACCACGGGGACGATCTCTTAACCACAGTGCCTAAAACAAGTGGAAATTATGCTGGCGATTGACACGCTTATCCCAGGCAGATGTCTCCCCAAGCGAGCCCGTCAGAGCACACCTGGTGTGGGCACTGCCACCCAGGGATGCTGTGGGAGGGCGTGGGAGCAATACTGCAGCCTGGGTCTGGGGCCGTGCCCCATCCTGTGCAGGCAGATTTCTGGGGAAAAAGGGGGCAGTGCTCCCACAGAGACCCAGCCAAGTGGCGAGAATGCTTGCAAAGGTTGATGTGCTCATGATTTGAGTGGGCAGGGGGCTGGCCTGAGAGGGTGGAGGTGTCCATCAGGGGTGGGGGAATGGTCCTCATCTGCCTCGAAGGCCCTTGGGTCAGCCAGGGCTGTGTTGACCTGCTCTCTGGGAGGTCTGAGCTCATGGGGCTGAGCCAGGCCCACTCTTCTCCCTTGCTCCCTGGTGGGCCAAGGCCTCCAATGCTCTGGCCCTATGGGTGGGTGGCCACTCCTTCCTGGAACCAGCTGGGGGCCTGGCCAACCTGGTCTGTGACCCTACTCCTGCCCAGAGGTGGCCAGCCTGGTCTGTGACCCGGGCCTGCCTCAGAGTTCCCCTGCCAAGAGCCCATGTTCCCAGGGCCCGACAAGAGGCTGTGCTGCCGCCCGGCATGACTGGTTCCTCCCAGCTGGCCGGGAGCAGCTCAGCACAGTAATCTCCTTCCTTTCCTCCCAGACCTGCCTGACCAGTGCTATCCAAAGCCCTGCAACAAGGAGGGGACCCAAGTCTGCCAAGACCTCATGGGCAACTTCTTTTGCCAGTGCAAAGCCGGCTGGGGGGATCGGCTCTGTGACAAAGGTAAGGCCACCGCAACCACGGGACAAGGCTTGAGGGTGTGAGTGCTGGGACCTCCCTGGAGGGCCACCCGAGAGGCCCCCAAGCTGGAGAGGCTGTGTCCTCTCCCTGCTTGAACTCCCTCCCTGCCCCAGTTGGAGACACAGCCATGCAGGCTTGTTCTGGCTGAGACAGGAGTGGGGAGGCATGGAGGAGCTCACAGGGTGTCCTAGCAGTGAGCCCCGCACTGGCCAGCCTCCACATAGCCCCCAGGCGAGGACAGAGAAGATGGGCGAGCGGATCTTCCTCGGCCCCTCATCAGAGTCATCCCAAGAGTGAGAATGTTTAGACAGTGCTGGAGGCCCTGCTTTTGCCTCTTGGGACAGGGGCACTGTCCAGCTCGAGAAGCCATCCGTCAGCTCCTTGGGAGAACTGGGGAGGAGCGGAGTGAGTCTTCTCCAAAAGCAGGCCTGGAACAAAGCAAAGAGCCACTGTAAAGCAGTACAATTCCATCTCCGACATCCCTTGAGTCTGCACATGCACATTGATAACAAAGAAGCTGCAAGAAAAATCCCCCAGCACCTGGTTAGGACTCTCAGGCGAGCCTCTTCCCTGTGGCCGAGAGCCCTGTTCCCCCTCAGGGCCTCCTGGGGCTCCTTCCCAGGGCAGCTGAGCTAAACTGGAGGCCCTGCCCACAGGCAGCCTGTGAGGGCGAAGCTCAGCCCGTGTGGGGCCCGGCCAGACTGAGCTGGGGCCTCGTGGTTGCCCAGCTGTGTCCATCCTGGGCACTTTTCACTCCCGCCCCCCTCCCATGCACACTCGGACAGTTACAGAGCTGGCACCATGGACTGTCAGCACCCACTGCACAGGTGGCCTCCCTGTGTCCTCCTGCCCATGGTCTGAGGGTGGATGCAGTGGAGATGGACCTGCAGACGCTGCCACAGGTTCAAGGCGGGTTGCGTGTCACCTCTGGGCTCTCCCCAGTCCCTCTGTGTCCTGTGTGTGCCCAGATATCAACGAATGCAGCCAGAAGAATGGGGGGTGCAACCAGATATGCTACAACAAGCCAGGCAGCTTCCACTGTGCCTGCTACAGCGGCTACACACTTTCCCAGGACAGCAGGACCTGCCAAGGTAAGGCCCTGGGTCTGGACCTGCAGGCTTTCCCCGGCCCCTCTCCTCCCCTCTCGGTCTCCCTCCTCCCTGCTCCTCCCCTCTTTTATTTGGTAATTGCCAAGTTGCTGAATTGTCAGTCACATTGGCTCTCTGCAAGAGGCTGCTGGCGGCAGCTGCTTCTTTTGCTCCTGGAGAGGAGGGAGGAGGTTGTCCAGAAGAACGAGCACATGCCCGGGCATGTCAGCAGCCAGAGGGAGCTGCCCCAGCACCACCTCACACAGGATGAGTCACTGTGTCTGTGGACCAGGCCGGCCCAACAGAGGCGGAGCTCAGTACCCCGGCCCTGCCCGGGTGCGGCTGCTGGGCCTCCTTCCAGTGCCATGGCACCACAGGTTTCTCTGTGCAACTCGGAGCTCAGGACATCTCCAGGGCTTGGGCAGGGGCAGAGGCTCCCGTCCCAGGGTCTCACCTCTCGACACACACCCTGCTCACCTCCCCAAGGCCCCGCCCTGCCCAGCTGCCAGCCTGCCTCCAGGAAAGACCCACTCCCTGAGCAAAGCAGCAGGCAGCTCAGCAGCCCATCCCTCTTCTGCATGCAGTCCGGTCTGGGCTCCCTCGGGGCCTAGCACCCTGTGCCTGCCCAAGAAGGACACCGCAAACTGTGGCCGTGTCCTCTGCTCCTGTGCAGCTGTGGTGTGGCCTGGTCAAAGCCGCAGGGGGCTACCCAGGAGCGGCACCCCACGTTTCAGGGGGCCGCTTCCTCCTCTCTCTCTGCCCTCCGATCCAGGCGTGCTAATGTCTGTCTGGCTGCGGCATCCCTGAGAGTCTGGGCACGTTTCTCAGTGCTGCCCGCAGTGCACCCAGGAAATGGACAGACGGAGTTCGGGGAGAGCAGTATCAGGCACCACGGGGCAGATCTTGGAGTCAGGACAAGGTCGACTTTGCCCTCTTGGAAAACAGCTTCCACTTTTGTCCACATCGGTGGCCCCCATCACTGATGACCAGGAGGCATTCTTGCATCCATGACGGTGTTTGCCTGGGTGCTCAGCGTAACCCATTCCCCTCCACCTGCCCGGCTCAACCTGAGACTGGCAGCCCTCCATCAGGGCTGCCGGCCAGGGGCCACGTCCAGACCCAGCTCTGTGGCGTCCTGAGGAAAGTCTTGCACCCTGCAGGCATGTCCTCGTCTTAAGAGCAGCTGAGGACACTGCCGTTGTTGGGCAGAAGTGTTTTACACGGCACCCAGGGGTCTCACTATTACTTGAAGGCCCTACCTGCAGAGCAGAAGCTCTTGAACTTGGTTCGTGTCTGTTGCACCTGCCACCATGGGGGAGTTCGCAGGGCTGCCCGGACTCACTGTCGGGGTCTGAGGTGGAGCTCTCTCCTGGGCTTTTCAGATGCCCCCGGCGATGCCACTGTGCACCGCAGAGGGAAGCGCTGCTTTAACCTTCTGGGATGACCCCAAGTGACCAAATTACTAGTCTACTTTCAACCTCCCACCAAGTCTATGAAGCTTGAGGGGGACACAGTGGTCTGAGAGAACCCCTGCATCCTGTGGCCTTTCCCCCCAGAACAGTATGCAGGACGGCAGGGTGGGACTCTGCACCTGCCTGAGTCAGGGGGCCGAGAGGCGCTCCCATTATCGTGGCTGATTAGTAACTAGTGCGATGGCAGGAGCCCCACCCTCATGCGGGTTTCAGGGCGTGCCTGCAGGTACTGGCCTCACACAGCTCCCCTCTCTTGGCCATCCCTATGTCTTTTTGGACCTTGAGACACCAGACTGAGGCCCAGGATGCTTTGGAGAATGAGGACCGTGAGAGAGACTGGTTCTTCCATCACGTCCTCCTTGGATGCTGGGAGGAAGGAGGCGGAGGCCCCTGAACCCCTGCTTCAAGCACTGTCCCTGGGAAGCATGAGAAAAGGGGGCGCTGGGCTGGTGAGTTCAGGGCACAGGACTCTCCACCGTCTCCCCTCGGCTGCAGGAAGGGACTAGGCGCCTCAGGCTGTGTGGCTGGGCAGGCGATCTGGGCTGGGCCCTCTCCCAGGAGGAGAAGCAGAGGAGGACCCCATGGGAGGAGGGGCATTGGCACCTGTTTCAGGGCTGGTGGGCCCCTTGACCATAGTGTACCCAGTGGGGTGGGGTCTGGGCTTTCTGCACCCAGTGCCAACACCACCCACTTGCCTGCTCACATTCAGCTGTCTTGGGTCATCGCACTCCGTGATTACCAGTTAAACAGCGGCATCCTCAATGGGCAAAGTGTCAGGAGGGCTGAGGAGGAAGGAGGAAGGAGTGGAGACAGCTAAGGCCAGGGAGGCACCAAGGATGGGGGTCGGGGCACAGTCTGGGCCCCCAGCCCCACGAGCTGCATTGCAGGAGGTTCTGCAGCAATACAGCTGCTCTGGGAGAAGAAAGTGAGGTGACTTAAGGTCATGATGGACACAGTGGAATTTGGGGTTCCAGCTGCTGTTTCTTTTGGGGAAGAGATGGCCCAGTGCTGGGTCTGCTGGGATGCGGCAAGGACAGACTCCAGCTGGGAGAGAAAGCCCCAGCCCCGGGCCCTTCCCTGGTGCTGCTGTGACAGCTCTGGGACTTGTGAGGAAGGCAGTCTCTTGGGTCCTGCCTGCCACCTGAGTCAGACAGTTTGAGGGGGGCGCCAACCAGGCCTAGCAGGGCCTTCAGGGGCTCTTGGGCAGCTAGGGCTTAAGGAACCTTGTCTAGGTTATCCTGGAGTAGCTAGCAGAGGCCAGCTGTGGCCACTCTGCCCGGCAGCAATGCCTTAGTGGCCTGTGGGGACAGGTCGCTAGGCACTGTCTTGGTTGCTGACTCAGGAAGTCTGGAGGCTGATCATCTTTGCAGATCAGAAGCCTTTGTGGAGGCGGTGAAGGCTGCTAAAGCCTGCAGGGCGGCCCTGAGATCGTAGCAGGATACTATCTGCTGTGGTCAGAATTCGCTCTGATAAGCCGCCCTTTATGCTGGGCACGGACACACTGACCCTGTAGCCCCCAGTGTGAGCGTGGTGCAGGGGGGGGGGGAGGGCTGGCCATCTCCTCCCTGCTCCTTGGGGCTCTGCCTGGGGTCCCCGGTGCAGCTGGTGCCAGGCTGAACCCACCGCCTCACTTGCTGAGGGAGGCCGGGTTTCTAAGGTCCCGGGCGTGGGGTTGGCCAGCCTGGCTCCTGAAATGAAATGCAAGTTCAGGAGCATCGCCACAGATCAATACTAACACTGATAAAGGAAAGCCCGGCAGTTTTACACACTTCCCTTGGGGAACACATGCTGTTTGCGTTGGCTCATTCTTACATCCGTTAGCAAGGTCTTACAGTTTTCATGTTCGAAAGCCTGTGTTTGTTGGTAAAGTACCCCTGTAAAGAAACGAGGAGTAGTTGTGAAACTGCAATACAGGGTTTTATGTTGCCATCTGAGGAATCACATGTTATTCGAAGTGACAATTGCACTTTCTAGATATTCCTTCTGTTGCTGAAGGAAATGGGTTTTTCACTGCAGGGTTTCCTCCTTATTGGTTGCCAAAATGGCAGAGCGGATGGAAACATCTGGACGTTGCCTTGAGTATGTGTCAGTTCCGGGGTGTTTGGTTTCCAGCGGACAGAGCCCAGTGTGAGCAGGGAGATGGGTCCGGGTGCCCAGAGGGGAGCAAGGGGCTGCAGGGTGCTGGGTGAGACTGAAGGTCTGAGGCCCCCGGGGTGACTTTTTTACCTTCCCATACTGCAGATATTTAAAGTAAACACCAGTTCTGTGCACACCTCCGGCCAAGCAGTGCTCTGTCCAGTGCCTGAAACTGACCTTCTCGATCGAGACCCTGATCAGAAATTCCCTCCATCCTGGATCCCTGCTCCTGGGCCTAGAGCTGTAAAGTCCAGTGGGTGGGAGGAAGGGGCAGGCAGCAGAGGGCTGTAGGGGAAGAGGGCAGGGTCAGGACCAGGGGGCCCGGCACCAAGAATGCCTCTCAGGTGCCTGTTCTCTGCCTGCCAGCCAGGGCTGCCGTAAATTTCTGGCTCACTACCGGCAGGCCTGGGCTGGCTGCATCCGCCCCATCAGTCTGGGCTACAGCGGGGGTCCTCTGGCGTTTTTTGCAGACATAGACGAATGTGCAGATGCAGATGCCTGCGGGGAGGCGCGCTGCAAGAACCTGCCGGGCTCCTACTCCTGCCTGTGCGACGAGGGCTACGAATTCAGCTCCCAGGACAAGGCCTGCCGAGGTACGCTGCCCCAGCCGCTGCAGGCACTGCCCACGCACACACACCTGCACCGCACACATGCATAAACACACACTGTTATGTACACATGGACAGGCCCACACACGTGCGCACACACCATACCTGTGCTGCATATGCACACCGTTATGCACACATGTGCATGTCCATACATGCATGCACAGCACACACCTGCACCACACAGAAACATGCACACATGGGCACACACACCCACAAGTGTGTGCCACACACAAACATTCCTATTATGTACATGTGTGCACACCCCCGCACATGTGTGCGCTGCACACAGACATGCACATCATGTGCACACACCACACTTGTATATACACCACACACATACACACACATGTGCTTCTTGATGCAGCCGGGCACCTTCTCCAACATGCCACAGGCACAGAGATAAGATTCCACGAGAAGACACCCTGTGGACTATGGCAGACTCAGGCTTCTCCCCAGCCTCAGCTTGACCTGCTGAATTTGGGGACAGGCTGATGAGATCTTCCCTCCCCAGTTAGTCCCAGCCGTGTCCTCAGGGAGTGCAGAGAAATGTGGTCTCTCACCAGCTTCTTGCCTAGTGCCCTGGCAGCTGCCCAAAACTTGCGGGAGATGATAGGGTGGTCCCAGCCCCACCCCCTCCTCCATCTCCCCTCCAGGCCCGTCCCTCAAGCCCCTCACACACCCGGGGACTCCTGTCCATGGCACAAACCTGCCCCGAATCTTCAGGCCAAGCTTCGCACAGATGTGCTTCGTTTGCTGACCTGGTAGCCTGCTGGTGGGCTTAGCTTGTCCTAACGTCCTCCTTCACACTGTACAATACCTGCTCCCTTCAGGAAAGGGCAGAGGAGGCATGGAGAGCTGAGGCGGGCCGGGCCTGGGTGCTGAGCGGGACTCAGGAGCCGGGGCTGGGGGCGGGGGGGGGGGAGTTCTGGGAGTGGGGTTCTGGGGGTGAGGGCCTCCTGAGTCACCTAGCCTAGAATTCGTTTTCATAGTGAACACACCAACAAAAAGTGTGTGTGGTTGTGCAAAGTGAGGTGACATTTCCCTTGTGGTTGGCAGATGTGGACGAGTGTGCAGAGGGACGCTGTGAGCAGGCCTGTGTCAACTCCCCGGGGACCTACGCCTGCCACTGCAATGGACGCGGGGGCCTCAAGCTGTCCCAGGACATGAACACCTGCGAGGTAGCACCCCCCACCCCCCGTGGCCAGGATGCTCTGGCCTTGCTCTTGATTTTGCTGGGCTGCCCAAGCTGGCTCCTCTTTTGGCCCTTTAGCAACTGGTGGGAAGGTTTGCTGGGAGAAACACTCTTGCTGAAAGGCCTGGTATACTTGGGGCCACATGGAGAGATGTGGGGTGGGCCCAGGGGTTCGGTCGTATTTATGAGATTGCTACAGCAGCCGCCTGCTCCGGGATGGACCAGGCCGTGTGGGCCTGCAGCGTGACTTGTTTGCCATAAGTGTATGTTTCCTTGCGCCCTCTCGTCTGCCCAGGTTTGGAGCCCGATGTGCAGTCAGTGCTGCCCCGCCCTTGGTGGGCCCCTGGCTGCCCCACTGAGGCTCCCTGCGGTTCTCTCCAGGCAGTGGAGAAACCACACTGTAGAGCAGCTTCCAGGAACAAGGGAAACAAAAGAAATAAAAAAGCACACCTGACTCACTCAACTTGGTAAAGACAAGCTTCCAAGAGTTTGAGTCTTCCAATGCTGCTTAACTGATAATTTTTTTAAATCACAATTACTGTATCATTATGCACGAAGAACTTGTTTTTAAAGATTTTATTTATTTACTTTCAGAGCGAGTGAACAGGAGTAAGAATAAGAGAGGAGAGAAATGTTAATGTATAAGGGACATACCAGTCACTTGCCTCACCCACAACTGGGGACCTGGCCTGCAACCCAGGCATGTGCCCTGACCGGGAACCGAACCGGTGACCTTTTTGTTCACAGGCTGGGGCTCAATCCACTGAGCCATACCAGCCAGGGCCAGGAAGAAATTTTTAAAAAAATGAAATGCGGGCCAAGACAAGTAACAGAAAACCTAGAAAAACAGTCCAACCGATCCACTAAAGTACACACACAAGTTCTAGCAGTCGGAACACTAACATGCCCACGATGGCCCCAGGACCTCAGGGAAAAATATTACTGGATAGCAACTTTCTAGAAACAGCAGTCTCCTCGGCCTCCATATTTTATCTACTTTACAATATTTGTAGTTTGTTTTTATTATTCTCTATCCTTTTCTGTATGTTTGAAATCTTTCGTAATTTAAAAAAATAAAAGGAAAAGGATCGTTAGCAGGGAGAGGCCCTGCAGGGTGTTCAGCTGTAAGTGCCCGAGCCCAAGGCTTCCAGAGAGGTCGGACCAGCCTCACCTGCAAGCCCCCGCACGGTGGGTGGGATGTCACGGGATCCCGGGGTTTCAGCCAGAACGCAGCCCTGATGCCCCAGCGCTGCCTGTGCGTGTGCCAGGGGCCCACACTGGGCGGGGTGTGGGGGCAGGCCGAGGGCTGCTCTGGCATCCTGACAGGCCCTTTGTAACTGGAAGCAGGGCCGAACCAGGGCCTGGCCCTGCCTGACACTCCTCGCTCCCGTTCCGACAGGACATTTTGCCCTGTGTGCCTTTCAATGTGGCCAAAAGCATGAAGTCCTTGTACCTGGGCCGAATGTTCAGTGGGACACCGGTGATCAGACTGCGCTTCAAAAGGTTGCAGCCCACGAGGTGAGGAGGTGGCTCCCACAAGGCAAGCACACCCAGCAGCACCCCAGGGAAGTGGGCCACCAATGGCTCCCCTCCTGTGTCCCCGGGCCGGCTAACACACAGATGACCAGTCCTGGCCTCCCTGGCCACCAGCTCAGTCTTGGCACAGATGCAGCCACAGCCCAGTTTCAGCGCTGGGCTCTGGGTTGGCACCAGCAGGACACCTCCCCGAGGAGCTCAGCTCTGGGTGCTGTGGGGCGCTCGGCCTGGGTCTGCAGTGACCTTGGCCTGCGCACCTGCTTCTCTTTCCTAGGCCAGTTTGAGCTCTCCCGGGGAAGGCGGCGGGGACCACAGACCTGTGTGTAACCAGTTTGTTTCTTGGCATTGGCCCTCAGGTTGGTGGCGGAGTTTGACTTCAGGACCTTTGACCCCGAAGGCATCCTCTTGTTTGCTGGAGGCCATCAAGGCAACAATTGGATCGTCTTGGGCCTGCGGGCTGGCCGGCTGGAGCTGCAGCTCCATTACCACGGAGTCTCCCGTGTCACCAGCAGCGGGCCTATCATCAACCATGGCATGTGGCAGACGGTAAGTGTGGCCACCCCTGCCCCTCCTGGGCCGGCCCGGGGTCTGCTGGGGTGCAGGCCCTGGCAGTTGATTGTGCGTGCACATGCCTAGCAGTTAGTGGGTGCTGCACATGGCAGGACAGGCCCTGTGCCCCCCCGGAAGCTTGAACTCTGGTGGGGCGTCAGCTCTTCATGTCATCAGCAGGGGTGATTCCACCAGGGGCCCCCTGGCTTTGTCTGGAGGCACAGTTTAGGGGTGGGGAGCCTGGCACTGGGTCGAGAGCAGGGGGCACTGCTAGATACCCTGCAGGGGGCAGGGTGCCCCCTGCAGAGGCGCCTTCGTTCAGACTGCGAATAGTGCTGAGAAACCCTGATCGAGGTCCAGGCACCTGCCCATCTCCATGTGGCCTGTCTGGGCTCCAGGAACTCACCTGTCAGCGTAAGGCAGGGTCAGATGGGACACACACCGTCTTGGGCTCTGGCTTCTGGAGTCTGCTCTGTTCCTGATGAAATCCAGGCATACTCACCCTCGGTGCCTCTCTGTGGAGAATGGCCTGGTTAGACCTGACCCGGAGGCAGCTGTCCCGCCAGATGTTGGCCTTGGAGCTCACTGCCTTGTCTGCATCCCAACGCCTGGGGCAGAGCAGCCTGTGCTACAGCAGGCTCCCTCCAACCATCCAGAGGCTCCATAGTTGGAAGTGGGCTTTCAGAAGTAAACACTTAAAAGAGAAATGAGAAAAGCATTCTCTTTTCCTTTAGAAGTGAAGATAAAATGGAAAATTTCACCCGGCTTCTGGGAATAAAAACGCTGTAGATTTTTGCTAATATTTCCATCCTGTCAAATACTACTTAGTTCCCTCTTTCCTGCCTTTAAAGTGCAAGTATCTCCAAAGCAGCAAAGCTACAGATAAAACAATAAATCTGGAAGGAAGCAGCCTCAGGGGTTGAAGCCGGTATCCCACTCCGAGGTTGTGGGGCACGAGAGGTCCTGGGTGGGTTTGGGGACGGTACCCTGTGGTGAGAAAGCTGGAGGAAGCCTGACCAGTCAGTGGACAGAGCTGCCACCGCCAGATGAACTGCACATCCAGGGTTTCTTCTGTCCCCCACTGCTAACCAGTCCCGCCCCAGCAGCGCCACTCACGGGCACCGCGTTCTCTCGGCCAGCTCAGGCCCAAGTACCTAAATGTTTCTCCACCTTTGACAAAGAGGGAATCGGCAGATTTCTGGAAAATCAGGAAGACACACAGTGTACAGAGCGATAGGTTTGAATATTTTTCTACATGGAAAGTAGAAAAGAGTGGAAAGTTTCAGAATGGACTCGTGTTCATTCAGCATTCAGTGTGTGCCAGGTGCTGAGTGAAGTGTTGGAAGTTTAGACGTAAAATGTGTTTTTCTGCCTTTAGCTGTGCACAGTAAAGGTGAGAAGGACCGAAATGGGGGAGCAGTGATGTCAGGGCTGACCCAGTGGGGTGATGACATCAGGGCTGACCCAGTGGGGTGGTGACATCAGGGCCGGGCTGACCCAGTGGGGTGGTGACATCAGGGCTGACCCAGTGGGGTGGTGACATCAGGGCCGGGCTGACCCAGTGGGGTGGTGACATCAGGGCAGGGCTGACCCAGTGGGGTGATGACATCAGGGCTGACCCAGTGGGGTGGTGACATCAGGGCAGGGCTGACCCAGTGGGGTGGTGACGTCAGGGCTGGGCTGGCCCAGTGGGGTGTTGACATCAGGGCTGACCCAGTGGGGCAGCGACGTCAGGGCCAGGCTGACCCAGTGGGGTGGTGACATCAGGGCCGGGCTGACTCAATGGGGTGGTGATGTCAGGGCCAGGCTGACCCAGTGGGGCAGCGACGTCAGGCATAATTCCCACTCCCTGGCTGAGGTTTAGGGAAGGGGCTCTAAGCCACGAGATGAGAGAAGTGGCTCCAAGTGGGTTTCCTTGTAGGGAGGGGTGTGTAGGGGTAGCAGTGCTGGCGGGGAGCCTGAGCCACAGCACCAGCTGCACGGAGGCTGTGTGGGCACTTGGATGAGGTGTAGGTGACGAGCGTTGTCAGCCAGAGCTTGGGTGTCTCTGAGTCCTAGGTGGCGATGAACGTGGTCGCCCCGAGGTTGGGTGGCCCTCAGAAAGTACACTCCCACCTCTCACAGCGCTGGTTTTCCTCAGATATCTGTTGAGGAGCTGGAGCAGAATCTGGTCATCAAGGTGAACAAGGAGTCTGTTATGAAGATCGTGGTGGCGGGGGATCTGTTTCAGCCGGACAGAGGCCTGTACCACCTGAACCTGACCGTGGGAGGCATTCCCTTCAAGGAGAAAGACCTCATCCAGCCTGTAAGTGCCGCCATTAGTCCCTGGGGTCAGAACCTGGGATCAGTGTGAAGACGAGGTTTGTCGTGAGCTGCCGCGTGTTTAGCGCTAAGCAGGTTTGGTGAAGGACCGGGAGAAAGGTAAAGTTCCCCAGAAGTTACTCTAACAAGCAGCAGGTGCAGCTTGCGTCCTGAATCTCAGCATCTCCTTCTCTGAGACACATTTGAGTTTTCACCTGAATTGATAATGAAAATGTCTATTTTTGCAGTGGAGATAAAAACACAATGAAATTATTCTTTAACAAAAAGAGCAATCAACTTTTTTGGACAATTCCCAAGAACATTTGGGTTGGTAACCCTGCCGGGATTTCCGTAGGGGAAAAAGACCCAGTGGGGAGGTCAGTACTGGTCATTTTCAAAGTCCTGCCCTTTCTCCCCCTTCCCCGTACCACATGCCTTTGCCCCCGTCTGTGTTGCTCCATCTCCCAGCATGCTGCTGTCCGTGGCCAGAATCTTTGGCATTGTGATGATGATGTCCACACCCAATATGAAAATGAGTCAGGAGTATGTTGGTGTTCCCACCAGTGGGTGGTGTTAGCACCACCTTCCCTCCAGAGGGTAGAGAAGGGGTGTCCAACACACGACCTCCAGTATCCAACCCCCATTCCAGGGCTTCTGTCCCGTAGTTCCCATTGACACCCCTTACCCCTCCTCATTTCTCAGATAAAAGCTGTGGTGCTCTAATTTGCTCAAAACCATATAGAAAGTGGATGGCCAGGCTTGAATCAGTATTTCTGGCCCCCAGACCTACCTCCACGGGTGCTTTTTGGGGGCCGGGTAAGGACACCAGGCGCAGCTGCTGTATGTGTTGCCTCATCCTGTATCCATCCCTTCAGTGTGCGGTCAGTGCTCTTCGCTCTGTTTTGTGAGTGGGGACACCCAATGCAGACAGAGCAAGTGGGGTTCACTACTTGGTCGGTGGTCTCCTTATCCTGCACGGAAAGAGGACTCACCGCGTGTGCCGCACTCAGAGGCACCCCACAGCGAGTCATCTGACAAGCACAGTGCCCTTTTGTGAGTTAAATGCCCTCCATGAGGAGGATTTGTCCATTTTGCAGTAGATTTCCACGTGCCCGAGCCCAGAGGGTAGCCCGCTTATCTGACGAGGCTGGCACCAGCCACACCAGCCATGTGGTCTCTCATCATGGTATCTGGGAGCCCGTGCGGCCCCAGGGAAGCCACTGGGATTTCTCTGTCTTTCCAGATAAACCCCCGCCTGGATGGCTGTATGAGGAGCTGGAACTTGATGAACGGTGAAGACAGCACCATCCAAGAAACCGTAAAACTGAATACGAAAATGCAGTGCTTCTCTGTGACAGAGAAAGGGTCCTTCTACCCCGGGAGTGGATTTGCTTTCTACAGCCTCGATTACGGTAAGTCTCGGCTCCTAGGTGGGGATGGCTGTGGCTGTACTTCAAGCCACTGTACGCTACGCAATAGGAAAACTGCGAAGCAGCTTCTTACCTAGAATGACAATGCCAGGGATAAGCTGGGCCCACCGTGAGCTGTGGGGCACAGGCAGCGGGGCAAGTTAGCCAGTGAGGAAGAAATGACAGATGGAGAGAGGACGGCCACCCTGCTGGTGCTGCGGTGGCTGAGATGGGGAGGCTGGGTAGGATGGGAAGGCTGTAAGAGGGCGCTTTGCAGAAGGTTCTGAGACAAGACAAGCTTAGTTTTGTCCAGGTGGATGGAGAAACTCCCCAAACTGTACTTGACGTTGCAGTCACTACTGACTCCTGAGGACTAAAAAGGGGGCAGTACCTGAAAATCACAGTGTGACTGCTTTCAGCACCCAGTGCCCCCAAGTTTTAAAAGAAAGTGAAGAACTGGAGAAGGAGAGAGGCCACCTAGGAGGAGTGGGAGCCGGTGGCCCAGCCCAAACACTGCCAGGAAGGCTGACATTCTCAGGTGAACTGAGGTTCACCAAGCCAGTGTTGAAAGCCACAAAGGAGCTTTCATTTATACCTGGAGGGAAAAAAACAGCGAAAGGAACAAGAAACTGGTGTGCGGTACCTACACCCAGCAGGAAGAAGGCGGGAGAGATGGGCGGACTAGAGGGCAGGCAGGTGTGGCGGGCCAGGTGTGGCGGGCCGGGGCCCTGAACGCTGTTTGCGCACAGAGTGTGCGTGTGGGGATGTCTAGGGGTTGGACCTGAGGTTGGTTGGGAGTCCCTTGTCCATCAGAGCGTAGCCTAGGAAGTGAGTGTAGCTGCAGACGTGGGCCCAGATGCCCTCCTGGCTTCTGTAAACAGGGCCCTTAATTTCTTACAACAAAACACAACACATTTGTCTCTTTCCTTTTATTATCAAATTAGTGACAATTCACAGTAAAAACAATCCTAACATACCGACACATGAGCATTCATTTAAACGTAAACTTTACATGAAATGAATTAACATTCCAAATTGCATGATTGATTGGATTGGCCAAAGATTCCATATATGGTTTTTCCATAAAATAAGACATATTTTTCATTTTCACAAATAACTTTGTTGTTTTGGACATTTTGAGTATGTCAGTTATTTCCTGCTATTGGCTTCTAGTGGGCAGAGGCCAGGGGTGCTGCCAAACATCTTCCAATGCATAAGACAGCCCCACAGCAAAGAATTATTTGTCCAAAATGTCAGTAGTACCAAGAAACTTCGCAAACCACTTCTGACCCATTCAGTCAGTCACAGCGCCTTCTCCACACACTGCACCAATCGTATTTTGTGCTTCGGTTGCATTTTTACCTTTCTTGAAATAACAAAGCATGATATGCCAGAAATGTTCCTTATCTTCTTCCATCTTCAATATTAAAATGGCTGCACAAAAATCCACCAATTTTGATGTTTTTTTTTTAATGCACGCTGATATGACAGCTGTCACAGTACGATCTAACAAAATTGTTCCAAATGAAGTTAAAGACAACTAAGCACTGGTAGAGCCATCGTACGGAAAAAACTAAATGAAATTTTTGGCCATCCCGATAGAGACACTCTTCTGAGAACACCAGTATGAAAGATTGGATGGGTGGTAGGTGGCTAAGAAATTTGGTTGTTTGGTTCTGGACTCACAAGATGTTCCCTACTCTTCTCCTTAAGTTAACCTTTGCTTCTGGAGCGTACACTAGCGGGAGCCCTCCCTCGATACTCTGCCTGGGTTCATAGACCTGAGTGGCTCTGAGCCTGAGCAGGTCAGAGGAGCCACAGGTCCTGGCCCAGGGAGGCACGTGCACAGAAGTGTGCAGGCGCTTCCGGCAGGGTCACAGGCCCCTGGGGTGCGCCCACGGAATGCACGTTGGAGCTTTCTCCATCTGGTAGCTCTGCCGGGCACATCCTGAGCCCCTCTGGCTCCTGGCCCACACCCCGGCCCTGCAGGCTCTCTGGGATTCCTCACGCTCCCCTTTCTGTGGCCCCAGCTGCCCAGGATCCCAGTGGCGCTGCAATGGCCACCTCTCCTGGGGCCAGTTCTGGCTTTGCCAGCCCTCTCTCCTCATTCCCACCCCGCAAACGTCTCACTGGGGTGTCCCCCGCCCCTCCCTGTTCCTAAACTCCTTTTAAACCCCCACACTCAGTCTTGCCCCTGCTCATCAGCCCAGGCAGGCAGCATGCTCCCTCCTCAGACCTCACCTGCACACGTCACCTCCAGCACCCAGTGGGACCTCCAAGTTCAAGGAGGGCCCATCCAGCCGGAGGAGATGAGACCTGCTCCTCCCTACTTAGTGAGGCAGGCCATCCTCTCAGGATGTCCTGTCACCATCCCCCTTCGTCCCTTCGCTGTAACTGTCAGAGCAGTACCATGTCGTACAGGTATTTTTGGGGAAAGAACCATTCGCTCCTAATTGTACCTCCTAATACAATACATGCATTATTGCTTTAGTCTTCATCTCTATGCATACAAAGCTAGGACACCATTATAGTGTTTAAAATCAAATCATGTAATAGAAAACATTTCATTCTCTTTTCACTTAATATTATGAATAGTTTTCACGGTGTAACAAAGACATCACAGGTATGGTCTCCAATGACTACGGACGTTCCCATTACTGTACACGGCACAGTCTGCTTACGGTTTTTGCTGTGTGGTTTTGGTCTGTACGTTTTATGACAGCGAAGTCCAACTGGTATTTAACTCTATGCGTTTTTAATAAATCTTGACTATGCCATTCATGCCCATTCTATAGCACAGAAAAGACTCATTGAGAAATCACAGGTCCTATACTCTTTCACTCTGTGGTAGTTCAAAATCGGTTTGGACTCACTAGGCCTCGAAGTCTGTGAAGCCCGGGGTGGGATGGGGTGTGTGCCAGAGCCCATCCTGTGCCCAAGAAAACGCCCTAGGAGAGCTGAGGCACTGGTGCCTTCAAAACGCTCTGACAAGCAGCCAGGCGCTGAACCCCATCGAGGGGAAACTTACATGCCAGAGAACAAACACTCTTCTCTCTTCCTTCACAAGTAAAGGGAAAACTTGGCAACAGAGGAGGAGTGTGTGTGTGTGTGTGTGTGTGTGTGTATGTGTAGTCATTTTTCTAATTCTCTGCATTCAAATCAATGAGCAATCACTGAGGACTGACCCTAGAGACCCCACTTAGGGAGGGGCCACAGATCATTCGAGGAGCTCACAGTCCTGTGGGGAAGACACAGAAGCCAGCATCATGATCCACCCTTGACACTAACCCCATCCTGACCTAGAATGCAGGGGGACACTGCTTCGGTGTCATTCGGCCTAAACGCGCTCCTTTGTCAGGACTTCGAAGTTCTGCTGAGATAGACACTCTTAGGAACCAAGAGGGCAGAGGCTTTCTTCTGGCATCTTCATCAGCAGGTGATTCAGACAGGAGGAGGAAACACGGGGTGGACTTTGCCCTCCGAGAACCAGGATGCAGCCCTTTCTACCCAAAAGTGGTATTGGGGGCTGTTTGTGTTAAAATATATACATATTATATACACATTTCATTTAGATACATTATATATGATATATCATATCACTCACATATGAGTATACATATAAATAAAAAAATCACTCCACTGAGGGATTAGAGTAGTAAAAAAAATCGCAACTCAGAATATAAAATTGTATATGGTCTGTTGAAACGATGCTAGCGGCAGCTTCTATTTGCGTTGCTTTTAAACTATTGATTCGAAGTACTTCCAACCCTGTAGAACTGCCTGAAAGCCACAAGTGAGACGTGGTGCGATGGAGGGCTACGAAGCTCCAGGGCGTTCCGCAGAAAGATCTTAGTCCTGCAAGAGAAGAAGTGAGGGGGCCCAGGCGCGGGGGATGCCCACAGACCATGTGGCACACCGGCACTTGCGGTCTCAGCGGGTCTGAGTGTCTGGTCCGATGGTCACTCACGGGGGCATTTGGGAGCTCAGGGTGCTGGCATGGCCAGGAAGGAAGCAGCTGTCCTCGGGTGGCCCCAGTGCCTTTTGACTGTGGGTGGAGCCTGAACAAGGGCCCAGGTTGTCCTGTGCTTCCCAGCTACAGGCGCTGTGGGCTCAGGCAGCGAAGGCTTCTTAAAAGCTGGACATTGAGTGATTGTTCAGCTTCCCACCTGCATCTGCAGCCAGGCCAGCGTTTCTGCTGCCCAGGGCCGGGCTGGGAGCTGTTGCTGGTGCGTTCTGCTCACTCCCGTCTCTCCCTCGTTTGTATGGCCTCTTTATGCGCCGCCTTCTTCGCAGCACGGACATCTCCGGACGTCGGGACTGAAACTACCTGGGAAATAGAGGTGGTGGCTCGGATCCGCCCCGCCACCGACACAGGGGTGCTGTTTGCACTGGTGGGTGATAACCACGCTGTCGCCCTCTCTGTGGCCCTAGTCGACTACCACTCCACCAAGAAGCTCAAAAAACAGGTACCATGTGCTATCCTGCCTGAGGGTGGAGGGGCTGCCCCAGCATCCAGCAATCAGCCTTTGGGCCTGTCCACCCTCAGGGCCCCAGCAGCCCTTCCTGGGGTCAGGTCATTCAGTACCTGCCTCGGGAAGTTCTGTCCCATCCCCACACATCTCTTAGCAGAGTCTAACCAGCCAAGCTAGGCTTGGGGACATGGTTGACACAGGTCACCTGACACCATTATATGTCCTCGCTGTTGTAGGCTGGGGAAGCCAGGGGCCTTCGAGGCAGTTGCACAGTGGGGTGACTTTCCCGCCTACACAGTTGGCCAGCTCAGTGGTTTAGAACTGTTTGAATTAGTTGTTCACCTTTAAGTCAGATGACTTCACTCCCAAAATCAGGTTCCCATTTTCTCTTGAAAAGTGAGTTGTACAGCCTGGACCCCCTGAGAACGCCGTTCCCTGGATGACAGAGGCAGAGCCCTGAGTACAGTTAGACATCTAGACACGGCCTGCCCCGTCCACTTCAACGCAGTCCCCACCTCTCCCACTGTCTCCTGACTCGAGTCAACTGTCTCTGGTCTTTGGGCTGACTCTTTTCTTAGAGAACAGCTGAGAGGCACTGGAAATAGATTTTATTCTCTTGCCTTTGTCCAGAGTGGGAAAAGGGGCTGACCCAGAGGGGTATGTGTTCACCAAGCCAGCCTGTCCTCAAGGCAGTCAAGCTCTTCTGCTGACCAGGACGAGGCATGATCCAGTTCGGTTTAGAGCCAGACTCACTCACCACCCCCAAGGCACGGGTCCCTCTCGCACCAGTGCCCGGCATTTGGAATGAGCAGCTGGGGTGACCACCCAGGCCCGGAGAGGAGAGGGCAGCACCGCTGGTGCTGCAGGGAGCTTCTGCTCTGGGTTCTTGGGTTGTCAGCGAGCGATTGTGGCCTCTGTCACACAGTCTCTGCTCTGTTATCAGCGTGTGTTTCTGGCCCATGGTGTCAGAGGCGTGTGTGTGCTGCCCAGCGTGAGCAACCCAGGCTACAGGGCCCGGCTGCCTGCTGGGGTGTTTTTGTTTGTTGCCTGCTCTTGCTGCTCTGTGTCGGTGGCCTCCTGTGATACCCCCTGGCCCACAGGAGACCCCCACTGTCCAGGAAGGCTCGGGGCACGGGAGAGACCAGCAGGCCTCTAGCCCAGAACAGGGCATACAAAGGGGTAAGTTGCAGGGCTGCACCGCCCTCCCCCCTGCGTGCTCAGGTGTGCTTCTCCCCTGCAGCTGGTCGTCTTGGCTGTGGAGAATGTCACCCTGGCCCTGATGGAGATCAAGGTCTGTGACAGCCAAGAGCACGTGGTGACCATCTCCATGCAGAAGGGCGGAGCCACCCTGGTGGTTGACGGCACCAAAGGCCAGAGTGAAGTGGGCCCTGCAGAGCTGCAAGAGAGGCTGGCCGTCCTCGGGAGGCACCTGCAGGGCTCTGTGCTCACCTTCGTCGGGGGACTGCCAGGTAGGGCTCCCTGCGGGCTGCACGCCTGGAGGTGGGCGCAGTGGCTGTCCTGCCCATCCCCAACTCACTCACCCCAGACTGAACCTGGGACTCTCCATACTGGGATGGGCTCTTGTTTTACAGCAGAGAAAACAGGCAGGTTTGTTGTCTGGCACTGTGCTGCCTTTGTGTTTGTCAGCACCAGCTTAGCAGCTCAGAGTTGAGGTTGAGAACATGCTCTCCGGGAGCAAGCATTGGCCTGAACCCGCCCCCCACCCCTCTACGTCTTCCAGGAGCACCCAGCTGAGCATGCGCCATACAGTGGCTCTGGCCCAGACCCACCGGGAGGCCCAGCTGCTGGGGCCAGGCTGGAATCAGGCGCCCCAGGGCCCCGGGCCTGCCTTCCTCCCTGAGCCCAGGTGCCCAGCTGCTGCAGCCGTTAACAGAGTAGCCACCAGCTCCTCCTGAGTCCGGGGAGGGCCAGCGTGCAGCTGCCTCCTACAAACGGGCGGGAAGTGTTTCTCGCCACAGGGAGGGTGTCCTTGCCCGTGTTGCCTGTCACGAGCCGAGCGGTCAGGGCAACAAGGTGAAAAGGCAGGCGAGGGCCAGGTGCTGTTACGTAAGCCAGTCTCCGTCTGCGCCCCTGGCATGGCGCAGGTTTTCACTTGCTTCAGAGAGCGGGCTTTCTGCCTTGGCTACCAGACACAAACCTCATTGAGTCTCAACAAACAAAGCTTTGAAGAGGGTGAGAGGGCCGGGGAGCCCCGCAGCATGGATGATTCAGCGGGGCCAAGAAGAAGATAATATTTATTTAACTGGCATGACTATCTGTGTACTTCCTTGGGGGGTGAAGGGAAGTTTCTCACCAAAGCCTGACTGGCAGCTGTTTAGTGCTTGCCTATTGGCATGTAGCCAAGCCGGGATGGCTGTGTTCTGGAAGCAATGGAAATAGTGCCCTTGAGGAGAAAGGCCAGCGATGGAGAGGTACCCACGGTGCCAGGGAGCACTGTGGCGGGGGACGCCAGGGTGGGGAGCCCAGCCTCCTAAGACGGTGTTTGTTCTTTCCCCCCTGGCCCAGATGTGCCGGTGACCTCAGTGCCAGTCACAGCTTTCTACCGCGGCTGCATGACGCTGGAGGTCAACCAGAAGGCGCTGGACCTGGACGAGGCCGCCTACAAACACAGCGACATCACATCACACTCCTGTCCCCCGGTCAAGCAGGCCACCCCCTAGACTGACCACTGCTGCAAAACAAGAGGCCACACAGCACTCCTCACACTTTCTCTCCGAAACGAGCAGGAAGGGAAGGTGTCAGGCACCCCAGCCCGCCCCGCGTGAGCTGCTCCCGAAACACTGAATCCTCGCAAGCTGAGTTCTCTTGAGACCTTTCTTTACCTTGTAAAATATGTGTAAATAGTTGAGAAGACTAATGTTAATAACCCAGAAACACCCCGAGCCCCGAGGCGTCCTGCGTGAGGCTGGGCTCTGGGGAGCCAGCCTGAGGGTGGAGGCGGGAGGTCTGCGCACGCCAGAGGGGACCCAGGAACATAATTCTCTGTTATTTTTTATTACCAAATGCTTCTTTCTGACCTAAAGATACGGGAAAATAAAATATTTACAGAAACCTTTTTAATTCCGTGTCCGCAGTCCCTGCTCTTTGCGTCTGCAGTGCTCCACTGCGCAGGGTGAAGAGAGAGAAGGGAGGGCTCACTCCATGGGGCCGAGGCCGAGGGGGCCTGTGCCCAGACGCCACTTCTGCCCGCTCCTGGGCATCTCCCCGGTGCTGACCTGCGCCCCTAGTGCCCGTGGAGCCGCCCCTCTGCGAGACACGAGCCCACTTACTCAGGAGGAGGTCCACTGGCCCCGACGCCCCTCCTCAGTGGGGCGGTGGCAGGTGAACGACAGCGTGTTCTCCCTGGACGCACCCTTCTCCCCTCACCCCGAGTTTTCTCTGAGAGGCTGTTAGCAGAGCTGCAATGACACCTGGTCTGGCGTCGGGTGCACCTGACTCAGGAGACTGGTCCCGCTGAGGCTCCGGTGGGCCTCAACTCCTGGTCTACAGATTGGGGGGGCCGGGTAGGCGGCCCTCACGCTCTGACCCCAGGAGGGTAGGGGGCAATGGCGACACTGGCTGCATGAAAATGCATTCGGGGCTGGGAGCCACCAGAACCAGCAGAGGACTCAGAGGCCCGTGGTCCTGATGGGGAGAGCGAGACCCAAGGCCAAAGTTACCATGGGTGCGGGACACGTCTGTTCTGTGCCTGACGTGACTGTCAGGGAGGGGCCACGTGCCCCACAGCCCTGGGGCCACTGCGGCTGCTGTTCAGGCAGAGGGTCCCAGAGAAGTTTGTGGCATCGGGAGGGGGCTGTACTTGACACCTGAATAGTTCTTCTAAGGTGGAGATTGATTGATTGATTTATAAAATACCAAACCACAGTGTGTATGGTCTGAGGCAGTCCGGCAGGTTTGGGTTATGTTTACTTTCAGATGTTGTTCCTCAGATGGCAGCAAACTGTTCCATAGCTTCGCACTTCACCATTATGGGGTTAATCCCTAAAAGCTACACTCACCGAACGCAGAAACGGGCAGTTGAGGTTTCTTTGTCTTTGTGTCCTCCTGGCTGCTGAACATATGTATAAGTCACAACTTGACTCAGAGATAAGCAGGTTTGGAAGGGAGGATAGAAGCCTGAAGAATCCACCCACAGCTAAATAATGACTGTGTGAAGGCAGCGTGGCTGCGGCACCGCTAAAGGAGGAGGAAGTCCCCCTAGACATCTGAATAGAGGGGAATGGCCTCAAAGACTGCGTCAGAGGCCCCTGCCTGGTTGGATTGGCAAGGTGGAATGACCCCAAATGTGGCCCTGTCGGAGGAAGCAACCCTCCCTTTGCACCAGATGGTCGGCACACCCTTGAAGGCGCAGGGGTCCCATGACACTGGGAAGAACCGGCAATCACCAACACCCATCAAGAGGACCTCCTGAGCCAAGCTCCCCTCAAAGGTGACCGGACCGAGGCATGGAAGGTACAAACTGTGTCGTTGGGGCTCCTGCTGGCTCAAACCCACTTTTCTGCTCCCTGCCCATTCTACAACCCCATGTACATGTCCAGGCACCCCGTCCCCCACCAGAAGCACGGTGCAGCTCGCTCAGGCTGGGCAGGCTGTGTCCTTTCTGCTGCTGTTCCTCCCAAACTTCAAGCAGCATCTGGGTGGAAGTTTTGTTGGCTCATGGCTTCAGAAAACTAGTCTAAGAGGTTCTTCAGGTAATTTTCCAAAACGGTGCATGAAAACAAGAGATGCAGGAAAAGTTTTGGTGCCGCATAGAGTGTATCAGGCAGCCCCTGAGCTGTTGCCACCAACTGTGTCCTCGTCCAGTATCCATCGCCAGCCAAGGTCCTGTGTGGGAGGGTGGTCCTCACCCAGCCTCTTCTCATGGCTCTGTGGGCCTCCCCACTCTCGGTCTGTGACTGAAGTGTGCCGGCTCACACTATAAGTGGACCGCAAACCCAGGCTCCTTGTGCTGGCTCTGGGATGGGCAGGTAGCCTGGTTGGGCCAAGCTGGTCAGGCCAGGGCTTGGAGCTGTAGGATGTAGCCTCAGGCTGTCCATGAGGGCCCAGTTCCTGGGGACTCTCATGTTGACCAGGAGGACCCAGGCAGGAACGCCCTCTGCTCAATAAGAACATCTTGCCCAATCCCGATGGCCCCCCAGAGCCAGCTGAGCACAGCCGAGGAGCACAGCTCTACTCCTGCGGCCCACCATGGGGCCTCATACAGCTGTAGGAGCCCAGGGCCGCTCGATCTGTTTATCGACACTGTCACTGCAGCATTCCCCACGGTGCTCTCTGTTTTTTGTTCACTGTGGAGGCGGCTCTGGAATGTTCTTGAGGAATGCTCCCCTGGCTGGCTAGGAGTCTCCTCCCATCAGCCCTAATTCCCTCAAGAAGATCAGAACGGCTGAGAACAGGAAGGACACGCTGAGCCCTGGGAATGGACACTCTGGAAGCCCCACAGAGAAACACATACAACAGGGGCCAGCATCTCAGAGGCTTTCTGACACCTCGGGTTCACCTTCTGTCCAGGGAGAGC
Source organism: Desmodus rotundus (assembly GCF_022682495.2). Classification (NCBI taxonomy): domain Eukaryota; kingdom Metazoa; phylum Chordata; class Mammalia; order Chiroptera; family Phyllostomidae; genus Desmodus; species Desmodus rotundus. The sequence goes on from NC_071399.1 coordinate 27,890,629, forward strand.
TAGGCACACGTCTGCTTCCTGGTTTGAGTTAGACTTCCATTGGATGCCAGAGGTTATTCTAACTCTACAGTCAAGAAAAAGCTTATAGCAAGTACAGAGCCAAATGCTGCAATACGTCCCCCAGCTGTGCCAGCTGGGTTGGCGTCCTTGCCACTGTCCAGTCTGGGCAGGGCCTGTGATAGAGAGCTCCATGCCTTCCAAGTGTGGGCTACGGAGGAGGAGCTGGGAGGATTCTGAGTGTGCACCATGGTGTAGAGCCTGGAGGATTCCCAGTGTGCTCCATGGATTTGGAGCTGGAAGGATTCTGACTGTGGGCTACGGAGGAGGAGCTGGGAGGATTCTGATGCGCACCCTGGGGATAGAGCTGGGAGGACTCTAGTATGAACTGTGGAGGAGGAGAGCAGATGATTTGATTTGGCGTGTGGAGACTGAGAAATGGATTATGCTATTGGCACATTTATTGTCTGCGTTTATTTCAGGGTGTTTTCAAAGAGAGGAGCAGTCATAATCTTGTCTATTTTCGTTCTTTGTGGTCATTTATAGGGTACTATTGATCGAGAATGCCTTTTTGTGTGGAGGTCTGTTCCATACATTTGGGTCATGTAGGAGCACCCCTGCCGGCTACACGCTAGGTATCATTCGGACACCCCCCCCCCCCACAACACACATATACTTGACGATCAAAGACGTCTTCAGACGCCGTCAGATGTCTCCTGGGTACAAAATCATTGCTGTTGAAAACCACCGCATTAAAGAAAAGGAAATTTGACCGCTACCTGATGTAACACAGAGAGTTAACTATGGGCAGGGTATATATGTAGTCTAACAGTAATCTGTAAAGCATTTAGAAGATAATGTATAACTATAGCCTGTGGGCCCCATGTGATCTTCTCTTGTCTTTGTTAATAAAGCTTTATTGGCACACAGTCATATCCAGTAATTTACTGTGACCTACATCTTCTTACGTACTAAGATGGCAGAGTTAAGTAGTTGCTATGCACCTACTACCCTCAAAACCTACAATACTGTCTGGCCCTTTACAGAAAAACTGTACTGACCCCTATGATAGGAGAATATTTTCAGGACCTAGAATAGAGAACTGTTTCTTAAATAAAACACAAAATGCTCTAACGGTAAAGGAAAAGATTTTAAAATTGGGCCATGGTAAAAGCAACAACTTCAAGAAGCGCAAAGGCGGAGGACTGATGCTACCTGTCTTCTAGACTTACAGTGCAGCTTGGTGTTGCCGAGAGAAGAGATAAATCGATCCATGGAACAGAATAGAAAGTCCAGAAACAGACACGCATAAATACAGCCAACTGACCTTTGACAAAGGCACAGAGACAATACAATGGACCAAAACCAGTCTTTTTAAACAAGTGGAACTAGAACGACTGGACATCCATCCACAAGCAAAAAAAAAAAAAAAAAAAAAAAATCTACACAGATCTTACACTCTTGACAAAAATTAACTCAAAATGGATCACAGACCTAAATGTAAAAAAAACCCCATAAAACTCCTAGAAGACAACATAGAAGAAAATCTAGATGACCTTGGATGTGGCAATGGCTTTGTAGATACATCACAGGCATAAGCCATGAAAGAAAGAACCGATGAGGTGGACTTCATTAAAGTTAAAACTTCTGCTCTGCAAAAGTCGTTGTCAAGGGAACGCTGCACCCATCAGCAGCCTTCCTGACACATCCCGCCCCACCAGACTCCAGCCCAGGCACCCTGAGCCCCCACTGTCATCTGCAAACAGGAATGAGGCAGGGTAAACTCAGCAGAAGACCCGTCTGAGGGGGGTGCCCATCAGAGCTTTGGGTCCAGGTCCTATGGAGCATCAAGACTCAGGCAGAGCCAGGTCAGGGTCCACGGTAGCAAGGCAAAGGCTTTGGCAGAGATGATCCCCTCCTACACTGGGGAATGGCACCCAGACCATACTGCAGGCTGGGCGTGGCCAGTGCCATGTGCCAGGGGTGGAGAAGCTATCCCTGGAGACCAGGGGACCAAGTGTGAGTGCATGCAGGAGGTGGGGCAGATGGCCTGGGGACTGGGGAACAGGTATAGGCACATGCAGCATGTAGAAGGTGGGGGAGGTGGCCTGGGAGCCAACCCCAGACTGGAAGTTGAATTGTTCACATTCTTTGTGGCTGGGGCAAGGGATAAAGACATTTTTGTGGGCAAGAGCAAAATTGTTGGCCTCGGAGCTTAATACTTTTTATCAATCTTGGCTCTAGGCTAGATTAAAAGATTTTGCAGGACAGACAGAAGTGGGTTTGGGCGACGCTGTGCGAACAGTCTGGGGAAACACTGACGCCGCTGCATGTCTCTGACCCTGGGTCATGTGTGGGGGATGAAGGCTGTCCCTGTGTTCTCTGGCACCCGGCTGTCCTCTGGGGTTGGTGACCAGTTGGCACAGGTCCAGTTGGCACAGGCTGGCTGCCAGCTCTGCAACTCAGCTTCTCTGCTGTTAGCACCCAGGACGTCAGGGACCCTGATGAAGCTCGAGCCCCGCCCACAGGGGGGTGGCCCTCCTCCTGCTGCAGGCCCAGCAGGTGCTCTTTACACTCTCAGGATTCCTGCAGCCAAACTCTCTCCCCTGCCCAGTGCTCCTGGAATAAGAAACCCCCAAACGGGTTCAGCGTCTTAGATTGCAAAGACCTCCTGGCTCAGTTGAACAGTTTGGTTCTTAAACTCCAGGCAAGAGTGTCGCTCTTTGAGGTCCTTGCTATGTGACCCCAGACACATCAGCCACAGGGGAGGTGGGGTGGTGCTGCCACCTTATTATCATTAATGACATTCAGTCGTGTGTATTGGACCCAGGGTCAGATAGATGGCCTGCTCCCAAGCTCTGACACTGCATGGGTCTGACTGTGGTGGCCTCACTTCCTACTCTCCACAGTCTCAACTAATAAAAGAAATTTTCCTATTAACAAGAAAGCGCCATCTTTCCCGTTTAGATGAAACCCAGAGGGTGGGCACCTCCTGTCTGACAGGAAGTAGGGGACCCCATCCCTGTCCTGTGGAGGCCAGTGCTATGTGGGGCCACTGTCATTTCAGGTTCTCCTGTAAAACACTAGGGTGGGTGAGTCTGAGTTTAACAAAACAGTGCCCACGTTAACTAAGGACGGCTCACCGGCCCAGCGACCGGGCCTTTCTCTTCCCGGTCTGTACTCAGTACCCTTCCCAAGGTCAGTTAGCCAGACTCCGGGTCCTGGCTCACCCCATGTTTGCTGTGTTCTAGGTGTGTTGCTTCCTTATTTGAATGTGTGTGTTTACCTTCTTTAGAGGAAGCTTTCCGTATGCTCAGAAAATTAAACATGAGGCATTTCTATGCAGGTGAGACTATTTTGTCTGTCAGACAGAATTGCGTCCTCAGCCAGCAGCCAGCAGGGGGGAGCAGGAGACCATGTCTTCTTAAAACGCTCCTTTCCCTCCCTCACCTTCCTCCTCTCCCCTCTTCCCCTCCCTTACTCTTTCCCCCAATGGTCCAGGACTGTCATTTAGGGGCTCTGGCCTATCACTCAACCAGGATTTCTGACCATTTCCAAGGCTGTGCCCACCTACTGCCTCAGGTGTGTCTGGCAGCAGGTGGGTACACACTGGGCCCTCGGTCTGTGATAGGCAGAGCTGTACCCCAGGCTCTCTGGCCAAAGGGCCTCAGAAGCCGCCCACTCTAGTGGGGCAAACGTACAGGCTGCCCTGTAGAGCAGACCAGTGGCCCCACTCCACGGATGACAGGTGGAAGCCCAGAAGCCTTAAATAGGAAACACGCAGCCTCAGGTAACAAAACCCTCTCTAGGTGTGATGGCAGATTTGTAAATGACAACACACACACAGACCACGGTCGACGCACGGGCCTTAGAAACAACACTTTATGTTTGAGCCAGAGCGCCTTTTCGTTCAAGCAAGTAAATGCCAGGAGAACAAGCACTGGAGTGGAGACCCTGCCCCTTCTCGGGGGCCCACAGAAATATGTAAACATTTAACACATTTCCTTTAAAAACAATGGCTATCCCAGGTCATATCCCCTTTCCAAAATAATAATAACTAACTAATTAGGAGGAAATAAAAATTTGTAGGCAAATAAAACTTGGTGTTATGTAAGTGGTGAGAGTTAGAAATTTCAGCTGTTTGGTGTCTGGTTTACATGCTGGGCTCAGCGACCAAGCAGAGGTGCCACCCGGGCCTGGGTCACCTGGGGCTCCGTCCTCACCACTAGTCCTGGCCTCTCCTTGCCTGGATGTGCCCAGGAGGGGACAGAGGGCACATACTTCAGAAACCTTCTCCTGATGTCTCTAGGAGGCTGGCCACAGAAGCTGGCTTTGCAGAGGCTGCTTTGTTTTTTAACAAATCAGAAGAGAAGTTATTTTTCAGTCTGCCCTGTCTGTGTCACGGTGCGTAGGGGGGAGGCTTCTCCCCAGGGAGGAAAGGGGCTGGAGCATAGAGAGGCGGGGCGTTGGGCGGGAGCCCGAAGCTGGAGCTGGACTGGGACGGAGGCTGCGTGTCCTCGGACAGAGAGAGGTCAGTGGAGGGCGAGGCTGGGAAGCTGCTGGACGGCTGCAAGTGAACAGAAAAGGCTTCCTCAGTCAGTGGAGAGGGCTGGCCACACATGCAGTCCACACAGAGTACCCCTCAAAGAGCCCACCTGGGCGCAGGCTCCCCCCCTGACCCAGGGTCAACCGCCTTCTAGCGGGAACACTCCGTGACCACAGTGTGTTCTCAGGGAGGCCAGAGGGAGGGCCTGAGGCTGCCCAGCTGGGGCCTCCTTTGCACAAACTCTGCTCCAGCAGCCGCCTGTGGAAACACCCAGCTGTGGAATCCTCAGACTTCCCAGGCCTTCCTGCCTGCTCTGTGTGAGTCTTGACTTCCCAGGGGGCGGCCTTGTACCAGTCTGACACCAGGACACGCAGAAGTGCAAGCACGTCCGAGAAGAAAGCTGCCCAGCTCATTTGGGGACTGCTGGGTTCAACCAAGGGAAAAACCAAGAGCTCAGCATTTTCTCCCAGTGTGACGGTTAATTTTGTGTCATCTTGGCCAGCCTCGGTGCCCAGATGTTTGGATGTTGCTGTGAAGGTATCTTGTAGATGAGATTAACATTAAAATTGGTAGACTTTGAGTAAAGCAGATCACTCTACATGATGTCGGTGAGCCTCATCCAAGCAATATTGAAGGCCTTAACAGAACCGGACTGAGGTTTCTGGGGAAGAGGGGGTTTTCCCACCAGACTGACCTTGGACTCAAAACTGCAAGACCCATTCTTCCCTGGGTCTCCCGCCCTGTAGGTCTTAGACGCCTTTGCTCTATCCCCGTCTCTCGCTTTCTGTGTGTGTCTGGCCCATGTCTATGCCTGAGTCTGTGTACGCACATCCACCCTGCGGGTTCTGTTTCTCTCCAGCACCCTGACATAGACTCAAGTAAGTGGTTCTGAGAAGAAAAATCTTTTTCCAGGTTTTTTCCACCTGCTGACAAACCTCTTAAACTTTTTTCTTTTTTTTTAAGTTCTAAGAGTTGCAAACACCTACTTAAAATCAATATTTAAATAAATAAAGCAAACAGTCCCTTCTGCGGAACACACAGGGAGAGCATATGAGGGCTCCCATCCCCCGGCAGTGCGGGGCAGCCTTCGCTCTCTGCCCGCCAGGCCCCCGTGCCCCAAGGAGACTAGCCTGTCTGCCTTGCCTCTTCCTGGAGCCCCGCCCACTGAGGAGGCCCAGCAGCCCCAGCACCTCGGGATTCTGAAACAAGGATTCCCTTACAAGCTGTACCTGAAGCCAAGAATGTCACCTCCCTCAAGGTCAACAGCCTGGGCTTTCTGGATCGGACAGCCCAGGGCCCCTGCCCAGCTTTCTTTCTTTCTTTCTCTCAAATTCATGCTTCCTTTGAACACAGGGACAAAGCAAAGCTCTAGAGAACCTTCTCTCAGGTCTGCTGGAAGCTTCCAGATTCTACTCTGTAAGTCTCCACTCAGTTCTTCATTAGAAATGAGCACCCGAGCGAACCACAGCATAAGCCACCCCAGACCACAGAATAACCCACCAAGAACCAGGGAGTAAAGCAGAAGGACCCATGAAGGAAACCGCCCCACATCACAGAGTAAACTGCCAGGAACCACGGAGTAAATCACCACAAACCGCAGAGTAAACCACCACGAACCGGGGCGTAAAACACCAGACACTATAAACTACCCCGGCACACAGGGCCCTCCCAGGGACAGACTCTGCCTACACAGGAGCCCCCACCAGGGGGGTGGACAAGAATTCCCTTAATTAGAGGGTGTGAACTAAATCTCTGCTGTGTCCTTTGTTCACCAAAACTCATTGCCGCCAGCCCCTTCCCTGATTTTCCCGACCAGGCAACTGCCAGGAGCAAAGAAGATGGGCTCTCTTCAAAAATCTTTATTTGGGCCAACTGCTCCAAACAGTCCCCCGACAGCTGTCTCACTTCCTGCTGCTATGTGACTTTGCTGGTTTGTTGCTAATAACTCCAACTGGACGTTTAAGTATTCCCCTTCCTTCTCTGTTGGTCAGCAGAGACAGAAGCATCATTTCTGGTGTTTTTCTCCTAAGGAAACACAGGAACCTCATTGATTTGTCCTCTCCTCAAAATTTGATTATTGATGTAGATGTAATTATACCCCTGCATGTGCTGGTGATAATAGCTGGTTAGGCCATTGGGAGGGGAGCCCAGGCCTCCCCCAGGAGGGGGAAAGAGAGGGCACCTGCTGCTTGTGAAGAGCCAGAGGCCCCCAAAGGACGGAATATGATGCTGGAATGAAGTAGATCCGTTCGCCAGCACCGTGTTTTGGAGATGGAAGACCATCCGCCCACATCCTGCACTCCTCCAAGGAGCGCGTCTCCCGAGGGCACACGTCATACCTGCAAGAGCAGGACGCCCACGCAGCACCCCGCAGGCAGGCTCCAGACTTACCAAGAGCCCCGGCTGCGGCCCGCCTACCAGGGCCGTTTACCTGGTGCTGGTCCCCTCTACCCACAGGTGGAGATGCACATGCGGCTTCACAACAAATGATCAGGGTCTGAGTCCCCCAGCCCGTTTGCCCACAGCGCCCCTCCCGCCCGAGCACAGAAACACAATTCCTCCTGCGTTTGGATACTGTGGACTTCCTAGAACTTGGTGGTGGCTGGTCTTTTAATGATACAGGCAAGAGAATGTGTGCTAAGTCCATCTGGTTGCCCCCCCCCCAAATGGAAGCCGAACTGAGTTGTGGTTCTCATCTTTGCCCCCCTGAGGGCCCTGGGCAACATCTGGATACATTTTTTGTTGTCTCAACAGGGGCGGTACTAGAGGCTGGGGATGCTGCTCAACACCCCACAGCGCCCAGGGCAGCCCCACGCCTCAGAGCTATCTGGCCCCGGTGTCAACAGGGCCAGGGTTGGGGCCCTGGCCTGGAGTCCATAAGGTGACAGATTATCAGGGTCTGTTTCAACCAGATACTTCCTAGAATATAAAGGAATATAAAGAAGGAAAAGCCGAACCACAAATGGAAGAAAAAAGCAAACGCCACTCTACAAATAAGGTTTCGCCCCCACCAGACGTTCCTCTTCCCACAACCCCAAGGCCAACAGCGCTACTTCAGGGTGAATCTATGAAATCACCACTTTTGTGGGTACAGTGTGGTTGGACATTAGCCAATTCACATGGCTCCGCCTGAGTGACTTTGCTATGTTGCCGGGACCCAGGCACATGGTGTTATGTCCCCAGTTGCTCTGGCTGGGAAATTGCAGTGAACCTTTGTAGGACCAGGCTGTGGATTAGAAAAGGTCAGAATCCCGCAAGACACCAATGAGTGGGTCACCACGGCCACACCGAGCAAAGGGTGTCCAAACTACCAAATGGGGCTGTGGAACGTCTGTGGAGGGAGATGTGTGTGGATTTCCCGCCACGTCACCCTTCGGATTGTCCCCCTTTCCAGTCCGTGCACGCTCCGCCACGACATTACCTACATCGGGACAGGCGAAGCCCTAGTTCTTCCCTCAGCCCCAGCCCGGAACAAGTCCCGTCTGACCAGCACTGTCCTGCGTGGCTGCTGCCCGTGATGTGAGCACAGCGGCTTCAGGCAGGCAACGCTGGGCCTACCTGGAGAGGCAGAGGGTAGGACGAGCAGGTGGGGAGGGCCGCAGGTGCTGGGCAGAAGCCCGAGTAGGCCAGGATCTGCTGGGCAGGGTTGTAGAGGATCTGCGGAGGAGCAGATGGTCTGTAGGCCAGCTGGGACAGAGGGACCTGCCAGAGAGTGGAAATGCGTCAGCCAGCCCTCCCAGGGCCTGGACACCTTCAGCTGCAAGCAGCCCTCCAGGGAGCCCCACCTTCAAGTCAACACGAAGGTGAGGGCCTATCAAATCAGCCAGAGGGAGATGTTGTGAGTTCTCGGATCAATAGCTCTCAAATCCGAGCTAAACACCAAAAATGCAGGGCTTATTTTTGCTTCTTATTTTTTTATTTATTTGTCCCAGGGGCCCACCAAAATTCCAGGTTAGGCCTGGGCTCTCTTTGGTGCTCTTTTGAAAAAGCAGGAAAGCTGCTGGTCCCTCCTTTCCAGGTGCAGGCAGTGTCTCGGGCACCTCTCAGCACACCTCCGCCCCAGGGGGTGGACTCACTTCCAGACACTCGGAGGCGTGGTCGGGCTGGGCTTGCTTCCCGCAGGTGCCACCATAGATGACCACAGCCCAGGGATTTCTTCAGAGATGCAAATATTCCCAAGGCATCCCAAATTCCTCAGAGTTCATGCTTTGTTAGCTCTCTGGGAGGCTCTCATTCTCAGAAGGAGAACAGGACAAGGGCCCTGATTCTTAGCTGTCCCCCTGCACTCCAGAGAGGATGGGCCATAGGACAGACCCCTCCCCAGAAGGAAGCCAGTCACTCACATGGGGTGTTTAGGGGGTTCACAGACCAGATGTGTGCCCCTTCCTAAGAGGACAGAACCTGGATCCCATCCGACACGCATGGGACAGGCGCTGCCATGTCAGAGAGGGGCCGGGACAGCAGAAGTAGATTATCTGAAAACTCACCACCACCCCCTGAAGGTCCTGAGGAGTAGGGATGGGGAGACAAGGGAAGGCTGGAGCATGGAACCAGGCCCCGGAACTTCAGGACGGTACTAACCAGACAGGAAGGATGTGAGCCAATAGGAGACCGCCGTGGGAGATGAGAACTCACCCACAGCTGCCTGTTCCCAGCTCCCCACCGGGAGCTGAGGGGGGACCTTGGGGTCAGGGCAGGGGCAGTCACCTTGCTAACTCACCTCTCGCCTCCTGCCCTACCCCACCCAGGACCACCTTCTGTACATCCTGTGCTCAAACCTCCCCTCCACCAGCCCCCAGGAATACAGGCATCCCCCTAGAAGGAGAATGGATTACACAGTAACACTGATTCTTCTCCCTGCCAGGCCCAGCACGGGGGCCCTTCCAGCAGGAGCTTAGCACAAAGGTACTGCACCCCATTGCACTTAATTGAGGTAACAAGACTTGGGTAACTCTGAGGAGTGAACAGGGCAACTCAAAAACAGGGAGAGAGAAAGAATGGAAAACTCAGGGCAAAGCCTGCATGCCTGGCCATCTTGATGCCATATTCATGAACAGACACTGCTGAGCGCCAGCTGTATGCACTAGGCTGACCTAAGAGCTGTCCTGGCACAGCAGGAGCTGGGCCTTACAGAGGTCTGGGGGGAGCATCCTGGCCAGAGGAAACAGCTACAGCCGGAGGCCTGGAGGCTTGGGCTGAGGAGGGGTGATGGAGGTTGAAGGTCAAGGTTCACAAATGACCTCATGGGCCCAAAAGGAACCCACCTGGTCTTGCTCAGCATTTGTGCCATTTGGAGTTTAGGAAAGGATACAGGGGCGGGGGGGAAGGGGGGTTCTCCCATGAGGGAAGTAAACATTTGGCATGGGCAGGGAAGTGACAGGGGAGTGACAGAGAATGACAGCCACTCTGCGGGGGGCACTGGGAGGCCCGGCCCCACTTTGGCCCTGGTTCCCTGCATCTGCCTGGTCTTGCCCTGACCACTCACCCACCTTTCTGACCCCTGAGTGCCACTGTGTGGGTGGCCTGGAGGAGGCCCCAGCTGGGCCAACAGGACTGTCCGCCTGCATTGCTCCATGCTCCTGAGATGCAGTGCAGACCCCTCCTCCCCAGACGGGATTTAAACGACTATGTAGTAGGTGCTGTCATGTCACCAAGACACCAGCCTCAGGGGACCCTCCGCAGACTCCTCACGCTGGACAGAGGAAATGACTCTGGAACCCAGCTTGTGACAAGCATTGGTGACCTGCATTGTGAAGCCCTCATAGGCTGAGAGGGCACACACAGCTGCGGGCTGGTTAACGAAGGACCTTTGTCCCTTAAAGTAATTTTAAATTATAAAATCCATTAAACTTATAAGAGTATCTACTCAGTAGGTGTAAAATGTTAAGGAATCACCCTTTTTGCTTTGGGTTTGAGAAAGAGAATTGTCCAGATCAGAGTTTACACACTCGCTATGGTCTGCCGAGACCAGCGGCCCTCCTGGGCGTTGCTGTATTCCCAACAGGACACCCCAGCAACTGTATTATAAACCCTAATGAACACAGGGCCCCTCCCGGGAAAGCCGCCGGGCCGTCCAGACTGCCGTCCCAGCAAACTTCACCCAGGCTTGTGGGGGCGGTGAACTCTAACCAGACACACTGCGTATCTGAGTCCCAATCTAACCTTGCGCGTCTAGAAAACCTACCAAGAGAGAAACCTCTGCACTAGCTGCTGTTGAAAAAGCCCCTGTACTGAGGGTTTTCACAGAAGGCACCTGTGGGACCCTCTGTAGTACCCGGGTACCCTGGGAGAGCTGCAACACCCGCTGGAGACTTTCCTGAAGGCGTGGCAACTGGCGACTTTCCTCCTTGGAGGACGGTTGTCTTTTATGAGTTTAAAGATATCTTGTGACCCAGTCAGAGCTTGTAGAGGCCGTCCGCACCCTCCAGGGAGGAAGCCAGGAGAAAGGCTTGGTTCTGGGGGACACCAGGGTTTCCCATGCTACCTCAGGTTTTACCTAGGGAAACGAATCCTTCAGGGAAATCGCAGATCTCAGGAGGGCTCCAGGCCAAGCTACTAAAAATGGTCAATGACCAAAGTCTCCAGAATAACCCAGTAGCAAGAGATCACTGAGGAAGAGTTTTAGCTGTGGAAGCAGGTTTGGGTTCGGCCTACGAGGACTTGTCTGCATGCGCGTTTGCGCTGGCCTTAGAGTTAAAATCGGGTGGGTGGCTTCTCATCCCTGAGCTATTACATCCACGCCTTGGTGTTTGCAACTGGTGACCCTGGAGGGCTGTCCCTTCACCTGTGACACCTGTACAGATGAAGGGGGAGTTCTTGCGGTGATGCTACCTATACACCACGGGAGAATTTCTACTTTGAAACAAAAAAGTTCCCACTGGGAGAAGATTGGAGGGGGGAGATTTGCCAGCCCAGCCCCAGGCGTGAGCTGTTTCGCTGTGAAGAGAGAACCATGCTGAGGGCACTGCCCTGAGGGAGGGGCTCAGCTAGTGCCACCTTCCCCATGAGGCCCCTGCACTCACTGCCCTCCTAGGAGCTCTGACACTTGAGACCCACACTGGAAAGCACCCATTCTCCAGAGGTCTTACATCAGAGTCACCTAGGAGTTTGGGAGAATGCAGTCCCCAGCACCCCCGCCCCCGAGAGCTACTAAATCAGAGGCTCTGGTGATTCCACGTGAAGATGGGATGAGAGGTGGTGGAGACAGACACATCAAAGCGTCAAGTTCAGGTTCTCCCTCTCTGCAGCTGAACTTCCGTCTCCTGAGTGGGATCCTGGGTAGCACAAACCTCAGAGAGCGGAGGAGAGTGCTGGAATAGACTCTGCTCCCAGAAACGACCGTGAAGTCTTGCTGTCACTAAAATGTGTGGCGGGTGGTCTTCATGAGCCTCAGTTTCCCCATTTGTGAGGGAGGATAACGAGGCCACCGTGCACGCCTCCAAGGACATGGGCCCAAAGCCCTGGTCCATCTGGAGCACTGTCGCTGCCCAGCCCCAGGCGGCACTACTCACCATGTCCTTGAAGGCCCCCAGGACCGCTGCTGTGACGATGCCCAGGAACAGGCCCAGAACATTGAACACGGTGGAGGCCCAGAGCAGCCGGTAGAGGTGGAGCACGTCCTGACAGCCGCTCACGCCCACAAACTCGTAGTAGGTGGGAGAGTATTCAGTGCTGCACGGGGGGAGAAGATACCGTGTCACCCACGCCTGTGAGAAAGACCTTGCCACGTGACTGAGCAGGGCTGGGGCCAGGAGTCCCCACAGGACAAGCCATGGGTCTTTGTTCTCAAAGGCCCCGAGGGCCCTGTCGGTCATGCCTGGAGAGGCATCACCTGGCTGTACCCTGAAGCCGAGGCAGCAAGGCTCTCCCCAAGGAATCTGGGCATCTGTCTGGGGAAGGAGCCCAGGGCTCTGAGCAGAGAGGGTGGCCCCAGCACTGGGCCCACTCCTCAATCACTGGCCCTGCACAGGGCAGCCAGGGCCCGACTAGGTCAGCCCTCAGCAGGCAGGGCGCAAAGGCTGGTAGCTGCAGTCCCCTGACCCTACCACGCTGGCAGAGGGGCTTGTCCCGGCCCTCACCGCCGGGGCCTGCGATGGTCTGTCCAGGGAGGGCTCTGGACCACCGCCTCGTGGCCGTGAGCCAGTGGGCTGGCTGGGAAGCCTCTTCTTGGGGAACGGGGTGCAGCTTTACCCACTAGAATATTCAACAGTTCAGGGGAGAGGTCCCCCAGGAGCGAACATTAAACTTCCCACCAGCTTTAAGGTAAGCATTCAAGCTATTAACACAAACGTAAAAGACAATGGGGGAGGGTTTCGGGTCCGGCTTGGACCCTGCACTAACAACAAGTAAAAAGCCGATTCACACTGAAGAATCAATGACTCTTATTGGATCACAAGAGGGGAGGATGTAGGACAAACTGCTGCTCCCCAGATTGGAGAGACAGACGGGTGGACACAGGGAGCCCAGCTTTCTGGAGCAGAGACCCAGCAGTGGAACCACTGGGGGACCCAGAGGCGGGCAGAAAATGGACCTGTGGTGGATGACCCGCTGTGAGTAAGTCTGAGCGTTAAACCTGCCCCATGACTGGGTCCCCCGGAGTATTGTGAGAGTCACCTGCTGGAGCTCATCCAGGTTCCCACAGTAAATATCAGGAAAAAAATGCCCTCGGACTTCCAGCAGAGGGAGGGAAAGTATTCCAGAGTATTTGTTTTTCTTAACAAGGCCTGTCCTCAGAAGCAGGCTAACCAGAACCTAACCGGCTAGAGCATGATTGAGGGAAATACCCAGCTCCAGCCTCGCTTAGCCACCTGTCCCAGCTAAGGGGGGGAGAAAAAAACTGACAGCCGCTGGTGAAGCTCACAGTCCAGAGGCATAGGCTCACCAACAGAGACATAACCACAGGGCTTACAGAGCACTTCCCCGGCCCCTACTCACCCCATCACCAAGCCTTGGTTCTCTCATCCGTGGAATGGAGCTAGCGCCCATCCCTCACCTGAGTGCCTGAACACTAAGGAGATGATGTAGGCAAGTGCAGTGTCCCAGGACAGGGGAGAACAGAGGAGGGGGAGGAGGGAGGGATAGGATGAGGGGCTCTCAGCGGCGAGGGGGTGCTGTCCCCTGCTCCATTTCCCTCTGGACTCACCTATGGCAGTTGTAGAGGTCACAGCAATAGCAGGTGTTGCTCCTCACCTTCAGCTGGCACTTGCCATTCAGGGAGTGACAGGTGACCTGCAAGCAGAGAGACCTTGTCAGGTCTCAGGGACCTGTCACCCATGTGCCAGCTCATTCCACCCCACAGTGGGCAGGGCTGCACCTGGTCAGTCAGGCCGTTCTCCCTCCTCAGCCCACCTTTCCTGAGCTTCCTTGCCCTCCCCGTTCTGCGGGGTGCTGCGAGGTCGGGCTGCGGCGGGAGGAGTTACAGGGCCAGGCTCACTCGTGCCAGGGTGTCCAAGTGACAACAACTGATGGACAAGGACAGCGCTGTGCCTGCAGGCAGAGGCTCCTGCAGATAAGGACCCCTCCGGGCAGGGATTTCTGCAAGTGGGGATGCCTCCAGTTTGGGGGAACCTTCTCTAGGTAGGGTCCCTCTGGCCAGGGCCCTTCCTGACAACACAGAGAACAGCTGTCAGCAGCCTGACTTGACCGAGCCGGCCCCTGCGGAGCCCCTAACCCAGGCAGCGGCCGTCCCCCAGGCTACAAATGTTTGGAGGACATTTGATGTTTAAAAACAAAAAAGCAAGATTAGGGCCAAAACGGATGCCTTCCTCCTTCCGCCTGTGCTGTTCGATGTGGGGGCCTGAGCCGTGCCACCCACATTTAGGAGGTAAGCAGGGCAGAGACCAACCTGACTTCAGAAAAGAGGCAGTGACATCTGGGGAGAAGGAGCTTCTGAGGGAGGAGCATACACTGAGTGGTGGGCGGAGGTTCCAGCAAGCTCTCCAGGGCCTCTCTGCAGGAGCTGAGGGTGGCTCTGAGAGGCAGACCGGGGCAGACCACCCCCTAGAGATCCTCAGAGCCTCCCTGGGGACCCAGAGGGTTGGGAGGCTCAAGCAACGCCTTGGGCACGTGACCTTTCTTTTGAAGTTCTGTGTCTAATTTCTGGAAATCACCCAAAGTGGCAATGGGGCCCTCTGGAGCACTGAACAGGGTATGGGAAATAGACAGGGTGGAGACCAGAGGCAGGCCGGGGAGCCAGGAAGGTAGCCCCAGTGTGCCTCAGAGCCAGAATGAGACACTGGGACCGGGAGGTGTGACAGGTGACACTGGAAGACTGGCACGACAGCAGTCACGGGCAGGGACACGGAGCAAGGGCACAGCGTGGCTCTGAGCCAAGCAACCAGCTCGTGGGAAGGTCAGAGCCTCAGGGCGGGGAGCTGGGGGTCCAAAGGCCTGACCCTAACCAAAGGTATCTCCTGCTGGGAGGTGCTGCCCTCCTAGGAAGAGCGACAGCAGAGGACACCAGCCTAGAGCAGGGTCAGCCACCAGGGGCCTGGAGCGAAGCCTGGTCCACTGTCTGCTCTGCACAGCCACACTCATCTGTGTATGCGTCGCCCGTGGCTGCTCTGGCACTGGGGAGACAGAGGTGAGTGGCTGGGACAGAGAACACCTGGCTTGTGAACCCTAAAGTATTACTGACTCCTTGCGGAGAAGGTTGCTGGCCCCTGGTTTGAACCGTGTGGGCAGCTTCTTCCCCGTTATCTCTGGGGGAATTTTAAACACCTAGGTCCCCTGAAACCCTCTGCCTAGGACGGGACTCAGCATCAGGATCTGCTCCCGCTCCTGGGCTGATTTCTATGGGCAGTGTTTTGAGAACCCCAGCTGCAGGGGTGGAGGTGGGGCAGCCCCACACGTGGGTTTGTCGTCAGAAGGTGAAAACCCGGGTCAGGATGAGAACCTTGCTTGTCTATGATCCCAGAAGCAGAGTGAAAGTTGACCTTGACCTGGACTGAACACACCAGGGTGAGTAGGAAGGAAGGACAGGGCAGCACGAGGGCCTTTGGAGCGGTGAGGGTACATGTGGAGGGTCTGGAGAGCGTGACCCTCTGAGCAGGACAGGTTCCCAAGGCTCCCTCTGGCCAGGAGAAAGGCTGCGAGTACGAGGACCGGCCTTGGGAGAAGAAACCTGCCTCCTGCCTTGGAGAGAAGCAGCAAGGAGCCCCAGGCGCGCAGCAGAGCCCTGGCCTCAAAGCCACTCAGTGCCCCGTGCTGCAGCAACGCAGAACGCCCCTTCTCCTCCCATGGTTCATGGGGCACCCCAACCACCAGGCAGGACACGAACCACGGCGTTGGCTCTCCCATGTTCTCCTGTCTACTCCTGGCTACTCTGTCCTCCCCTTCTCTGACATTTGTACTCAGTTTGACAGGCTGTGTTTAGTTAAACCGGTAAGTCTACACAGCTGGAGTGAAACAGCCAGACAAAAGGAGCGACCTGCCCACCTGGGGTGGTCTGAGGGAGGATGGCCTGCCACGGCGCACTTTGTTACTCTTGGCACTTCACGCAGCTGGAAATAGAAATGGAATCACCCTGCTGACGTCCTTAGCCTGGGGGCAGTCAGGGAGTTTCTTGGCCAATGTAAGTGTAGTTTACTAGCTTTTTATTGTGGTGATTAAGTCAATTAAAAAAATGCTCATCGGATAAACCACAATGAACTGAACAAGTGAATTCTAGGACTGTCGTGTGTCAAAGAAGACAAGTCAGCAGCTGTGATTCTAAAATAAATACAAAACATTGAGATGTCAAAGCTAGCTCAACACAAAGCGTGAGCCACAAATGCCTCGCCACGGCACAGGGGGAGGACATGACAGGGAGAACTGTAAGAATCCAGATGCTCAGACTACGACTAGGGACACAGACAACAGTGTGGGAGCCACAGATGAGCAGAAGAAGCCGGAAACATCAGTTGGTACTCTCGCTTACCTCCGTCTGGTAGACATCGTGCAAGTACCCCACCCCACTGGAGTAAAACTGGCATCTTCCCGTGGTGAGCGGTCTTGTTTCCTAGACACAAACACACATGGAATGGTACAGTTTCATCTCTAAATCAGGAGTGGTCAGAGGCGATTTCAAACCTGTCTGCCAATGTCAGACCTCTCTAAAGGAGAGATGCCAAAAGCCAACTACAGCCTGCCAGATGGAGAGCCCGAAGCAGGAAATACCGCAGCTCATTCCAGAGCAGCCCAGCTCCTGCATCCAGGAGGCAGATGAGTAGAGTGCCCAGGGGAGCAGGCACCCTGTTCCTGAAGGCTGGACTGACGCGTCTCCTCTCATGGGTCAACACGGGGTGGCTGAAGGGAGATGGGTGCATGACTTTTTGAGGTGCACTCCTACAACTTTCAACTCCCCTTGGCTCCCGTCTCTTTCCCTGGAACCAAAATATATATATTTCCACTAGGAGGGGAGCAAGGTACATTTCAGACTAATTCGCTCATCCAGCCAATCATCCATCCATCCACCCAACCCTCTATCTAATTAATCAATCATTCAATTATCTATGCATCCATCGCTCCCTCCATCCATCCATCTATTCATCTATCTCTCCCCCTCCCTCCCTCCCTCCTTCCCTCTCTCCATCTATTCATCCTCCATCTATCCACCTACCCACCCTTTTATCCCTCCATCTATCCATTCCTGTATCCATCCACCCAATCATCCCAATCCATTCATACGCCCCCTGTGCATCCATCCACCCACCAAACACCCACGTGTACACCTGTGACCACACACAACTATTCATCCAAGAGTCCTCCTCAACCTTCATGGAGCAGACACAGAGTCAAATTACGGGGGTATAGTTCCTGCCCGTAGGGGATTAGTGAAGGAGACAGACCAAAAAACTGACAATTACAAAGTGCTTATAATTTCTATGGTAGAGAACAGCTAGGGCTACACAGAAGCTATAAAATGCCACAAAACTATATAATCTGTCAGTTATAAAATGAGTTAGAATCCCAACAACTATATTTAGTTTCATTACTTGTTATGTTAGTCGTTTTTCTCAAAGCATTCCTACTTCTGACCTAAGAGAAGAGTATGAAAAACTACCAAAGGGAAGAGATAAGGACAGTCATGCATTTGTCCCTCCAAGCAGCAGCTACTGACAGACTGGTTTTACTACTCCATGCCAAGCCGTTCTCCACGACACAGCAAATCGGGGGGTGGGGGGGGAGCTGAGTCTCTGTCCTCGTTGAGCCTACCTGCCTGCAGGGAGACAGACACCAGAGCACAGGAAATGTCTGTGGAACATAGAAGAAGGTGGAAAGTGAAACAGGAGGCTGAGTGGGGCTGGAGTCCAGGGCAAGTCTGTGGATCAGGGTCAGTTCCGCCCCTTAGGGACTCTCTGCTGGCCACTCCCCTGCCCGATTCCACTCTTCCCTTCACTTCCTGCGTGTCATCCCAGCAAAGCTCTTTCATCAGCAGCTCCGGCTCAGTGTCTGTTCCCCACCGAGACAGGCCAGTGCCAGCACAATCCATGTGACTGCATCGATGTGCAGGCGACAGGCTTCAGGTTCTGATGGAGTGGCCCTGTGAACAATCGCTCTTCTTCACGCCTATGGTCATGTGGAAATGTCCTTCCAGACCGAACACTGGTGTCTTGCTAAAGAGTCCAGATTCACGAGTCACTCAGAAGCCACCCTCACGCTTTCCTGGTCTGAAAGTCCAGCCCAGCTCACAGGCTGACTGCCCCGGTGCGAGAGAGCACCTCTTACCATTAGCTGTGTCTCAGTCTGCTCAGGCTGCTGCGACAAACACCACAGATGGGATGGTTTAAACTACGGAGGTTTATTGCTCACAGTTCCAGAGGCTGGAAGTCGGGATGCCAGTGCACGTAGGTACTGGTGAGGACCTTCTCCTGGAGTGTAGGCAGCTGCCTTCTTGCTGTGTCTTCACGTGGTGAAGAAAGAGCTGCGGTCTCTCTTTATAAGGGCACTAATCCCATTGGGGGCCCACCCCCATGGCCTCTCTCACCCTAATCGCCTCCCAAAGGCCTGCCCTCCAACACCATCACACAGGGCTTAGGGCTTCGACACACAGCTTTTGTGGGGGAGAGGGGGCACAAATATTTGGTCTAGAACAGCTCCAGAACATAATCAACTCCCAGCTGAGTGTCACAGTAAATCAGTGATGAAAACTTGGTTTAAAACTTGGACTTTTTAGTGAATTCTTTTCTTAACACAGAAGCACCAGTAGTTCTGTCTAATCATTACTATCCAGTCAGGATGAAATAATCCTTATTCGTTTGAGTTAAATAAAACTGTAACCAATTTTAGTCCCAGCCAAGTCACACAAACTTAGTTTGCAAATTTATGATGAAATTGAACATTGTGTTTTGCGGGGAGAACCGTAACCTTCTCTGGGCCTGGAAAAAGCCCAGAGTCAGTGTCACGGTGGCTTAGGAAAGTGGACATCAGGTGCTCAGGGAGACCGTTGAACACAGTTTTATTTCTTAACCATCACACATACAACACATTAATCATCAGACTGTAAGTTGGTAAAGCTCAGAGAAAACCTCATGTGTCCCCCGAAGGGGTTGGCCAATCGCCTGACTTTGTTAACAAAGTTTTATTGCACCCAGCCACCGTCATTTGTCCACCCGTTGTCTGTGGCTGCTGTTGTGCTTGGGCAGCAGGCCTGAGTAGCCGTGACAGAGGCTACGTGGCCACAGCCCTCATGCGTTACCTCCCTGGCCCTTTCCAGAGAAGCCAGCTGCCTCTGGTTCATTGCATGCCTGGCACAGAGACGGGACCTCAGTAGGTGGCCATGAGATGAGTAAAGGAACGAGGAACAGCCCAGGAGGTAAGAGGACACTGTGTCCCCAGTGTTGGCACTGTGCCCTTGGTCCCTGAAGATGCCCCAAAGTAGCCACTAAAACACTCTGGGGTGACCACAAAGTTGCTCTGCTAGAGATGAGTCCACCCTGAGCTGGAACAGAAGGCCCGGCCAAAGATTTCAAACTCCTGTATTTCCCATTTCTCCTGCAATGAACTGTGAACCCAGTGCCTGACAGGGTGGGAACAGATAAGTGGGCTAATAATTTCGGACAGATCTTCTGCCAGCGCAACCTTCTGATTCCCAGGGTTCACGTTCTACTTCACGAGGTATCCGGCCAATTTGGAACAAGGGAGCCTAGAATTGTAAGTGGTATTTACACTTGCCTGCAGTGATGAATTGCTTCGAAGAATCCTATCCATCCACAAAACGAGGCAGGTGGCTGAGGTGGCAGCATGCCTCCCTTTTCACTCCTGCAGTGCTGGAGGGAGAAGAGCCCTCCACCTGGGAAACCATTGGTTTTGAAGGAAATTTCTCTCAGATGGGAGCTGAAGGGGAGGTGAGGCCTGAGAAAAGCTGACATACACAGCAGCAGGGCTGGGACCCCACCTTCCGCGGCTGGGGCCCCTGTGAGCCCCCCGTCAGGAAAAAGCGTCTCTCTCAAGAAGGCAAGGCCAGTTTTTCCTTCAAAACCAGGGTTTCCAAAACCACCTGCCAGACCCAAGTCTTCAATTTGGTCGGGAAAGTAAAAACATTAGTGATCTCATTTTGAAATTCTCATAAGAAATTATATTGGCCCGTTGTTTTCCACTTCCATTGAGAGAAAGAGGTGGGTCTGTGTGGCATCTGCAAACCCATGGTCAGAGTTGCCACTGGCGCTGTTGTAACTAACGGGTCCCACGTGGCCCCACCGGGGCTTCACATGGGCTGCCTCGTGCAGCCTCTCAGGGCCCCTGTGATAAGAGGAAACCCCCTGAGCAGGGAAGCCAGTTGACTCGTATGCCCATGTCTGTGGATCTCCAGGTCTACCCGCTAACTGGGCACCCACACAGGTCTGTCAACGAGGCACTACGCCCACAACAGCATTCCAAGGACACACGTGGGATTTCCTCCTTAGAAGACCTTGGGATTACCAACCTCCAGCTGGCATGAGTTGAGCACCAGGGTGCTTGCTCTTTGAGGAAAGGGCCTAGGCACACCCATTTTTGCATCCCCAGCTTGAGTGAGGCCTTTGATCAATATTTGCTGATTCAGTGACATCTGAGAAAATGCAGGTATGACAGTCCAATGCGCAAGCAACATGCCGTCATCAGTAACTTAGGCCCAGGGTGGAAAATCAGGTTTGGATCAAAGGATATGCTTTCTGGTCCTGGCTGGTGTGGCTCAGTGGATTGAGTGCCAGCCTGGGAACCAAAGGGTCACTGGTTCGATTCCCAGTCAGGACACATGCCTGGGTTGGGGGCCAGGTCCCCAGTGGGGCGTGCATGAGAGGCAATCACACATTGATGTTTCTCTCCCTTTTTCTCCCTCCCTTACCCTCTGTCTAAAAATAAATAAAATCTTAAAAAAAAAAAAAAGAATATGCTTTCTGTTCTAACCAAGCAGAGTGCCAGAAATATGACAACAAATATCGGCCAGAGACTCATAGTTCAATTATCTTTCCCAAAATAAAAAACAAGAAACAATAGTCTGGGACAAAGGATACACACTTTCCTAAAAAGCACTATAAATGGAAATATGTGTTCAATAAACAACGAATAACCTAGAGGACCATCATGGTGCAAGTTCTGGCCTTGGCTGGGCGTGTTAGGCCTCCACCTCTTCCAGGTGGCCCTCTCGCCCCCGGCCTGCGGCCTCTCCATGATCCCTGCAGGGACCTGGCTGACTCCACAGCATCAGGGCCCGCCTGGAAGGTTCTGCTGCGTTTTTCCCTGCCTCACTCACACAACTGGCAGCACGGTGGGCTTGATTACACCAGCATCAGCACAAACAGGTGAGTAATTCATTGCACTATGGCCCTGCAATGGCTTCGGAGTCACCAAGTGATAGGAATTTTTCAGCTCCCTCACGAGACCATCATCGCAGACGCAACCGATCAAAGACCGAAACGTCATTGGGAGGCACGTGACTGCAGCGGTTCATAGAACCTTCCACCTCAGGCGTCGACGCCATTAGAGGGACCTACAGGGCTTCACGGGCTACGGTGTCGAGCTAGAAAATTCTGTCATGACTGTTTAAGAGAAACAGACTTGAATTATAAAACCTGGGACATCACGAGTCAGCGAATTTCAGGATGTATTTTATCCTGTTAAATGTAAAGGAATACCTGAGGAAAGTTACTTGGGAATCTGAAGAATCTGATTTTATCTGATGTGATGATGATGACGATGATGTGCGTGTGTGTGTGTGTGTGTGTAAGAAGTGAAGAAAAGCAAGAGAAGGAAAGGCACCAACTGACAAACACAGATGAAAAGAGAAACAGTAAAGGTCTCTGCGCTCTGGGAATCTACGTTTGTATGTTGATCCCTTAAACTCAGGAAAGCAATTGAGAACAAAACGAAAAAGATGGAACTCACTATGTGCCGAGCAGCAAACACCCCGTCCACGATGGCACAGCAGAAGGCGGCCACCACGCCGAAGCTGATGAACACGATGGCTGCCACCAACTGCAAGCAGAAAGCAAAAGGAGGGTGTGGGTGTCCAAGGTTAAACAAAAGCCTTTTTTCAAATACACACCAGTTCAAATCCCACCCTGACATTAGCTGGGCCTTTTACGGAATCCTCACTTCTTCACCCCTAACTTCTGTCTTCAATGACTTTGAGCCCAGAACAGACCCTGGGCCTGATCTCACCGCATACAAGACCCTTCTTGATGATCTTATTTCACACAATAAATAGGCTGCTTTGTGGCTGGAAGGGAATTTTCCGTCCCCCGCCTCTCTGCATGGTCCTCATGCATAATCAGGGATTATTTAACTGGTGTCTACAATGGGTATTGAGACGGTTCACGATTTCTTGCTATTACACACTGCTACAGAGAACCTAAATTTGTTCTATATGTAAAGTTTGGGCTTATGTATGAGTAGGATAGATTCCTGGAACATTCAAGAACCCATACTTTTACACAGGACACGTTCAGGGTTCTCTGCACTTCAGAATCTGCGCAAGAGGCTACACTGTCCCATAAAGGGGCTTTGCCAGCCTGACTCCCTCCCTCCAAAAGCCCGACACCCATCCCCTTCCATCCCAAACAACACTTCGTATTATTCATCTTTTGTTTTACCAATCTGATGGGAAAAAAAAGAGGCTCATTGTTATTTCCATTTGCATTTCTCTATTATTAGTGAGGTTGAGGATTGATCTTAAAGTTGTTGGCCATTTCTTGAAATTTTTTCTTGTGAAATAATTTCAAGTTTACCAAAACAAATAGCAAGAATAGCATGAAGAAGTCCTGTATGTCCTTCCCTCCATTCCAACCTTTTGAAAAACCACATCAATGACCTTCCCCATCATAACTCTTCTCTCCAGCTGTGAGAACCCCACTCTCGCGGTCCACAATGTACGTACTAACCCAGACTGCATGCAAAGCATGTCACGAATTAGAGGACAGTATTTGAATTCTTTTTGTCCTCAGCCTCCGTCAAAACCTGTTTTCCACATGACTTAGGTTGGTTCTGGCCCTGTGGTTGGGTTACTCATTAATGATGCAGTCAGGCTCACTCACTGGTCACTGTAATCCATGTGGCCCTCTCCCTCTCCATCCTTGTTAATATTCACTATTTATTTGTTCAACAAAACATAGGGAGCAGGTAAGAAACATTGCCTGGTTTGACACCCCAGAACTCTGAGTTCGGGTTTGGTGCGAAACTCGCCGGGGCTGCTCCAGGGGCAGATGCGGAGCCTCGAGGCGCCGTCCATGCTGCTGTTCCAAGGTCAGACGCAGCAGGCTGGCTCCCGGGCTTGTCTCGGAGGCAGCCCCTCCCCTCGCACCCCCACTCCAGCCCCCACGTGTGGCTTCTGAATGAAAACCGCTGCCCGACATTGCAAATCAGAGTTGTTGCCTGAGTCCTTTGCGGGGATCTCTGAACTGGTCGCCTTTTTGACCCTCAGTTTCTGTACCTGGAAAAGGAGGTGCTGGTTGTGACTTATCAAGGAATTGAATAAATGCCTCTGGATACCTGAGCCAGTCTAGGTGCTCTGGGTGCAGAGCTGACAAAACCGACAGATGTCCTTGGCCTTTCCTCAAAGAAGATGACATTTTATGACGAATTCACTGAAAGAGAACTTGGGGCTCCCTGTGTATAAGCCTTGATCTGTACAACAAAAAAAGATTTCCTATTGGATTTTCTACAGTGTGGTGGCAGTTTTAACACCAGCGGTCCTGCACCGCTGCTCTTGTCATTGACTCAGCAATGATTCGGTAGCTGTTCTGGCTGTTGGAGAGGAGGAGAGTGGGGTGGGGTTCCCACCATGAAGAACTGATGCCCCAGGGTGACAACCACTGAAAAAGGTGTAAACCAAGAGCTCTGGATGTGCAGAAAGAGGGAGGACCCTGAGGATGAGGCAAGGCCCTGAGCTATCCCTGGAGAAATACCGTATTTTTTGGACTAGGAGATGCACAGGACCATAAGATGCACCTTGGTTTTAGAGGAGGGAAATAGGAAAAAAAAAATTTGAAGCAGAAAATGTGGTCCTGCTCCTGCCTGCTGTGACCCTGCTCCACCGCTGGCCCCCACCCCTTCCACCGCCGCCAGCGAGCCTGGTAAGCTACATTCAGACTGTAAGACGCGCCCCAATTTTCCTCCCAAATTTCGGGGTGGGGGTGCGTCTTATAGTCCGAAGAATACGGTAAGCCGAATTTCCTCCAGAATCCATGCCAGCCAGGAGCTGTTCTTCCTACCAGTAACCTTTGAAGTTCACCCATGCTAGGGAAATACGGTCAAAGGCAAACATGCTTCCTTTACATCCATGAAGAAAGGAAAATCCCTAGGCTTCTTCCCCTATGAAATTACTGCATATAAATAAAATGATTAAGATGTAAAGAGTTTTGTAAAAATCACTTGAGGAATCATACCTAACCGCACTTTCCTACATTTGTGTTGCTATTATAAAAAATACATTACAACATATATAAAAGATTCAGAAGTGGGGGAGGAATCTGTGTCTAATGCGGCCACTGTGTCCTCCCAGCCTCCTCTTTGACCTTCCTGCCTGTCCCAGATGGATGTTCTTCGTCCTCCCTCTGCTCACACCCATCAAAGATGAAGTACTAAGCCCCACGGTTCATGCTTTTCTTTCATACTGGCCTTGAATCCCAAGGCCATGCCAGCTCATTTTAGCATCAGCTGGGAGAAAAGGGCATTATGTCCCCATTATTCCTGCCAAGGATGCTTCTGTGATTAATTGTAAGGCCCCTCAGCCCAGCAGAGCTGCACGGGAGGGATGGGGCACTCTGTTCCACAAGGACACCCCCTGATTCTTGTTGGACAGAATTAGCAGCCAAAGAGGACAAATGAGGAGAGACTCAAAGGAGAACAAAATCACTCTGGAGTTTCCCAATTCCTTTAGCATGGGGTGCACCTGCCAAACTTCAGAAGTGGCCCTGCACGGGCCCACGGACGCCCGGTTAGTCGTCCTGCACAAGTGGGCAACCGGAGCTGTGCCAGGAGCCGCTGCCCGGTGAGCTTATGTCATGAAGGACCAACTCGATGACTCCTCAGAGAACACCACACTCCACATCCAGCCCAGGCAGTCAGCGCTGGCCCAGCCGTGCCTGGTCAGAGCCAGGACAGCCAAGAGACATTGTACCTGCACCTGATTTTATCCAGAATTTCATAGAAAACACAAAATCCCCAAAGTATCTAACGTTGCGGGACTTCCCTCCACTGTCTAGATCTATAAAAATATCTGATTTGGTCTTGCTCAATGTCCCCATCGACTTGCAGCTGGTTCTGCCTGGTGGCCCTTCCTCCTACTACCCCTGCAAAAGTAAAATTTCACGTTAGCAAGGCCACTCCCATGATGAATTCCTGATTATACTTGTGATGAATTCAGCACTAACATGATCACACACACAATAAATTCACTGCTGGGATAATCTCACACATGATATTGCCCAAGAACTTCTTGACTGCGTAAACCCCAGGGTCCAGGCCATAGTGCTGGGAACGGTGTTGGAGAGTCTCTCCTCCAACCCTCCAGTCTGCAAATGGAAAACGTTCCAGAATCAGCGACAGGAGGGCTGCCTCTTCGGAAAGACCCGAGCTGGGTGTCGTGCCACAGCCACTCCTCTCCTTCCCAGGTTTTACTAACTCTCCGTCAAGCGAGGGGTGAGTTTGACAATACGAAGCCAGAAGAACGCACACAGCAGAAACCCGATTGGCTCTCTGAAGATGCAAACCAAATTACTTTCCATAGCATGTGAGGACTGCCGGAACCTATAGATGTTACAAATAGAAACTGTCTATTACTCTAGCAACTCTAAAAGGCTCTCGATTGAGGTTGAAAATATATTTTATTGTACTATGTGGGGGTCTCCTCTCTTGGGAGAAGGGCAACCAGGTTACTCAGTTGGAGGTCACCTTCAAATCTCTGCTGGGCTCACAGATTTGCGTTTCAACAGGGAAGGTAGATTAAAAAAACCAACACCAAATGGATAGATAAGGTTGTGGTGATAAGAGAAGACGGAGAGAAAACAGGGCAAGAAGAGCCTGTCACTGGGAAGGTTGTCACTTGGCGGGGTCAGGACTCTGTGTGTCCCTCACCCCCATGATCTCCTTCTTCTCTTTTCTGAACCAACCTCCTGAAACTTTCTGCTTTGCCCTTCAGTGTGGTCACTGGTAAAACCCCATAAACCCTCAACCCCTCTGTAACGTCTCCCCCGGCTGTGACTGGGGCCCTTCGCTCTACTAGGGGTTCCCGGGCCTCAGGACAGGCCTGGCTCTGCCCGGGCGCGTATCACCACCCAGACCCTTCTCCCTTCTCCTCCCACACCCCAGACTTTTAAGTCCATGTCCCCAACTCAGTCTCCTGCAGGCTGTCATTCACCAAACTCTAGGTCATCGCCTCTTTCCTGGCTCATGGTCGCCCTGGCCAGTGTGACTGCAGCCACGATTCTTGGCAACACTGAGGTCCAGAGTGACCCTTCCACTGCTCTGGCTCTCAGTCCCCGGCCCATGTTCACCATCTTCCTCAGTATGCAGCCCCTCAGTGCTGGCCACACGGCCTGCGTCGTGTTACTGCCCACTCGGCACCACTACGCAGGCACCGACCCTCCTCCCACTTTGGCCCTTCACCCTGGTCCCACCACCCAGTTACGGTCTTTCAGCTGTGTGTGCACTTCCCAGCTTACAGACCCTGGCCAGTCACCCCTGTGAATACCCACAACCCCTTGCTCCTCTCTCAAGTTCTTATATTCACCTGTCAAAACCCAAACTGAATTAAATACAGTTGTCCTACTTCTCCAAACCTGAATAGGTGAGCATGGAAACCTGTCCTCTCTCAATTAAGGACCACACCCACCCCTACCTGTTCCTCCCACCACCCCCACACATCCTTCCTCCCAATAGCAGGTGACTCTATGTGCTCAGTTCCCTGGGAGAGCAAAGGCCATCAGAAGAGAATTTGTATAAGATGCGACCACACCTTCCAGCCCCATGCAGGCCCCCACAATCTGTGCCCCATTAGCAGGGACAAAGGGCTACACGCCTGCCGGACCAGCAGCTCCACACCGCTCACCCTCCACCAGCACTGCACCCCCCGACCTGCCCTCCCTCCCACAGCCTCCTGTCTTCACCCTCTACTAGACTTTCCTGTCCACACAGACATGCCAGAATCCTTCCTTTCTTAAACCACAAAACCATCTTCTTCATGTCCACTTCCCCTGGAGCTCCTCTTCCTCCACCTTTCTTCTTCTGTGAAAGTCCTTCAGAGGGTTGTTGATATTGCTGTCTGCACACTCGCCTTCTGTCGCTGCCTTGTCAAGGTTAGCGATTACCTGCACAGTGCAAATCTGGGGTCCAGCCTCAGGCCTCACCTGACATAATCTATCAGCAGCATTTCACATGGCTGATCACACTCCTATGGAAACACTTTCTTCACAGTTTCCAGGATAACAATTGTATTTATTTAAGAAGTGGTATGTGGCTACTGTTCTACAACTTTACAAATATTAGCTCATTACCATTTCTCTCTCCTGCTTTCCTCCTATCCCCTGTTTACTCCATCTGATGTGGTGCTACCCCAACCAAGCAACTCAGGAGTGATTCAGAGCTCATCTCACACCATCTCACCCCTGCACTGCATCTCCCCCATCTACACCCCTGCACTCCGTCTCCCCCATCTACATCCTGTATTGCACTCCCCCATCTTCACCCCTGCACTCTGTCTCCTCCATCTACACCCCTGCATTCCATCTCCCCCATCTACACCCCTGCACTCCATCTTCTCTATCTACACCCTGTTCTCCATCTCCCCCATCTTCACCCCTGCACTCTGTCTCCCCCATTTATACCCCTGCACTCCGTCTCCTCCATGTACACTCCTACCCCTTGTATCTTCATCTTTGTTGCTTCCTTTCCTCCTTTCAGCCACAATGGGCAAAGCTAGAAATCAGTAACAGACAGAAAAAGGGAGAATCCACAAATACGTGAAAGTTAAACATACACCAACGTGTCAAAGAAGAAGTCACAAAGGATATTTAAAAAGAGTTTGAGAGGAATAAAGATGAAAACAAAAACAGCCAAACTCATGGAATATGGCAAATATACCACTCATTTAAAAAGAATCTCAAATTAGCAGCTTAATACCTTTAGAACTAGAAAAATAACAGCAAACTAAACCCAAAGCCAGCAAGAGAAAGGAAATAATAAAGGTTAAAGCAGACATAAGAGAAATAGAGAATAGAAAAACAGCAAAGGGGATCAATGCAACTGCAAGTTGGTTCTTTGAGATCAACAATATTGACAAGCCTTTGGCTAGAGTGACTAAGAAAATGAGAGAAAAAGCAAATGACTAAAATCAGAAATGAAAGTGGGAACATTACTACCAACTTTACAGAAATTTAAAAGATTATAAGAAAATAGCATGAACTACATTACACCAACAAATTTGATGATCCACATGAGACGGACAAACTACTGGAAAGCACACAAATGACCCAAATTAACTTCAGAATAGTAGAAAATGTCAACAAACCTCTAAGTAAAGGGACTGAATCAATAACCAAAACTTCCCGACAAAGAAAAGCCTAGGACCAGATGGCTTCACTGGTAAATTCTACCAAATATTAAAGAATTACATTGGTCCTACTCCAACTCTTCCAAAAAATAAAGAGGAGGGAACACTTCCTGACATTGGATGAGGGCAGCACCACCCTGACACCTATGTCAGACAAAGCTATGGAAAGAAAGGGCCAACAGCAGGCCAGATCCCTCGTGAATATGAAGGTGAAAATCCTCAACAAAATACTAGCAAATCGAATCCCACACCACGTTCTAAGGATCATACCCCATGCCCAGGAATGCAAGAGTGGTTCAACACAAGCAACTCAATTAACGTAACATACTACCTTACTAGAATGAAGAAGAAACAACCTAAATTGTCATCTTAATTAGTGAAGAAAAAGCATTTAACAAAATCCAAATCCTTTCCGATATAAACACTCAGCAAACTAGAAATAGAATTTCCTTAACATGATAAAGGGTATTTACTAAAACCTCCAGCTATCATCATACTCGATGGTAAAAGACTGAAAGCTTTCCCCCCGATACAGGGAAAGGACAAGGATGCCTGCTATTCAGCACTGTCCTGGAAGTCCTTGCCAGAGCAACTAGGTAGGGAAAAAATAAGGCACCCTCATTGGAAAGGAAGAAGTAAAACTATCTCTACTTACACGACTCTGTATATATAAGACACCAAAAATAACAAATAATCCACAAAATAACTACTACAGATAATAAATGAATTCAGCAAAGTTGCAAGGTACAATATCAATATGCAAAAATGAGTGGTTTTTCTACACAGCATCAATGAACAGCTTGAAAGGAAATGAAGGAAACAATTCCACTTATAATATCTAAAAAACTCAAATACTTAGAAACAAATTTAACTGAGGAGATGAAAGACATGTACTGAAAACTACAAAACATTGCAGAGAGAAATTTTAAAAGACCTAATTAAATAGAAAAACTCCCATGTTCATGGACTGGGCGACTTAACATTGTGAAGATGGAAATGTCCCCCAAAGCAATCTAGACAGAAATCCAGTGCACCCCCCAGCAGAACGTCAATGGCCTTTCTGCAGAGATGGAAAAGCCGTACGGAGTGCAAGGGGCCCTGAACAGACAAAACAGTCCTTGAGAAGAAAAGCATCGTCAGAGCATTCACACTTTCTGATTACAAAAAATTACTAGAAATCTACAATAATCAAAACAGTGTGGTGTCGGCAGAAGGCGAGACATATAGATCAATGTCTACTTCTCACTGAGACTAAGAGTCCAGAAATAAACCCAAACATCTATGTCCAATTGCTTTTCAACAAGAAAGCCAAGACCCTTGAATGGGGTGAAAGAACAGTCTCCTGAGCAAACGGTGCTGGAACAATTGGATACCCACATGCAGAAGAATGAAGCTGAACCCTTACCTTATACCGTATACAAACATTAACTAGAAATTGATCAGTGAGCTAAAACTACTAAAAGAAAACAAGGGTAAATCTTCATGACCTTGGTTTAGCAATGAATCCTTAAATTTCACAACAAAAGCAAGAGTAATAAAAGGGAAATAGACAAAATGGACTGCACTAAAATTTAAAACTTTAGGGCAGAGACTGTGTCCCTTGTGGTACCCTGTGAGCTCTGGATAACTATTTGTTGAAATGAGACACATCTTTTCAGACACACAGGTGGTATAATCCACTGCCTGAAATTGGGTTTTCCGATTCAAAGAAGAGATCTCTGTAGGAAATCTTGCTGGCTGTGCATCCAGCATCCACCCCCTCCTTTCTTTCCAGCAAACTATTGTTGATTTTGTTCAGGTCCCTCTCTTCCACATTATCCTATCCCTCTGTGGAATGACCCCACCCAGCTCCTCAGTGAGCTTATTATTGGTGAGATAACCCCATGACAGGGGTGGGTTTACAAATGAGCATGGACCTGGCCAATGAGATAAGAGGGAAAGTCTATTGTGGACTCTGGGAAGGTGGTCTCCTTCCTAAGAATCAAAGGAAGGCACCATCTGCTTCCTTAATTGGATGCTGCTGCCTCTGGAGGGTGACAACCGGAAGGAGGACAGAGCAGAAAGAGAGGAAGTGGGGCCTCAGGACACAATGAGCCACTGAGTCAGCTGACCACGAAACCACCCACTCTGGACGTCTTGAAGGGATACAAATCCTCGCAGTCTCTGCTGGTTAAGGCAGGGGTTTGTGTTATTTGCAGCCAAAAGCACTGCAACCATTTCCACCTAAATTTCATGTCTTCCAAAGATTGATTCATTCAGTAAACAAAGGTGCGTGGGTGCCCACTGGGTGGTGGGAAAACTGGATTCACACCTCAGGGAATATATCACTATAAACAGGTGAGTGCTAGGAAGACTACTTGTTCTAAAGGTAGGCATCCGGGAGGTTAGGGGAGCTTTCCTGAGGGCATGGCATTTTGCTGAGATCTGAAGGAGGAACTGGAGTTCACTAAAACAGGAGAAGGTGGGGTGGGGGATAAGCATTCCAGAGAGGCAGAGATCGAGAGGAGAAAGGCACAGAGACAGAGAGGGAGAGAGATCAGCTGGCCGGAACTTGGCCAGGAGTAGCACGCATTAAGTGTTTTTTCCTTACCTCGGCACCCAGAGAAGAGGAGGACAGCCTGCAATGCGCCCTGAGCTCTCCAGGCCCTCCCAGGAGGTGGCCATGATGGCTTGAACCTCTAGGTGGACATCTTGACAGGAATAAAGCAAAGGCTCTGCTCTACTTAAGGTGAAAAGGAGCTGGAAGTGGCTCTTTTCTTGTCTCCCCCACCCTCCCCGTCCTCAGAGCAGACCACACATGTCAGAAATAGAACCTGTCTTGTTCTATTAAGATAGAGGATTTTCATTACCCAAGAGAAGACCAAACACTTCTATATGTTCCTGAGGATGATTTGTCATGAGAATTTGTTCTTATCAAATCTACTAAGTGTTCTTATAGGACACAGAAATGGCATCTCTGTGATGATCAGGTGCCTGCAGCAGGACCTTGGTTATCATCACAGAGAGAAAAAGGTGAAGGGAGACAGGAAATGGAGCCAAGAAAGATTTCAGTGGACATTTGAAGTAATGATGAGAGTCAAGGTCAAAGAGGGGGAGATGATATGTAGGGAAAGACACCAGGAGGGTCATGGGTAATCCAGTGAAACACTCATGGGATTGGGGAGGGACCCCCTCCACCATATTTTGAGGAAGGGCACCCATGGCACAGCACCCACCCAAAGAAAGGGGCTTGAGAGACGTTCAGACACGGAGTTAACTCCACTTTGACCTTCTGACAGGGCCACGGTGCCATTGGTTCTCCTGGTCTATTTCAGCCTTTACCCTCCAGGAGCTCCACCTTCTCCCAGCCTTGGAATGGATCCTTCTTGGCCCTTTTCAGCCTCACCTGCCTCTTCTCTGCCCCCCCTCACTTCCCTTCCATGCTGCCCTATGGTGCTCTGTGCGCAAGTCTGAGCTCCGCGAAGTCGGAACCTCCCCGCTGGTGCCCAACGTGATACCTTGCACATGGCGTGTGCTTGGGAAATGTTGGTTGAAGAAAGAAATGGATGGATGACAACAATCCGTGCGTGAGAAATGCTTGAGAGGTGACAAGTGTCATTAAGCAATATTGATGGCTATTTTTTTGACTGCTACGTTTCACTTTATTTTGCACATAATAAAAACAACCAATTGACTAAACAGTTCCAGAACCGTTAGCATTCGTTAATCAAGAAGTAAACACAGTCAGAAGGCAAACTTTTCAATTCCTCTTGAATATTTTGCAAGAAACCCCTAACACAGGCTGGTTTTGACACAGAGGGAGCCTAAGGAAGAAGGGTTAGTATGGAATATCCACATGGATCAGACCAGGGGCCACACTCCAGGAAGCTGGACCGTACCCAGCCAGTCATTCACGCTGCCCCCGTGTCCATCTGCCCTGTGAAGTTCACTGCCGTTGTCAGACTGAAATCCAAGCAGCTCTTTCCTCCATTTCCAGGCTCATCACTTCCTCTTATTCCAAGGTGGGTAATCCATATGCAGAAATCCAGACAGCTCAAATATACTCGCCCAGCTGCTTTTCACACGGCATCTCCACAATCCAGGCTCCAGCTGAAATTCTGTACGGGAAGTTCCCATTGTCATCAAAGAACTCTAGCCCCTGCTGCACTATTTTGCTACTGAAGTTCTGGTCACCCAGTTCTCCTGCCTTCAACTCCTCCAGCTTGTTCACACTTGGCGATCCATCACTGCCAGTTCCTCCGGTGCCCTCACAATCAGTGGTGGGATACCTCTGCAGCTCTGTCCCATGACCACAGGCTGCAGACCCAGGCACAAAGTTCTCCTTCTCCAGGCTCTGGATTCCTTTTTATTCCCTGCCTCCAGCTCCTCGGTGGGTTTGTACTGGGAGTATTCTGTTCTATCACCTTCAAAGCTGGCTGTGACCCTGGCCTTGGATGGGGCTTTGCCTCCTGACACAGAGTGGCCCGCAGAAAGCAGCTTCCCCATATCCCCAGGGCCTGGAAGCTGGTGGAACAAGTGGCCAAGCCCAGCTTTCTTAAGGACTTTTTGATCCTGCTTCACTTTTTGGTCCAATGTAGGAACAAACTTGCTTTTTAAAACTTTTCTCTCACATCATGCTGACATCAAAGCCTTCAGCCAATCTAGGAACTGACCAGGACTCTGCAAGTTTCTTATGTAAATACTGGATTTGCATATGGCTTCCCTCCTCAGAGTCCTGGGCAGGGCAGCTGGCACCCCCAAGCGCCTCCGAATTTTCTGGAACTGGATGGCTTTTTTCTGTTGTGTCTAGATGCTGAGAAGAGAGCCACGGCAGAGGCCATGCCTGGAAGCAAGACGGGTGGTTAAAGAGTCTTGGGCTAAGTCACAGAGAGCTCCCAGCCCTCTTCTCTGTTCACTGCCCAGAAGTCTAACATCCAGAACGACAGCCCTGGAGCAAGCCGAATTCTCTAAATGGGCGCTGAAGTATGTCGCTGGTGAAGGGTCCCATGGTCCCAAAGGAGCTGAGCACCTGCCTCTGTGTGTCTGAAAAGCGTAGGGAACAAGGGCCGCAGTGAATGCAGAGCTGGATGCCCAGCACCAAGGGGGCGTGGCCTTGACCGCAGGGGCGGGAGGCCCTGCTTCAGGCTGAGGGCCCCAGAAGGAGCAGAGCCTCTCCACCTCCCAAAGCTTCTGCTCCTCCAGTTTCCAGCCGAACCGGAGCCCGGGCCTGCCACCCCTCAGGATGCGAAACCTCAGCAAGCTAGGGCAGCACGCCCACCAAGCAAGGGGGTCAGAGTGCGCACCCTGTGGACAGAACTGCCTTCCTTGATGGTTATTGGTAGTTATTGATGATTATTTGGGGGGGATGGTTAAACCAGCTTTGGGGTGGAATCAATAATTTCATTTTTCCTGGACAAATGCCCATGTGCACACCTGCGTCTTCTCACAGACACGAGGCTCTAGTTGCAAGTTATTCTCGGTGGGGTGGCAGCAAAACCAGACCTGGATGCAGCTTTTCATCCACAGGTTCCCAGGGCCCTTTCTAAACAGGCAGATATTTGGATCCATCCAGAGAATTGATTATTTTTCCAACAGGCCTCTCGTGGACACAGCTTGCACAGCAGTGAAAATAAAAGTTGCGGGGGTTTGTTTCAGACGGAGCACGTCTGTGAGCATGTGGCTGCAGAAGCGGAGACCCAGAGCCCCTGGCCCTACGTCAGGTTGCCCCCCGTGTGTACGACAGACCGAGCCAGTGGGTCATGAGCTGTTTGCTCCCAGGACTCTCACGCCTGCCCGCCCTCCAACGCAGCGCCTTGGGGTTGGACTGCAGGACAACATCTCTTCAGAGGGGCTGGCGGGCAAAGGGAGAACCAGTGAAAGAATGGGCTGCCAGTGAGCAGCTGGCCAGAGAGCCACATCCCAGCACACACTTGCAGCCCGCCGTGTGGGAAGCTCCAGGTTAGTGCAGCGAAACACGTTCTGGGGTGCACAGTCACCTTGCACACTTGGAAAGACTGGCCCACAGCCCCTGTGACCGATGCTGCCAACAAGAAGGAACAGAAGGACCAGGGTCCAGATGGCAAGGGCATGTGGATGGAATGGAGACCAGTCCTCAGAGGTCAGAGAGCCCATTCAACTCACACACCAGCAAGTGGCAGGGCAGAGGCCCGCCTGTGCCTCTCCTGGTGGTCCCTGGTGGAGCTACAAGAAGCAGGGGCTTCTTGTAGCTCAAACATATAGTTCATATGTACTCAGAGTCCTGAGTCAGCCTCCTAAGTAGCAGGTACACATTCCTAAAAGCCTCAACACTTGGGTGCTTACATACTGGAGCTTGCTTGACCTGTTTTCTTATAACCAGACGTAGTGTCTGTCACATACCCCAGCTGGCCAGGTGGCAGGGACAGTGGGCAATTCCAGTGGCTTCTCCATTCACCCCTTCACCCCAACCCCCACCCTTCTCCCTAAATTAACCAAACTTCTGGAAGGTGTAGGTGGCAGCATCTTCAGGGGAAGGTGTCCCTCGGGATCCCTTGTCCTTCAGTCCGTCTCCTACAGATCAAAAGCTGAGGACATTGGGCAGAGGAGTGGCGAGGAAGATAAGCAGGAGGCCACTCTCACACAGCACTCAAAGGAATAGAAAAAAAATGGTGTCTCTAGACCAGACAGACAAAGACTGAGGCCCTAACCCTTTGCGGGAAATGTTTTTAACCTATAAGTTACTTATTAGTCCTTATTGGTTCTTCTAGTTCAGTGGCATTTAAACTATATTTGGGGGAGATTATTCTGCGTGTATGCGCACACACACATATAGTGGGGAGATATTAGCAGCTAACAAAGTTTTTAGGCCTTTAACTTCTCCATCTCTGGCCTTTGGGACCATGATAGGGCTATTGTGAAATCAATGATTCATAGGTCTGTTTCGGTGACTAGAAAGTAATCTCATTCATCAATGGAAAAACATCAAAAGCTGACTCAATCTGGAGCATTCCTTAGATATCACTGCAGACTAACATAATAGTGGGCAGAGATAATGGTGAAGCCGCTTCTAATGATGAGATTGAACAGAGTGAAATGGTACCATGTAATGACATCATTACAGATGAAATGATACCATGTCTGGAATTCGTTTTGAAATAATATGAGAAGGAAAGAGATGGGTAGGAGAGGAAACAAGACTGGCCCCGAGTCAGTCGCTGGGGAAGTTGGGAGACGGGTACAGAGGGGTTCATTATACTAGTCTATCTACTTTGCAATAAATATGTTTAAATTTTTCTTTAGTAAATAACTAAAATAAAAAGAAATCAAGAAAAAAGAAAGCATTCTTTGTATTTAGAACATTTAGATGTGTACAAGCATCTTCTCTTCAGCTGACATTTTCTCAGCCTGCTATTGTCTTCTTTTGAAGACAATGTTCTGATTAATCTACGAGCTTAAATACAGGATTCGACGATGGCTACTATTCCCTGAACACCGGCTGGGGCCAGTGTGTGCTAGATGTCTCCAGATGCATTAACTCACGTGCTCCCAGTAACCCTGAAAATGAAGAAACTGAGGTTCAAATCTGTCAAGTGAGTTTCCCAAGATCACCCTGCTATGAATGATGGCCATGGGTTTTGGTCTTCATAAACCTTACATTAAACGTTAGATAGTGAAATACATGTTTATCACACAAAGGTAGCCTGGGAAGAATGCTTTCCCTGAAAAGGCAGAAATGAGATTGTGTAGGCATTGCCAACAGCGCCGGTCAGAAGCCTTAGCTCCGAGAAATGTGGGTGGCCCCAGCTCACCCCATGTACAGGGAGGCTAACCGGAGAGCTGGGCCCCACACTGCTTTGGCAGCTGCTGTCAACTCTGTATTTTCATCCTTCCTTTCTGAGACCTACATTTCTTTTACTAAAGCCATAGAAATGGACTTCCAGCATCCAGATTGGAAAAAAGAAGCAAGAAGCAAAACTCTCTGTTTGCAGATGACCTAATCTTACAGATGGAAAATCCTAAGGAATCCACTAAAGAGAGAGAGAGATGTAATAAATGAATTCAACAAAGTTGCAAGATACAAGACTAAATAGAAAAACCAATTGTGTTTTTATACACTTGCATTAAACAACCCCAAAAAAGAAGTTGTGAAAACAATTCCATATTACTCAGCCATAAAAAATAAAAGATGAACCATTGCCATTTGAAAGTAACAATGTACTTTCTTACCATTTGCCTCCGATTCTCCACTAGGTTGATGCCAATAATTCCTAAGAAAGATCCGAAGCCCAGCTGAGAGCAAAGGAAAAACAAGGAGAAAGCATCCGGTTAGCATACCTGGTGGCGCGATGCTGACTTTTAACAGTAAACAGTGTTAAAGGAAACTGCTGCCCTTAAAACATTGTATCAAAGGGCCAAGGCTGGCCACTAAGTGGCAGACAGGTCCATGCATGTTGGGGTGGACTTCTCAGGCTCAGTGGAAGCCAGTGATTGGAACAGAAAGTGCTAAGACATGAATCCATCTCATCTTCTGTGTTCCAGCATTTTAAGTCTTGTGTCAGTTTACCTCTCAAGTTCAGGGAAAGAGAGCATTGTGTGGCCCCTTTACCCTTACAGAGGACAACCTCTTCATCGTAGCCCAGACCACCTATGGCTCATCTCTGCATCTGGTGGCCAGGTGAGAGGCCCACCTGATGTTTCTCCTGGGCCTGTCTCAAGTCCCATAGTCTGAAAAAGACTCCTTGGGTAAGATATTAGGAAGCTAAAGCCATGGTATTTCAGAAGAAGAGTTACCAGGCTCCATGGACACGCTGATACCACTCAGAGACGAGCCTTTGACTCAGGTGAGCAGACAGACAGGTAAGCTTTGGGAACAAGAGAAGAGGGAGAAGGGAGGGTGCCTAGGGGCTCCTAAGAATCAGTCCTCTTGTTCCTCAAGAAAGCCTGAGCTCTTGGGCCCCTGGGAGGAAGGGACGTTGGGATGTTGGAGAGATACACGCGTGCCTACTCTCATCTCAAAATGAAGGATGCGAGGGCTGGGGACCAGGATCCCTCTACCTGAGCATGTCCAAGAGACAAAGGTGTGCCTCATCCTCTGTGCCCACCTGGTGAAAGAATATCTTAGTTTCCTCTCAGCTTAAAAAACTTGGAGTTTCAGCAGTACCCACAGAGGACATTGCTCGGGGCAGCTGGTGACAAGCCTCTCGCAAACAATGTGGAGGTGCTGCCCTGGGACCCTGTGTTAGAGCCGCACGCATGCAGCGGGTGAGCCCTGCACATGGGACTTCTGAGTGACCTGTGGGGCCAGGTTGGGGACAGCTAACCCGCTGACCAGCACAGGTGTGGAGTCTCTAAGGCCACGCAGTCAAATTTAATGCACTAAAAACTGGACCTATTTATGTCTACAGATATCTTTATCTGTAATTATGTCTGTGGAGATGGACATGTATGAGCAGATGTCGTCTTTACCAATAATTTGAGAATTCTCAAGGAGTAAGGACAGAGGAATGTTTTCTTCACATGGGCCTTCAAAATATCACCATCTAACTCGACAGTTCAAAAATATCAAAATTCCATTCCAACATAAATGTATTAAGATATATCTATTAAGTTTCACTAAGTTCCATTTTGGGGGGATTAAAAAAATCCTCTTTCCACAATGTTGAGGTATTTCCCCCATCCAGCCCCGGCTTCTTCCTGAGATCCACTCTGCTCTAAGTCTGCATTGGACCGAGGATATCCACGGAAGTGACTTTTATCCACACTTTCTTTCAGTGACTTTCATCTGTCATCTCCATTAGTCTGCGTTCAGAACTGTCCAGGCTGAAGCCAGTTTCATTCTGCACATGTCCAGGAATCAGGTCCGTTACAGAGCAAGCTCTGACAACATCCAGGCTGTTCTTATAGGAGGGAAATACTGCCTAAGAGAAGCTTAACAAGCAAACAAACAAACAACCCTCTACTACTCAAAACTGATCTTGAAACTCTGCAAGTAATTTGAAAGGATGCATCGTCGCAGCCATCAGCCCCCCAAATTCTGGGCTCCCTTCTCATCCAGGACAGGTGGCAGAGAAGCAGGGTCTCCCACCTGCCATCGACTTCATGAGATTTCACCAATAAAGCTTTTATCTGCACAGACACTATTTAG
Organism: Desmodus rotundus; assembly: GCF_022682495.2. NCBI lineage: Eukaryota > Metazoa > Chordata > Mammalia > Chiroptera > Phyllostomidae > Desmodus > Desmodus rotundus. Next base: position 27,929,278 of record NC_071399.1, read on the forward strand.
ATGTGTTTACTCATAACTTATATACAGGTAATGCTAATTTATAAAGCATACATGAAAATAAGAATACATGATAATATAAAGATGATTTAAATGACACTGATAAAAATTTTTAAATATTAAGAGTGCCAAAAATTTTATCAATATTATTACTAATCTTGATAATACCTTTAGTGAGAATAATGTATTTAATGAGCTTACTTTAAAAAAAATACCTTGGCTTAGCACTGTATGATCTATAGCACCTCAAGGTTCTGGTGCATTTTAAGGACAACATAGCTGAAAAAAACAGATTTCACAGACACTTTATATACACAATTCAGACACTTGGAGCACATTTTAGTGCCAATAAAAAATATTGCCAATAACAATGGATGTGAATTCAGTCAGAAAATCTTCCCGATAATTCCAAATTTAGGTGACTGCTTCGTGCCAGATCTGATTAGCGGTCATTTTCCTGTTGTTCCCACGTGATTACATTATGAATGTAATCATCAATCAAGGCTCCTTGGCATTCTTGATTTAAAGCTACATTTTTCTGAGGACTAGCTTGGTCATCTTAGTCTCACGGGGCTAAAATCCAGGTGTTGCAGGGCTGGTTCCCTTTTAGAGGCTCTTGGGAGACGCAGGGCCAGGTCTTCCCCGTGTCTAGAGCTGTCTCATTCCTTGGCTAGTGGCCCTACATCCATCCTCAACGTCTTCTCACATGACTGAGGAGGGCTCTCCTGCGCCCTCCTCCACTTTTAAGGACTCGGCGCTAAGACTGGGCCACTCGGATGATGCAGGGTCATTGTCCACACCCTTGACACCCCCCCCCCCCATTGCTGTGTGGCCTCCCAGACTCACAGCTCCCAGGGAGTAGGACACAGATGCCTTCAGGCTCATTCTGCCAACCACAACCACCAGAACAAGTCCCCATGCCCTAACCCTCCAACTGCATGGAGCTGGAACGAAGTGTGTCGCCACCCCGTAGAAATCTGTGGTGCCCTGTGCACCCCCCCTACCCCAGGGCCCCGTCACTCACAATGATCCCTGGGTAGTAGCCCCCCACAGTCACGTTCTCCGTCCTGGTGGTGGCAGCGAGGCCGATGGTCAGGATGAAGACAGACACCACCAGCAGAGACCCCACAAACCAAAGGGAGGTCTTCTTTCTTCTCGTAAACCCTTCTGGGAAGATAAACAAGGAAGCCGTTAGTAGGGGGCAGGGCTCAGAGGGACGTCCTAGCAAACATGAGTACATTCGGTGTCTACATGGCTCTTCTCCCAGCGCCCTGCGGGCTCTGGAAGGCCTCTCTGTCCCGGAGCCAGGACACACACCCGCTGCTCTCTCCCCAATCAGTGCCCACCTCAGAGGGTGAAGCTTAGCCATGTTGGTCCCTGTGACTCCAAAATAAAATAGCGGAGGAAGGAAAAACATGATCTTTCTTCTTGTGCCAAAGTTGTCTACTGTCTACACCACCTGTGTGTGTGCATGCACATGGTGTGTAATGGGGGAAACAGCTTCATAGCTGTTGCAACCGCTGGCTCAGATGACCACGTGAATTGCAGGCATGAAGACATTTTCACACTTCAGAAGGTTTGCCTCCGAAGACGTACACTTCTGCAGTCTATCGGCAAAGCTTAATATCAAGTCAAGGTTGCAACACCTAAGGACGGGATTGTATACATACTCGGAAATAAATTGCACAAAATTATAAATCAATGTGCAAACTTAGAAAAACTTGACTCAACTGAGCGCGCTGCTTAGCAAGGGTGTATGCCTCAGGAAGAACTCTTCATTCTGGGGGCTGGAAAGGAGTCCCATGCGAGACTCTCACTCCCTTACCAGCACCCCTCTCAGACTCAACACAGCCCTCAGCACAGCACCCTCTCTCCAGATCCTTGGGAAGGTGCTTCTCCCAAGAATCTTATCCTACAGCACCTATTACCTTCACCCAGAAGGGGACAACATCACTTCATTCACTGAGATAATAAACCACCAGCTCCCCATCAGCTGAAGGTTGGGCCCAGGTGCTGCCTGCAGCTCCCAGGACCTTGGCACGGCAGAATGAAGGCAGGAGGGGCTGCCCTCTGCACAGGTGGCCCTGTCCCTAATGCTACCTGCAAGGCTCTGCTCTGCCAGCCCTGGCTCAGCCTCTCCAGACTCAGATGTGGATATTTGGGATTTAGATCCCAGCCACCTGGCTCCAGAGTTCCTTCTGTTCTTCACTCCTCTCTCTGGCTCCCTGAAAATGCAGGTTTGTCTCCTGAATCCACAGGGACATACTCTTGTATCTGCCCCCGGCTACACCCTGAGAGAGCCAGGCTGTTGCAGAGTTTTGAGCAGAGGAGGGAGGCAGGTACTCTGGTTTCCTTTTATTTTCTGGTTCCTGCAGCACTGTGGTTGTTGTGTGAAGAGTAAACTACAGAGGAACAAGGATGGACTGTGTAAAACCTCCTCTGGATGCTCACGCCTATGAGGATGCACCAGCCAGGCAGCCCAGCCACTCCATAAAGGGCAGAGTCTTCCCTGGGGGAAGGAGGGCAGGGCCTGCTGACAATGGTGCACTGCACCCCTCAATAAGAACATGGGGTACAGCAAGTCTTCTAGGCCCTATCAGGGCCCTCACTTCAAAAGGCTACCACACTTCAACAACAAAGTGGCCATGATTGTAGCCCCCAGGGGTCAGCCACAGGTCACATCTCTCATTTAAACCGCTCTGACGTTCCCTGGCTATGCACTCCCAGGCCCGGCTCAGCAGCTTCTGCAGAGTTCTTGCTGAGTGAGCTTGGAGGGACTGGAATGCATGGACCCAGAGTGAACACCGGAGTGGGTGTACGAGTGGCCCCATGAGTGGACGCATGAACAGAGAGCACAGGAGCACGGAGATGATGCTGACTGCCCACGACCACGCCCCCAGCCCCATCGCTCAGACAGGTTCTGCAGCGTCTCCCAGTGTGTCTAAACTCAGCACGTATTCTAGAGTGGCATTCTGTACCTTATGTCTAGTCACACTCGCCACCCCCAGACCCACCATCCCTCTCAAGGTGCTCAGCCCTGAGGGCATCGGCCAAACGCTAACCTGTGCGGCCTGAGGCCCAGGCCGCTGTTACACTCTTATCGAGGGGACAGGCCCTGCTTGCTGTGTGAGCAGAAGCAAGTCTCTTCCTGTCCCTGCTGCGGTTTTATAGATGGGTATCAGAGAGTGCTTTGATTGACTAATTATGTCTGGCCTGAGCATGGGAGGAAGGAGCAGCGGCACGCTGGCCAGCCCTGAAGAGGCAATCCGAAGGCCCCTCCAGCTCCAGCATTCTCGGAGTTTTCTCGACACCTGTCTTCTCTCAGTTTCACACCTCCTTTCCTCTTTCTCACATCTAACTTTTTCCTGAAGTGACCTCAGGAATTTCTCTTCCCCACACCTCTCATTATATTTGTGAACTAAAAACCAAGCCTAATTGGGGCTGGAAAACATAACCAAGGTGATAGTAACATTTTTACAAGGAAAAGAAAGACTGTTAGTTTTATATTAAAAATGCATGGCTTTTATTCTGCTCATAAAAGCAATATGTATTGTAGAACAGTTATAAAGTACAGGAAAATATAAAATAGAAAATAAAATTCACAGCAACCTTTCACCCAAAATTGGCGAGTGGGCACGCAGGCTCTGGTCTTCCTTAAAATGGGACTAAAGTGTTTTAGAAATCTGGTTTGTTCCATGATCAACCATAAGAATGTGTCCAACTTTTGAAATACTTGTCCAAAGGTCATTCTTATTTATAATTATGTATTCCACAAACGGATGCACCAATGAACCTATCCCTATTGTTGTATATTTGAGCTGTTTCTAAATTTTTTAAAATTAAAACGCAATGTGGGGAGAAGAGTGGAGGGAGCACAGGACATTTTGAGGTCAGTAATGGCAGACACGTGTCATCATCTATGTTCCCAACCCAGAGAATGTGCACTGTGGCCCCTGATGCACACTGTGGACTCCCGGGGACGAGGACGTGTCGGTGTGCTCGTTGTTTGTGACAAACGTCCCACTCTCGCGGGGACACTGATAGTGGGGGAGGCCGTGCACAGGAGGGTGGGGGAGGGAGCATGGGAATTCTATGTATCTTTCCCTGAACTCTGCTGTGAACCTAAAACTACTCCAAAAAGTAATCTATCTTTTTTTAAAAAAACACAATATGATAAACATGTTTGTATATAAATCTTTCTATCACTTCTCATCCCTTGTTTTAGGATAAATTTCTACAAGGGAAATTTCAGGGAAAGAAATCAAAACATTTTTAAGGAAAAAGTAAAAGTTTTGAAGTAAAATTTAAACTTACAAAACAGAAGATAAGCCTATAGTCCTCATACAAGCCTTGGGAAGAGTTCTCTGAAGCTCCACAGAATTCTGTATCGACAAGCAAGAGAAGCTAGGATGGCTTCGTCTGACTGTGTTAAATTGCTCTTTTCATTGTTGTTTTCCAGTAATTTTTACTATGAATGTAGAAGGATTGTTGAGGGAGAAGGATTTGTAAGCAGTTTTACAGGAACATACAGCCCTCGTGCAGGCAGACCCCTTACAGTCTTCGGGACGCCGTGTTAGCACACGCTCTGGGAGTTCCCCGTAGCGGGCTTCTCCCTCGTTTCGTATTTACAGCGTCTCACTTGCAAAGAAGCGTGCATGCAGACAGCAGTGGCCTTTTCCTTGTGTCTGTTTAAAGCCTGAAGCCAAGAGTATGCGTTCAAGGCAGTGTGCCCCAGAGTCAGGTATCGATCAGCAGTTCTGGGAATGATGGCAGCAGACGGGAGGCGTGGGGGTGTCTGCGGGGAAACAGAGGACTGAAATGGCAAAGCCCCTCTGAGAACAGGTGAGTGAGAGAGAGGAAAACAAAAGAAAGAAGCCTCCCCACGGGTGAAATTCTGCTCTGGTTAATTAATTTTAGGAAGCTAGGTAGAGTGGGAAAAAACAGACACAAAAGTTAAAAACATATCTTCTACATTTTGGAAGTTAATGTCACTGCTCTTGGGGAAGTTCTTAAAATAATCATACCGATGATAACAATACTACTAGTAACTGGGCAGCAACTTCAGCTCTTCTCCGACAGTCTGACTGTCTCATTCAGTCAGGGTCAGAGGATCAATCTCTCCCATTCTCTCTATTCCCCTTCCCAGCCTCCAGATAGCTGCGAATAGAGCCAAATTCCAATTGCTTTCAATTAGTGCGATTTCCTCGGCAGCTATTCTTCCTCGACTATTTCCCCCTTAGTTTCCCATCTTAATGTTTTGATTGTTGGCACGTGATTTATGAGCCATAGGACTCCTAAACTAAAGTTTATGGGACTAAGTATTTGAGAAAATTATCAGACAAATAAATGCCCTCCTCCTCAAAGGATTTTGTTTTGCTATTTTTCTTAATTAACTGCACTGCACATTTATTTTGCCCAAAATAATTAACTAGAAGCCTCAGCATCTGCTTCCAGCCACAGTTATAACCTTCTGTGGGTCTCATTTCCTAGTTCCCTTTGGGATCTGTCTGCAGAAGATGTGTCCCCTCGACTATATCCTGGTTCTCCAAGCTCGTGAATCTTGGTCTGAGGAGATCCACTAAGCTGGCGGCATGTGATCAGCCCTTGTCAAAGCCTTTGTTAGTGACAGTCGGACACGCTAACCACCGAGTAAAAATTTGAACACACCTTTGAGCTCACGAAAATCTTCGTATGGACGATTTCCAATACAACTTTACCATTTCACCACTTTTCCCCAAGTCTGATTTTTTCCCTCTGTAACTGCGTGATAAAAAGCAGGGGGTGTAAGCTATCCCTTTTGTCAGTATTTCTATCAGTGGCTCCAAGGTTAACAGAAGGTCAGGAAAGATAGCCCGTATAATTCATATGGGGAGCTGGGAAGGAATGGTCCCAAACAATCTCAATTCTAATGACACGTATTGGCATATTTTGAGTCCAGGTACAACAGAGGTAACAAAAAGAAAAATCCTGACCTTATTCTTTACAAATATAGGATATTTCAAAAAAAAAAAATAAGAAATTCACTTAAGAAAGGTAAGAATGGGTAATATATCCTTATAATTACCATAAGACGTGCATTTTTAGATCAGGTGAGAAAGAAAGGGGATTTTGAATTGGAGGAAGACAGCTAGAATTACCTGAATTCTTCCCTAGATTCTCCTATCCTGTTAGCAAGAATAGCATCATGTACATTGTTACAATTAAAGTGCTCTTAACATAGTGCTTGTTAACTGAAATATCAACTGTTAGGTGTGTAACCGTGGTGGCAGCTTACATGGACTGTACCCAATCTGTTCTGGACCTGCTCCGACCAGCCGTGTGACCCTAGGCAGCCATTCACCCTGTCTGAGCCCGGCAGAAAGAGAACTCGGTGAGAGCAGGGACTATGTCTGTCGTCTTCCTCACTGGACCCCAGGGCCGGGCTCAGACCAGGCGATGGCTTCTGTACTCTTGTTGAGTGAATGAATAGGTGTCAGTTTCCTGATCTGTGAAGTGGAGATAACAATAACCACCTGCTCTATCCACCTCTTGAGACTGTTAGAAGAATCCAGTGAGAGAACATACCCATGTTCCCCATGTTCTTTACACGTCTTTATGAATGTAATGAACATATTTAGGTGTTAATAAACATATTAATCATGGTGGTGTTAATGTTATGACAGTATAGCAGTTATTCTTAACCAGTGCTTCTCCAACAGGGAGTTGAGGGGAATAGTTCTGACGTGTGAAGCTGAACGGGGGTCAACAGCTACATCTCTCCCGTCTTGCTCATTGTTTTTCCAAACTCCAGTCTATTCCCCAGGGCATCCTGTCTAGAATATCTCAGAATATCACCTCGTCACTTCCCATAAGCCCCTCCATTCTCCTGCCCCTGCTTGTCCCTACTCCCAGCCTTGGCCAGAGTTGCCAAACCACAGCTTCTCTGACAAGCTAGTCATGTCTGAAAGAAGTGCAAGGGGGGTGGGTGGGGGCGGCAGATTCCATCTCTGTCACTCAGCGCTTTCTCCACTTAGTAAAGCCAGGAAGGGAAGGGGGATCTCACAAAGACTGGAGGTATTCAAAGTCATGGCCTCCCAGGTAGCAGGGCCTGGGCCTCCCAGAAAGAATGAGCCCTTTTAACCATGTGAGGACGCCCAGGTGAAGTACAGTCCCTGGGAAAGTAGACCGAGGCATAACGCTGTGCCCCTCAGCCATCAATTTCCCTGTTTTTCCTGAGTTTAACATACCATGTGCCCAAGGTGTCGAACACAAAGGTAAGGTAGAAAATACCCACAATTCCACCGAGCTACACTAATGTTTAGTGTTTTCACATAAAAGACCGACTTTCCGTGTTTTTTAATGTATAATTCCTCCTCAGAAGAAAAAACAAAGTCAAATGTTCTGTTTAAAACATCACGTCATTCTAGTATAATAATAGAGTAAAAACTAGTTAATAACAGAAAGCTATTATTCTTAAACATTAATGAGCAATTCGTTTCCTGGAGGAGGAAAATGCATGTAAATAAGTTTTGCCAACATCGAACAGTGCAAAAAATAATGTCTTGTCATAGAGCATTTTGCTTTAGAGGGTGGGAGGACATAGAATTGCCTCTTTGAGGAAGAAGCCAGAGTCCTTGATTATTATTTAAAAATCAAACAATATTACTAATCTGATTTTTTAAAAGACGCTTTCCAAAGATACTGCAAACAGGATTATGAGCTTAAAAACCCGAAGTTTTCAATGGGATCATTTCTGAAGCAAGGGGCAAGGCCCCGGGAGATCCCTAATCCCTCCCCCAGCTGTCCAGCATCCCCTACTGTGCACCTACTTTTTCTTATCTTTTCAACATCTGCTCTGCCCTCTCCCCTTCAGGAAGACACACCCAGCATTACTCCCCTCCTGATCACCTCCCAGTGGAGCACGGAGGCCAGCTCCCCAACCTGCGAACATGCAACAGGTTTCCTGTTTTCCCGCCCCCTGCCTGGCTTCCAGGCTGCATCGGTCTTGCTTCCGGAAATCAAAGAATTAGAGATTCTGGGAATTTGTGGGGGAGAAGGCTGTGGAAGGGTGCACTGGAACAGGATCAACACACACATGCGCGCGCGCACATACACACACACAAGCTGTAAGCGCGTTGTCGCCTGCAAGCAAGAAGAAGCTAACTGGCTTGTTGAAAGGAACTTCTAGCGAATATTTAGAGACTGAAATAGGGTAGAGACAAAAAGCAGGGCAGTTTGGGTTGGCCCATTCGTACACATCCTAATGAAAGGTAGTGGGCAAGAGACAGGGAGAGATGCACAAACTCAGAGACAGACACAAACAAGAGGAAAGAAGTGGGGAGCGAGAATATGAATGATGAAGGGCCTGTGCCAGCGCAAGGGTCGCCCAGATAAAGCTGCAGGGAGGCGGGAAGGACTGGACCTGCGCTCCTGGGCGAGCAGGGGCCCCTGGGGAGCCTGCGAGGATGCTCCAGCTGCCCTCACCTATCGTGTCCAGCAGGGCCAAGGGCCCCGGCACCGGCAGCGCGGGCGGCTGCATTCCGGGACTGCTCCTGGCGACGGCACGGGAGGTCGGCTCTCCCGGTGTGATGGCCACAGCGACAGTCAGGCTGCGTGGTGGCCGAAGGATCTGCGGCTCCTGAGCGCCGCCCCTTCTCTCCTTCACCCCCGCCCCTTCTCTCCGCATCTGGCTGTTTCCTTCCCACCTGCTCGGCCTTCCCTCCCTCCATCGCACCCCTCAGTCCCCTTTCTCCTCCTGGTCCCTTGTCTCTCGCCTCATCTCCTGCCCGATACTTCCCCCTCCCACCACCTCCCATTCTTCCCCTTCTTCCCCTGGTCTCTTGCACCCCCTGCTCCAATCTCCTCCCCCCTCCGCAGCCCCTGGGCGCCTCCAGTTTTCTGGGAAATCAAACCGTCCAGCCGTGACACCAGCAAGGGAGACAGACCCAGCAAGGGAGACAGACCCAGGGTGGATGGAGTATACTTCTAGATGTCTGGTGTGTGTGCCCACCACCGGGCCAGTGTAGAAGTAAATTCTGAAGTAAGTGGTTGTTTGGAGATGCCCACTGTCTGAACTGAAAAATAATTCATAACATTTGCAGATGAAGAAACTGAGGCTCACTGAGGTAAAATAAGTAGCCCAGAGCCTCACAGCTAGTGGACAGCAGAGCCCAGGAGGCAACCCAGGCGGGCTGGCCCAGCTCACGCCCACCACCTGTGCGACAGCATGTTCCAGAGCTGGATGGGCTTGACCTGTAGTTCCAAAGGTTTGCTGAAAATACTTGTATATTTTTTAATGTATGTGCATGTTGCCAGAAATGATAGTCTTTCCAACTAATAAATTTGTCACAGAAAATTTTAGATGCAAACTTGAAATGGGCAAGATCTTGAAAATGCTTTCTGAGCTACCTGAGCAAAGAACCTTGAAAAGGACACTAAAGGGTCATGGCAGGTGCAAGTACGCCCCAGGGCCATGGCAGGTGTGAGTATGTCCAGGGCCAGGGCAGGTGTGAGTACGCCCCAGGGCCAGGGCAGGTGTGAGTACGCCCCAGGGCCATGGCAGGTGTGAGTATGCCCCAGGGCCATGGCAGGTGTGAGTATGCCCAGGGCCAGGGCAGGTGTGAGTACGCCCCAGGGCCAGGGCAGGTGTGAGTACGCCCCAGGGCCAGGGCAGGTGTGAGTATGCCCCAGGGCCAGGGCAGGTGTGAGTATGCCCCAGGGCCAGGGCAGGTGTGAGTATGCCCCAGGGCCAGGGCAGGTGTGAGTATGTCCAGGGCCAGGGCAGGTGTGAGTATGCCCCAGGGCCATGGCAGGTGTGAGTACGCCCCAGGGCCAGGGCAGGTGTGAGTATGCCCCAGGGCCAGGGCAGGTGTGAGTATGCCCCAGGGCCAGGGCAGGTGTGAGTATGCCCCAGGGCCAGGGCAGGTGTGAGTATGCCCCAGGGCCAGGGCAGGTGTGAGTATGCCCCAGGGCCAGGGCAGGTGTGAGTATGCCCCAGGGCCAGGGCAGGTGTGAGTATGCCCCAGGGCCAGGGCAGGTGTGAGTACGCCCCAGGGCCATGGCAGGTGTGAGTACGCCCCAGGGCCATGGCAGGTGTGAGTACGCCCCAGGGCCAGGGCAGGTGCGAGTACGCCCCAGGGCCAGGGCAGGTGTGAGTATGCCCCAGGGCCATGGCAGGTGTGAGTACGCCCCAGGGCCATGGCAGGTGCGAGTACGCCCCAGGGCCATGGCAGGTGCGAGTACGCCCCAGGGCCATGGCAGGTGTGAGGACAATGGTACCTCAGTACTTGTGTGTTCATTCTGTAACTGGCAACGAGTGCTAAAACCAACGACTACCAAGCAAGCAACAAGTGATTAAGCATTTTTTTTCTTGTCAAAATGCAATGAGTACAGGGTTTGACGAGTTCTGAAGCCGAGGAGGACCGACATGTGACTGTATATCTCTGGAGTTAAATGGGTCTGCCTCGCGTACCTCATGATATCCTTCAACAGTCTCAGAATCATTCCCCTTTCACAGATGAGAAAACTGAGGTTCCAGGACGTCAATTGATGTGACCAAGAGCAGATCCAGAATTCCTGCAAAGCCTGCGTGCTTAACTGTAGGGAGGGACACCGGTTAGAATCTATTCCTTAGAACCCCTCCCTGCCCCAGGATCCTAAGCAATGACCCCACCAAGTATGTGAGGTGCCTTGCTGCCAATTAGAACAACTGAGAACTGGTGTGCCCGCTGCCTCAGACCGACACAGGAGGCCTGTGACAAACTGAACTCAGCAGGGAGCAGCAGTCTGGGATCAGGTTATTTTTAAAATGTAATGTAATTTAGCTCTTACAAAGGCCATTATGAGAAGATGAGGAAATCTGTCTTATACCAGTCTGCGGATAATCAGAGGGACGGAACAAATTATTATTGATATTGAGAAGATAACATTAAAGCAGTTGTGATGAATGCATATTGTCCTCCCCAACGCTAAATTCCTCCTGCTTAGATTAAATGTTTAAAATATCCTAGAGGCCCTGACCTTGACTTCCCTTTCATGAACACAGGTCCCCACAGGCCCCAGAAACAACTGAGTGTCCTCAGAGGCTCTCGCCCAGGGGTGCTGACCGAGCAGGACTCGTGGAGTGAAGGAGGGACTACCCCGAGCCTATCCTTGAGCACCTACTTATGTGCTGCGCCCTGCGGTTGCCACTGTTCACAGGCTGCCTTATTTAATCCAAACAATATTATACCCATTCCAGAGGTGAAGAAACTGAGGTTCAGAGAATTTAAATAATTTTTCCAAAGCCAAATAGCTGGTCAATGGCAGAAACGAGATATAAAACAGGTCAGTACAATTTTAAAGCATAATTTCATCTTCCAAATGGAAAAACATGTATTTACCTTACTATAGACATTTAATTAAATTTTGTATTTATGCAGTCAACAGATATTTGTTTCATTTCCTCTATGTGCAAGATACTAAAAGAGTTGCAAAAATAAGTCATACAGACATGCCCTTTAAGAACTTTACAGTTGAAAGTGAGAAATAGGGGGAAATATAACATACTATGGGTTGGCCAAAAACTTTGGCTTTTCCCGTAAGAATGCTCTAGTGCTTAGTTGTCTTTAACCTCATTTGAAACAATTTTGTAGATTGTACTGTGACAGCCATCACATCGGTGTGCATTTAAAAAAATCTTATCAAAATTAGTGAGTTTTTGTGGAGCCATTTAAATACTGAAGATGGAAGAGAAAGTCAGCAACATTTTCAGCATATTACGCTTTATTATTTCAAGAAAGGTAAAAATGCAGCTGAAACACACAAAAAGATTTGTGCAGTGTATGGAGAAGGTGCCATGACTACTCGAACGTGTCAAATGTGGTTTGTGAAGTTTCGTGCTAGAGATTGCTCGCCAGATGATGCTCCATAGTCGGGTAGGCCAGTTGAAGTTAACAGCAATCAAATCGAGACATTAATTGGCAACAATCAACATTATACCATTTGGGAGAGAGCCAACATACTCAAAATATCCAAGTCAATAAAGTTACTAGTGAAAATGAAAAATGTGTCTTTTATAGCAGGGAGCAATAGTGTGGGACCAGGTTATCTTTAAAATGTAATATAATTTAGTTCTTTACAGTACTGGCCCACCCAATACTATAACATAGACAGTTATAATAGCATTGATGAGTGCAATTACCTTACGAGAAAACTACCAGGATCCCCATGGGCATGGCCCTGCACAGGCAGAGAACCAGGCCTGTCTGAGGACCAGCACAGTGATTCTCAAACTTACTTCCCACTGGAACCCCCTGGTGCTGAGGACACTTCAGTCTGAGCCTCTGGAGGTGGGAGAACATTTGAGGTTCCCGAGCGGGTCCCTGCGCAGCCAGGACTGGGAACCACAGCTTTCAGGACAGATAGGACACTGAGGGAGAGAAAGGCAGGACAAGCGGTTCCAGGAAGAGGTGGTGCTTGTGTCAGGCCTGGAGGATGACGCTGGGTGGGGTGGAGTTCCAGAGGCTCGGGAGCAAAGTCAGAGACCTGGAAAATCGCTATTGAGCCTCACCATTCTGGGCCGTGGTGACACCTCCTGTCGGTCTCCCTGCACACTGCTCACGCCTGGTGGCAGACTTTTCCCAGCATGCTGGCCAGCCTGACCCCCTACTGTCCCTGGAGACCCATTCAGCATGAAACAGCTGACCTGAGAGGCTGGCCCCGCCCCCAAATTTTGGGAACGGAGACTAATCTTCCCTTGTCCTGGGTCAGCCCGCTGTCTTTGTGGGCTCCACACAATCATGTTGGCGCACGCACGCACGCACGCACACACACACACCAGCTTGGCCCCAAGTTTCAGTCTAGTGTTACATCTCAGTGTCAGATGTGGGTAGGCTGGGAGGGAGGTCCACCTGGCCATTAGTCCTTACCAACTGACCCTTGTCTGCCAGTGAGCCCAGGTGGCTGTGGCCAGCATGCCTCTTAGTCCTCCCTGCTAGGTGAGAGGGTGGGGTCTGGGCGACTGTGAGCCGACCGCCCAGCACTACTGCAAAAAGGCTGACCAGGAAGCAGGGCATAGGCTCGCCACTGTGGACGCTGACCGACCTCCCCGCACAGGGGACTTCGGCCTGTCCACTCTGCCACAGGCTTCCCGCTCTGCAGCCATGAGTGCCACAGGCTCCGGCCTGCAGAAGAGAGAGGAAATACAAGAGAATGCAGGACTTAGTATCTTCAGTTATGATTGGGATGATTTGAATATACGGGATCAGGCTGCCCAAGAAGGGGGTGCATGCAGACCCCTTCTCGTTGCCCATTGCAGGGGCAGAAACTGGCCGGGGCAGCTGACAGAGGGAGCCCGGCAAGGGCCTCCCCAGGGACTGTATGAACCAAAAGATTTGCCCCTTTTGGATAAAAGCAGATGCGTGGGGTGGGGGAAAGACAGGGGCGAGCAGGGATGGCCGCTGCACTTATTTGGTTCTACCATGAAAATAAATTCACCGAGGACAAGGACTTCTGCCCTTTCATCCTCTGCTTAAAACCAGGTCGGGCTCATGGCAGGCACTCAGTAAAAACACACTGAAGGAAGGCTTGATAAACATAACTCCCAAACACCACTTAGTGCCTGCTCCCTGCTGGGTCAGGGCACATGCTGGGCACCGTCCCTCTCCTACCTGCAACCTCACCGTCTCGGCCCTGCTGGCTGGACAGCCTGTTGGAAGACCCGTCACTTCAGTCTGGCTGATGGGAAAACTAGTTGATATGAGCCGATGGGGTTGACAGGCTCTGACAACAAGGACGTGGGCTCTACCAACTCTAACAAGAGAGGAATTAAAGGAACCACAAAGCCACCTCTGCCAGCCATAGGCATAGTTTGGTTTCTCCAGTTTGTTCCAGAACCTCGGGCCACATGATCCCTGAGCAGGTGAAAATCATCACCAGAGCATGTGTGTACACAGCCTGGCTCTTGGCTCTCAAGGGTTAGTGGAGTGCAGACAGCAAAACACGACTCCTTCCTGTAACCAAATAGCCCTGAGATGACGCTCAGAGAATGAATAATGTAGACGAGCAACCAGGGAAATGACAGGTGGCCCCTGCCTGTCTGTCCACACAGATGAGGTGGGTGAGGCCACAGAGACGAGGCGGGAGAGTTCTCAGAGACATGAATTTTTTAAATTAAAACACTCTCTGGGTTTTGCTAGAAGGCCTTGTAACCATGATCTCCCAGATCCACATCACTCTAATGAGCCCAAGCAGGAAGGTTCGACTGCCCCAGGCGTCTCACATTTCCGGGTTCTTTTGCTCCTATACCTCCCATGATCCCTCGGAGCAAGAGTGCCTTACTGACCTTGGATTTGCAACCACGGGCTTGTCCAATGTCTCCTGTTTTAGCCAAACTACCTGCAAAGTGCACATCTCAGCAGCCCTGTTGAAGGGAAAGAACCATGCCCCTTGCACACCTGTCCCCCTTGCCTATGGCACATATTAAACATGGGCATGCCTGGGAAAGGCAGTGACCTCCAAGCTTCCCCGGAACCAAAGGGACAGGACGAGGCACGGGGACCACAGGCACTCACCCAGCCCAGCAAGTTGAAAGCCAGCCTGTGGCGCTCCACACGCATTTCCATTAAACACCGCATAATGCATTAGTCCTTAATAACCTTTATCCCGCAGCCCATTTGTCTTACAAGTAAGAAGGCTGAACTTGGGAAAACATTTTTCTACTGTAACCGGGAGATTGAGGTTTGATTTTTATAAAAATCATTTATCTTATCTTCATTTTAAATTGGGTATTACCTGAGTGTCTATCTTACTCATTATTTAATTTGATGTTTTCAAAATGAGGTTTGTCTTTCAAACTTGTTCTTCTATCTGCCTGCACTGTTTTCGGTTGAGGCCCACTGTGTGTCTGAGCCCCCTCTGGAGGGGGTGGACCCCGTTATGAAGTAAAAGGAGGTGTGCTCAGCCTTTCTAAGCCTCATTCCGGCTGAGCTCATGTGAGGTAGCTATATAGTCAGCAAATCTACAAAGACTGTAGACAAGGAAAAAATCAGCTGCCTATGAGGATATAATAAATAACCTAATAAAGGAGCAAAGGAGAAGTTTTGAGCGTGTAACCCGTGTTCCGGTGCTAAGACCAGACCCTGAATGTCCAGTGAGCGGTCCCTCCAGTCATCCTGGTAGGACCGTTGGGAGCACAGGGTTTTCCCCACAGTCTCCCTGAGGGCTGACCAAGAAGGGGACGGTGCAGATTTGGGAGAGAGCTGAGCGTGTCTCCTCCGTGATGCCCTTGCACAAAGGCAGCGGAGGGAGGGCCAGCCCCTCCCACTCAAACCCCGCCCACGCTCACAGTGCTCTGTTTCTTTCCTGAGATTTTCCATTTTTGTCTGCTCCAGTCTTTTCATATTTTCTCGTTGAAGCATGTTTTTAATGGCTCCTTTCAAACCCTGGTCAGAGAATCCCAGTATCTGCGTCATTCAGTATCAGCCCTGTTGACTGTGTCTTCTCCTTCCTGGGGGGTTTTCCTGGCTCTCGGCCGGAGGACTGTCTGTCACATCCTGGGCCTTTGGGGTGTTATGTCGCGACTCTGGTTCCTGTTGGGTTGTCAATATCAGCAACCCTCCTCAGACACAGTGCCACGTGGGTAAGCAGGTGGGTGGGGAAGAACAGAGATTTAACCTAATTTACAACAAACACCAAGTCATCCAAGGTTTTAGAGGAAATATCTGCTCAGTTGGGCGGGTGGTGATTGAGCACCTGGCACAGCTGTGGGCACCGCGGGGCCTGATAGAAGCCCAGGGCAGGTCTCTCACCTGGAGGAGCTTACGTCTGACCGAGGAGGCCCAAAGAGAAGCAGGCAACGCTGAGACTTGGCTCACCTGTGTTTCTCCGCCACCTCTCATATGGCACTTGGCCCCCAGATACCACCAGTTATGCCCATTAACTACGACCGCTCCTTGTTTTTTGTTAGCTACTGTGTTGATCAGATATCACCCCGTATTGCACTAGAGTCACCCCAATAAACTCTCTGGGCCTGCCTCATGGATGGGATGGCCTCTTTCTACCGTGGCTCTGTCTCTCACAGGCCATGACTCCATTCTGATATGCAGGTCTCAAACAAGTGCATGACTCAGGTTTGGAAAACAGGGGATTAATTGTATAAACCGTAGGGACTGACTAGCTACTGTGAATAGGGGAATAATGCAACACAATGCTTACCCTGACGAGGAACGAAGCAGAAGTGTGCGGATGCAGACATGCTGGAATTTGAGGTCTGATGAGCGGGGCCTGGTGAGCGATTTTGAAAATCTGGTAGCCATGGAGAGATGAGAATGCAGGCAAGGCGTGTCTGTGTGCGTGTGAATGCACACGGGCGTGTGTGGGAATGTGTGTACGTGTGCAGATGTATGGTCGTGTGTGTGCACATGAGTATACGTGATTTCAAAGGAAAGAATGCAGCTAGTATTCATATCACGAGCTAGAGAGTTCATCCCTCTTTTTTAAACTTTTCATTGTTACCCTTTTCCACTTGAAGAGAAATTGGGTTTTTCGGTTTTACAAACAAAATCTCCCTGAAACCATTTGGATCAAAGCATCTCCAGGGCCCCTCAGCACCCTGACCATCCTTCCAGGCATTAGGTTGCTAAGGAAATGCCATGGTGACGTTCTTACCACAATTGTGTGTCTAAACACACCCCCACCCCAGGATGGTAAAAGTGGGACATGTCTCGTCAGGCTTTCAGCCAGGGCATGTCGACAGCCGAGATCAGGGACCCAAGTGCCTAAGACCAGCCCCCCTGTAGGGACTTTGCCCCTGGTTTCTGAGGATCTGTGGCCAGCCTACAGCGTGGAGCATGCAAGGGATCAGAGATGAAGACTTCTCTGCAGAGGACCCCACCTCAGGCCTTCCAGGGCCCCTGATGTGTCTTGTGGGTGAACGCAAAGCCCAGACAGGCCAGCAGCACCGGAGCAGAATGGAGCAGGTTGATGCTGTGTTGCGGGCAGCAGGCAGCCCTGTAGCCCAAATAGGACAGCAGGCCCCCAGGACCCCGGTGAGCTCGGGGAGGTAGCTGGAATGAGGACCATCACACACTGCTGGGCAGCAAGACCCCTTGGAGTGGGCCTGGTCAGTGGACTGTGCCTGGTCAGGGGGCTCTACCTGAGAGATGCCCGCAGTGAAGGTCCCAAAATCCAAATCAAGAAGCCCCATAATGAAGGGTGACCATAGGCACCTGCCTGGTAGCTCAGAACTGCCCTGTCTGTCTTCCTCCTTCCCCAGCCTTAACCCCAGAAGCCAGAACCTGAGGGTGACTGGGAGGGCAGGAGAGCTCAGCAGGGAGAGTGGGGATGTCCCCCCACGCCCAGCTGGGAAAGAAGTTTGAAGTGACTAGAGTCCCTATTATCAAATGGGTGGGTGGGCATTTAAGTTAATGCCTTGAGACCACTGTTACCCAGAGGGGCTGCAGGCAGATGCATGGTCACCTCTGGGGAGGGGGGCAGCGGGGAGGGGGCACGGGGCTGGTGGGCCTCCAGTGGCCTCCTTGTTCTTACACCAGCGGGGGTGTCCCCAGTTGTCACAGTGTGGTCACTGACTAAGCGCCCATGATTCATTTTCTCTATGTGAAATTTTATATCTTAACAGTTTTTAAAAAACAAAGTGACTACAGGACTTTCAGTTGCCGATGCGTGAATACATGGGCCCAACTTGCGTTCGGGATTGGGGAGAAGGAAAGAGCAGGCCTGAGCAGACTCAAAGAGGCAGCCGGGGACACAAGTAAGTTGTGTTTGTGATTATATCCCAACAAACCTGCGAGTTCAATAAATACTTGTTTATAGGTTAAGTCACGGGCATGCCAGATTTAGCCCAAAAAAACTCCCACAAAACCCCACAATGAACAATGTTTTAGTGTTTGTCTTAGGCTATATTTGAGACATACACTAAAAAAATTATTTGGTGTTTATCTGAAGTTCAAATGTAACCGGCTATCCTGTGTGTTATCTGGGCATCTAACATAAGATAAAGGCCGGAAGGACCTCGCTGGTGAATCTGGAACAACAAAAGAAGGGCTTCCACCACCAGGCTCTGTGGGCCCCGGGCAGGCATGGGGTGATGGTGGCCAGAGGGAGCAAGGGCCAGGCCTCCACCTGTATAGACGAGACTGTTTAAATGACCCTGCAGGGCCATGGGGACCTAGTAGAGAATAAATGGCTATGGAAAAATCAGAAATGGGTGTTTCTTGCACCAGGATGTAGTGAAGTCAAATTTGTAGCCATCACCAAATCGATGTATAGCATTCCAGAAAACAAAACCGGACTTGAGGAAGGGTACAGCAGTTTGTCCTGCCAGTGGTTCAGCGTCCCTCAGTCCCCGATCCCTCATCTCGGGCCTGCCCAGGGAGATGTACGAGCTGGTAGTTTCAAATCACAGACCAAAAAGCACTAGGTGCCTCTCTCAGGAGCCCTTCCGGAGCATCCTATGCCTTTACAGCCCCACACGCACTGTCAAGAGAGAAGGACCATTCTGGTTCGGGTTTATTTCACCAGTCCAGGGGTGCTTTAAAGGTAAAGTCTCCTTCTGCGTAGGTAACTACAGAACACGCTGGAGATGTCTCCACAAAACCAGGGAGTCTATACCCAACAACCCTCTGTACCTCACACAAAGCTTGGGGGATGGGCCCTCTTTTCTACGTAGGCTCTAGGGCAAGTAGGAGGTAGTTGGGTCTTAGTGTTTGGCCAGCAACCCTCCGAAGCCACTGATTGTCAAGGTGCACTCTTCTCCTGAGGGTGCAGGGGGAGCTGATGGCTGTCCCCAGGACCCTGGCAGTGACCAGGTGGCAGGAGGAACAGGAATTCTATGTGAAGGGGCACCAGGCCAAGGTCCACAGTGAGGCCTCTATCACGGTGCCTGGGAGACCGAGGACTGTGGTTTGCCAACCCCTGGACCAACCAAGAGAAAGCTTCCGCCTAGGGTGGGGCTCTTGGAAGTCGCCGTTAAGGTGCCAGAAAACCCAAACTGAGCATCCTCTCATCTGAGCAGCCGTCTGCCCAACCGCCCAGCACCACTGCCAACTTGCCTGTCCACCCGAGAGCATGGACAGGCAGGCGTTGTTGGCGTACTCTGTCCGGGAGCCATTGTCGTGTCTTTCATTAAGTGACATGGGGTAAAAGAAGTGGACTATTTACAAGCTGGAGCTCCTGATCCCCGGGGCTGGGAAGTCTGGTGGCTCTGGGCCTCCTTTCTCCTGACCACGCTGTGAGGCCTCAGCTGCACCAGCAGCCTGGCCCGGGGAGCTGCCTGTCACCACTGTGGGCTCCCCTGACACACGAAGCCCTGTTCATCCCTGCCAGCTGTGGGAGGTCCCCTTTCCTCCAATCTAGGAAAGCAGACACATCCCTGACTTGGAGGAGGGAGCGGCCTCCTCCATGGTGCTTCCAGTCATGTCATCGGGCATCTGCCCGTCAGCACGCCACACATTCAGCTCCCCGAACGTGCCCGTCTCAATCATCTCCTCCTGCCAGGGGATGGAGCAGTTGCCTGTGGCAAATTCCTGGAAGAACTCTGTATCTGCTTTGTCAAAGACCACACCCTTGACTGTGGAAAAGGCCCCTACGTCCTGGATGTTCTTTGCATAGACAGTTCTGGAGTCTGGGATGAAGGGGGGTATCAGCATCCCTGTTGGAAGACAGAAAACGCAGATGTGAAATGTTGCACAAGGGAAGGAAACAGCCATCTGCCAAGGAATCCTCCCCGCTGGGCGAGCAGGGCCACGGCCTTGCCACCGCCCTTCCTGGAGGGCTGTCCGGGCTTCTAACAAGGAAATCAGCACACCTGAGGGGGTCCTGGGCTTCTCCCAAGGCCCCAACATGAAGGACGGTGTGTTCTCGCCTCAGGCTGCCACATCCACCCGCAGTGCGACTCTAGACACACGCCCTCTGCCAGCCTCCCCCGGGAATCGCCGCCTGCCAATCAGACACCTGAAACCTACCACGCTCAGAGCTGAACTCCTCATCGTCTTTCCAAAGCAGCTTCTCTCTCTAACCTGCTCAGGGACCATGATTCTCCCGCCACCAGACACAGAGCTTTGGTCTCCCAGGACCACCACCTGGACGGACCCTGTCTCCCTCTCTCCCCTCGCCCCCATCCCTCCTCTCAGCTCATGGTCCCCAGCTGGCCAGACCATTGCAGTGACCTCAGGGCTGCAGCTTCTCCTGGTTCTGACCTCTCTGAGCTGTGTGACCTCACCCCGCCCTGGGCCCGCCTAGACAGCTCCCCTGGTGGATGGGGCCCATCATCAGGTCATCCTGTAGCCGCCTCTGCTCTGACCCTTCCCAGCACAAGTAACTTCTCTTACTAAGGCACCTACCACTCACTGCTCTGTCACCCCAGGGCTCCTGCCATCCAGTCACATGTTTACATGTCCTGGCTGTAAGTTCTGGACACGTGGCTGTGTCCCACCCTTGTCTCCCACAGACACACGCACATGCGCGCACACACACGATCTTGCACATGACGCTTGATAACACATGCCGCTTGAATGAATGAATGAACGTCTCCCAGGCAGACAGCTTTGATCAGTCCTGCTTGAGTGGATCCTGGGCGCCAGGAAAGAACAGGGTGTGGAAATGCACAACAGCAGATTTGGATCAAAAGTAAGCCAGCATATTCCCTGCCTATCACATGCAACCTTTTTTGACCTCTGGCATATTTCCCAAAAAGCCTAATCCATCAACACCCAGTCTGGGGGTACATGGGGAATGAGCAGAGTGCTAGGGGGGTGGCTTCACCGGGGGCAAGAGGGCAGCTACCAGAGGAGTATCAACCAGGAGTCCCTGCTCTGCTATGTCGAGCTAAGCCTAGACAATACCAACAGGGCGGGTTGGGCGAGCGAGAGCCACCCAACAGGCCCACGCCCTGCGGGCCCCAGATCCAAAGGCATGCCGACAGTACCGGCCTCTAGCTGTCTCCAATTAATGTCTTTAAAGAGGGGGTTGATGCGGAGCCCATCACAAGTCCCATCTCTGAACCCCAGGCGCTTCTCCGGGTCCTTCTCCAGCAGTGCCTCACAGAAGTCCTTGCTGGCCCGGCTGAACTTGTCTGTGTACTTGACCGCCTCCGAGAGGATCCTGTGCTTGAGCTCCTTGTTCTCCACCTGCACAGTGGGACGCACATCGTGTGAAACCCTTGCCAAATCTGCCAATGTCACCAGAGCTGGCACCTCGGGCTCTAGGAGATGGGACAGCCCCTGCTGGTGCCCAGGCTGGGCCAGGGCTCTTCCCAGAAAGAAGCCGGCCCCTCATTCACACCGAGGCAGAGGTGACAGGAACCTGAGCGTGCTCCCCTCCCCAGCATAGTAGCAGTTAAAGGGCTTAATAGCTCGGGTGGGAGGAGTGGAACTCGAAAGGTGCTGGCCAAAGTTGGGGTGTGGGGTAGCTCAGGGAACCCTGGTTGACACTGTGGCACCTTATATATAACCATTCCTTAGGTACCCGAGAAAAAAAAGAACAACAAGAATAAAAAGTCAACTTTGGAGCTCAGAGCCGGCAGAGAGGTCTTCTAACTGGACAGAAACCTGGGGGTGCATCTGTTCCGCCTTGCTGTGAGTCGGCTCTATAGAACACGGTTGACACGCCACAAAGCTCCACCTTCGGGGACCCGAACAGAGGGTTTTGAACAGTCTGCAGAGACCCCCCACCATCCCCCCAAAGTCCCCTGTGCCCTCTGCAGCCTGCCTCTGCCTCCGGCAGACACTGGCCCGTCTCCGCTCACAATAGAACGGCTCTCCTCAAGTTGCCTGCAGTGAAATGTGCCAGAGTCGCCCTTCGTCTGGCTTCTCTCATTTACTGTACTGAGTCTGAGGCCTGTTCGTGTTGTGGGTGTATCAGTGTTCCTTCCCTCCTGTCCCTGGGGAGTCGGGCTCCGCAGTATTGATGGACCGCGGTTGGTTCACTTTGGACATCTCACAGAAGCTTATGTACATCTCGCATGCTTATGTGCACCCAGAAAATAGGGGTTCTGGTTGGGGCTGTGGGGCCAGCGCAGGCTCTGAGGTGGGAGCTGGGAGCTCCTACTGTGGCGCTCACTGTTTTGTCTCAGTTTGCTCTTCTGAGCTGTTAGAAGTCAGGAGAGAGAACTGGCTCCTAGAGTTCGAGCTGCCATTGCAAAGACACAGAGTGACCCTGTGTCAGTCACGTGAGGACTTTTGGCTCTTAGAAGACTGAAGACTTGGTTTGTTCCTACAACTGTTGTAGAGGGATGGGATTGGGGCCTGAGCTGGATACACTAGGATGTCCAGGCAGAAGGAAGTGATGGGCGTGGCACCCATCAGACTGAGGTGGGTGGGTCAGGTGCTGTGTCTACAGACTGCAGTTAACCCCTGGCTCCTGGAGGCGCCTCCTTTCTCACCCAGCCTCCTCACTCCCAGTCTATGGAGACACCGGGGCAGACAGCACAGGAAATGAACAAGGAGTGCGAGAGGCCAGGAGTCAGGGCACAGCATGGGATGTCCACTGTCCTCCAGGACATTCAAAAGAGCTGCTGTACTGTGCTGTGCCTGGTGTGGGGCCTGTGGCATCTTAGCATCGGGGGAGAGGGTGCTTAGTATTCGTCTGCTGTGAAGAGTACGAAGGAAGGCCGTCAAAGGGACCCAGGAGGCTCAGTGAGGCAGGGGGAGGGGTCCTGAGCACCGCTCACTGGGGGTGCCTTTGAGAGAGCTCAGGCATCTCTCTTCCTGAAAGACTCCTCAGTGTCGGGAGCTACATGACATGAAATCACTGTGTTCCCTGTCTCCTGCTCATGAAGGACCTACCTCGAGAAGCCTGGTGCTCAAGATTTAAGCTGCAGCGACACCTGCTCCTATGATACCCCACCTAGCAAGGAGAGTCAACGCAGGACAGCTGCAGGGTCACTGACTAGCCCACCTCGACCTACCTTCTCTCCCCGGGCTCGGAAGGGTCCTCTGGCTGCGATCATCTCATACAGCGTGACGCCCAGGGCAAAGTAATCCACAGAAAAGCTGTACTCCTCACCCCGCAAGAGCTCGGGGGCCATGAAACCTGCCGGGCAAGAGCACTGTGAGGACTCAGAGGTGCAGCTGCACGGCGGCGGGCACAGAACCGATGCTTCCAGGTGCGCATGGTGTGGGGGTCTCGCACGTGACACTCGGGGCAGAAAATCCTGTGATGGGGCTGCGCACCCCTAGCCTCCATGCACTAGTTAGTACCCGCCCCCCCCCAAGTTGTTCCCAGATATTGCTGAGTGTCTCCCTAGGAGCCAATTGCCCCTGGTTGAGAAGCACCTCACTGTACACATGCTGTGAAGCCTCGTGTCCCCTTAGGCCCACCGTGGCAGACAGAGTGGTGGTTCTTGCTTGCCTCTCAGGTATGAGTGTGACCTGTGTGGGCGTGAGGGTTGCAGACACTAACACTACAAGATGCTTCCCGAAAGGGCTCAGAAGGACAGATTTAAGCCTCCAAAGAGGGAGGGGGAGGGCGTTGTCCCAGGAACCACACTGGAGGCTGAAGCTGAGGGGAGTCAGCCAAGGCCGGGTTGTCAGCACTCAGGGAGGCCTTGCTCTCAACTGCTGTGGATTCAGGTATCGGCACCCTTTAGTGGCACTTATTCTAGCTGACCCCCATTGCATGCTTACTGTGTGACGGGGGAATGTGCAAAGTGACCTCATTTAATCCTGGTGACACCGAGAGGTGCCATCACTTTTCCCTGTTATTTGGAAACTAACTTGTTCATGATGACATGGATAGTAGGAAACAGAAGGATCTGGCCCAGGCCCTGAGCTTTGAACCGCTACATCATCCTTTGTATGGTAGCTAAACCCACCATTACTCCACCTAATGGTCCTCTGTAACTTAGCTTTCATTCCTAGCAAAAGCATTCGGGCATATAAAGGATTAGCTAGTTCTACAGGACCTGTTTGTGAAAATAACAGTGCCCTGACCCTCCTCCTCCACCTCATCCCCATCTCAGAATCCTTCTAGCTGGTTATTCTGGAATTCATATCCATACGTCTAAGTAACATGCTTATATGGCTGGTTTTGCAGCTCCCACGAGGGCCTCCTCAGCCGACTCCTTATTCAGGAAGCTGAGGGTCTGTTCCTCTTTCCTCCACCACTCTGCCCACACTCCTCCCTCGTCCCTCTCCTGATACGTCATCTGGCTAGTCGACTCTCAGCGCTCACTATTCCCCACTGAACCAAAAACTCAACCCAAGTTATATTTCCTTTCTGACATGTTTTTATAGGTTTTCCCAGATTACCTTATCTTTTCTTTCCTTTGCTTCGTTCTCTATGTTCTCATTATCAGTTTTATCCTAAATTCTCTGACTATTCTCTAACACCTGTCATGTTCTGATATATTAAATATTTTATGGACTTCATCCTCATTGGACAGTGTTCTGGAACCTTCTGACCTGCTCTAATATGGACTCTGGTGTGTGGCCTGTGGCCTAGAATCTCCCTGTCATCCTGAAACCTTTTCTTCTCTCTTTGTGTCCTCTTCCCTAGATACTCTGCTTTCTGGCTGAGTCCCTTATTTTGACCGAGTAGCTTCCTGAGGAAAGGTGCTGAAGTAAGTTTTTGACAACTTTTGTATCTGAAAATGCCTTTATTTTGCCTTAACACTTAACTGGTAGTTTGGCTGGGTATAAAATTATAGGTGGGAAATCATTTTCTCTCTTATTTTTAAGACATTTTCCCATTGTCTTCTCACTTACAATATTGCCCACATGTGATAACTACAACCCTTTTATGGGTGAGAAAGTGTGAGCCTGGCTCACACTGGAAACAGATTGTCTTGGAGCCTGGCGTCCACCTGTGCAGCCCAGTGTTGGGTCTGTGTGCCTAGATACCACGCAGTCTGACTCATAATGTTCCTAATCACGTGCTTTATGCCACTGTCTTGGGTACAGGGTGTCATGTTCAGCAAAGCAAATAAGAACTTGTCAGCTGTCTGTGTCTGGCTGGTTCCAGCCTCCATGAGCTGGTCAGATGCCTACCATTACCTCCTCTGTTCCCACGCCAGGTCTGTGCCATATGTAAGGTATTGGGGCCAGGTGCTGAGCTCCGCATGTTGAAAGTCAGCAAGATTTATTGCTTAACTGCCCCTGTGTAGAGGCCAGATCAGCATGTGGGAAGGCCAGTTTCTAGGGCCACTCCCTGGGGCCATGGCAGGTGTTATAAGCTGGGCACTGGCTTCTGTGCTTGGATGACTTCAGACATTCTAAGTTAAGCAAAGCTAATTGCGTCCATTTAGTTCTGATTCTTCCTTGTCCTCAATATACCCATGCTCACAGTGAGTTTCCAAGAGGGAGACATGCTTGGCAGCACCAGCCACACTGGTGTGACTGCAAATCCTTTATCCCCCAAGAGACTCCAGGAATCAAACTCCGAAGACCCGCCTAGCCCTGAATACACCTTTGTAAGTTCTGCTTTTTGGGGAACTACATTACTGTCCAGACTG
This sequence comes from Desmodus rotundus, assembly GCF_022682495.2. Classification (NCBI taxonomy): domain Eukaryota; kingdom Metazoa; phylum Chordata; class Mammalia; order Chiroptera; family Phyllostomidae; genus Desmodus; species Desmodus rotundus. The sequence goes on from NC_071399.1 coordinate 27,954,701, forward strand.
TCTAGACTCCTTGAAAAAGATGTGTCCGATGAACCACAACTTCTAGATTAAAATGGGGCCCGAGAGACAGGCCAATCAGACTACAGGGATGCAATCATCTCCTGTGACAAGTCACTCAGTGGCACCTCTAGTCTGTCCCACCCAACTTAGTACCGAATGATGCATCTTTCTGTATCCTTAGGGTCTTCCGTGGCACCTGGGACTAAGCAAGAGCCAACAGCAAGTATTTGTTCAAATGAATGAATGAATGAATGAATACTACCTCAGTTTAGTTACTAATTCTTCCACGTATTGACTCATCTCCCCTCCTGTGTGGAAACTCACTGGGGACGAAGATCATGCCTTATGTGTCTTAGGCGTATCCCATGGGCTGGCACAGCACTAGCCAAGGTGAGTCCCCTGTTCACGGCCAACTGCAGAGGCTCAGAGGCTCTGGCTCTAGGGGGGTCTAGGGCTGGCATAGTGCAGAGGGCTGATGAAGAAGGATCCAGAGGCAGCCCCCTGTGGCTCTGCTGGGTGCCCCAGCCTTTTAAGTGACTCTGACCTCAGCCTCTGCTGCAGCTGTTTGAGGGTCACACACTGCACCTGAGCCCAGATGCTCAGAGCCACGCCTGCACACGCCCATCAGGAGAACCACCCACCCGGAAAGCCTGGTCTCTCTGTTGAAAGTAAAGCTGCAGGTCAGCTCAGGGGCCACAGCAAGGCCCATGGGGCCCTCTGGTGGCCGACAGGGCCCTCGCGCTCAGCACAAACAAGGTCAGGTGATATCCTTGAGGTTAAACTACTTCACATCCTGGCTTTGCAGTTTTCTGGGGCTTTCCCCTAATAATCTGAATCACCCTGAAATACGTGAGTGGTGTTTCCACGCACAGGCTCATGCCAAGAGTGGAACTTCATAGACTGGCTGAGGATCTAGAAAGTTCAAGATTGGACTTTCCCTAAATAAAGCCACAGATGAGGGTGGTGTACACTTTGATGACAGGTACAACCCCCCTGCCTGCTGCCAAAAGCCCACAGCCCAAGGACAGAGAGGATTCTGTGACATGAATGAAGAAAACCACTGAAAGCCTTCATCACAGAAGGTGCCGCGTGTTAAAACCGATAGTGATTTTTCAGGGGGGAAGGGTCATACCTGCAGCTGGGGCAGCTCCTAATGCAGGGTGCAAGCCCACTAGCCAGTCCTCCCAGCTCTAACATTTGTTCTAGGGGTGAAGGAGCCACTTCCCTACCAACCCCCAGCCCTCACCATGCCACCCGCCCCAGGCCACAGAGACCCTCCAGAACCCCTGAGGCCTCACTCCTCCCCCTAAGAAAGACAACTCCCACCCTTGCTCTCAGGCCCTTACCTGGGGTTCCTGCGTAGCCCTTGGTCTTGGTCTGCCCTTCCTTCAGCTCCACAGCCAGCCCAAGGTCAGAAATTCGGACATTGCCTGAAAAGCAAACGTGGGGGATGGTCATGTGCAGCTCCAAGAACAAAGGTGCCCGGTGTTTCTGGAGCCCACAGGAGCCAAGAGCCAGCCTCTGAACACATACACATGTGTGTGCACAAATCACACGAACGTGTATATATACACACACACAAGTGCTCGCTGGCATGCACATGTGTGCGTTCACACACTCACATGCACACTCCAGGGGGTGGGGGGATGAGGCCTCAGCACCCAGGTGCCTCTGCTCCCCAGACAGAACACAAGGGGACTGAGGGGTCCCACAGCACCTGCAACCTGAAGTCGGAGCATAATCCACCCAGGGTCAGTTTTCCCCTCTGCTCTCTCTTCCCCAAACTCTGCAGCAACAGCCTTTGATGATGCCCATTCGTGTGTGTGACTTGGTGGCAGAAAGGGAGGAAAATCTAAAGGCATGTAGAGGAAGCCTAAATCTCTGCTTATTTTCTAAGAATCCCAAGTTGACTTCACATAGAAGGCAGAAAGAAGAGAGTAACACAGTGAGAATTTGGCCATAAAGTATTAACTGTTTACCAATAGTCCCAGACGCTATGGACATCCTGGATTAACTCCTTGTAACTCTAGGTGCCTCTTTATGCACCAAATTTCATCAAATCCAGCCCAAAATCTTCATTTGGAGATAATGCCATTCTATTGCAAAATGGCTAAGGGAACAATAAACAAACTTCAGAAGTGTTCCGGTGCCACTTAAAGCTTTGACAAGCACTTGTCAAAACAAACCCATCCCCCCACAGATGACCCGTGGGACCACGTCCAGCTGGGTGAGGGGAGGCCTGAGGGGAGGCCGCCTCACCTTCGTCATCCAGGAGCACGTTCTCAGGCTTGAGGTCCCGGTAGACGATGCCCCGCTGGTGCAGGTGCTCCAGGCCGCTGATGATCTGTGCTGTGTAGAAGACGGCGCGTGGCTCCTGGAAGCCAGGGTTCTCCTCGTCCACATTGTAGATGTGGTACCTGAAGGCAGACTATGTGGAGGCCTGGGCTGTTCTGGCCCAACTACCAGAGTGTGACCGCGGCTTGGATGGAAGCACAATCTTGGGAAAGCAGGGGGGCTCTCAATCCCATGTTGGTTCAGTAAAGTGTCTGGTCATTTGGGGCCTCAGTGTTTAGCCTGAAGGACCTGCTGGGCCCCAGACATCCCCTTCCCGAGCTGGGCTACACGAGCCCTCCCGTCCCAGCTCCCAGGCAGACAAGGAGAGGAGCCCGTTTACCTTAAGTCGCCTCCGTTCATGATGGTCATCACCAGACAGAGGTCAGTCTTGGTTTCAAACGCATAGGCCAGAGAGACTATAAACCTGCTGTGCACTTTCGTTAGAATCTTCTTCTCTACCATAGCGCCCTGAAAAGCAAGATGTCGAAAAAGTACCCAGGCTTAGGCAGGAACGTGACATTGCCATAAAAAGTCCGAGTTCCTCAAACCAGAAAACATTCTGATCAACTAGAAACAGAGCTGCAAACACACTTTAAGAGTGGTTTGCTCTCTGACCAGTGTGGCTCTGTGGGTTGGGTGTCATCCCGCAAGGCAAAAGGTTGCCAGTTTGATTCCTGGTCAGGGCATATGCCTGGGTTGTGGGTTTGGTCCCCTGGTGGGGCACCTATAAGAGGCAGCCGATCAATGTTTCTCTCCCCCTCCCCTCTCTCTAAAAATAAATAAATAAAATCTTTTAAAAAGTGGTCTGCACAAAGCAATTGCAAATAACTTAAACAAACAGACATACAAATTAGTCATGTACAGAGGACTTTGGGTCTCCTGGAGCCTCCAGCAAGGGACCTCCAGCCAACCAGCCTTAAAAATGTCCGGTGAGGGAGTCAGCCCTGGTGCCTGGTGCTGACTTTCCTCCCCATCCTTCCTTACATCTAACTAATCAGCCTGCTAAGATCTCGGCCCCTTTCCTCCTGGCCAGGCTTCTGAACAGAGGACAGCTGGGATCCCAAGCCACCCTGCATCTCTGTTCATTTTCTATCTTTATTTTAAAAACTCATGATACCCATTTAACATGTTTTTAAAAGTGTGTTTGGAAAAGAAAAGTAGAATCCCTTTCTGAAGGAGGAATTCTTGATGTTGGAAGAAGCCTCTTTCTAGCCACGCCGCATGAAAAGATGTTGGGTTGATTTGCATTAAGTTCAACGAGGGTCCTGAACTTGGGAGAGAAGAGACTGTTGTGCCCTAATTGTTGGATTAAAATCACAGGCTGACAGCTGAGAGGGAGGAATGACTGCTTCCCCCCAAAGTCCCGGAGAGGGAGCACCATCCAGGAGCCCCGGGAGGGGCGCTTGGTGGTGGCTGATGTTTGTCCCAAAAAGCTGTGTTTGCCCCCAACGCAATCTGCACCTGGGCAGCTGGAAGGGACAAAGAACGTGCAGCTGGAAGATGAGCTCCTAAGACACTAAGCAGCTTTCGCTGATCCTACCTAAATGGGGTCTGACGCCAGTTAAAGAGCAGCCCCCACAACGAACAACCTGTCTGTGCCTCCATTAACCGCCGTCCCGGAAAATGGTTGCGCTCAGGGGGCAGCCTACACCCAGCATCACGGACAGGCTTGGCCCCTTGTAGAAGATGGGCACCAGCCCTGGTTAAGTTACCTGCGCACTCCCCATCACAGCAAAGCCAGGGCTGGGGACAGTTCCAGGAATTCAGAGCAAAGAATCAGAAAACAATCCCCCAACAGTCTCCCCCCAAACTGCTACTGTGTTTTGTGGTGTTGGTGGAAACCAAGGATGACAGAATGTGGGGTGTCATCCACACCGACAAATACGAAGGCCACCTTCCAAGGACGGACGTCAACACATCTATTTGTGTGCAGAACGTGAGGCTGATAGTTAAGAGCAGCTGGACAAACTGCGCCACAGGCTGGGAGGACCACAGAGGCCACACGCTGCGTCATTTGCCACGGCACTCCGGCCAGGCACACAGCTGCTGTGCACAGATGGGACTAACACAGGAGAGGAGACTCAGATGGACTAGAAACCAGCCAACGGCTGCACAGCAGGAGGGGCTCTGTGTGCAAACGGTAAGGCGAGCCAGCCAGCCAGGTGAGGGGCACCGTGCTGGGCTGGAAGGAGCACCTGAGGGCCGTCCCAGCCCACTGAACCCACCCGCCCATCTGCGAGATCTAAGAGCACGCCCTCCACTGTGCACAGCTGTGCTGCCCACCTGGTACCCCTTCCTTTTCTTCAGCCTCTTCTTGTTCAGCTTTTTGCATGCGTACATCTTGCCAGTCGCCTTCATCTGGCAGGCCGACACCTCCCCAAAGCCACCTTTCCCCAGCACCCTGAAGTCCAGGAACCAGTCCTCCCCCATGGGCCGGGCCTCCAGCCACTTCCATTGCAAGAACCTCTGGAAGTGCAGGCTGCCCAGGTACTCTCGGAACGGGGCCTGGCTCAGGTAGGCCAGGGTGGCCTGCAGGAGGGGCTGGAAGAGCCCGTCCCCACTTGCCACGGGCCCCTCCCGGAGCTTCTTCACAGTCCCTTCATCCAAGAAGCTGCAGAAAAGCTTGGCCTCAGGGTCCAGGTACTCAGCCAGGATGGCCCGGGCCTTCTGTGGCCGGAGGTCGTCATCTGCCATGTCGTAATCCTCAATGTCCTTCCAGAGCTCCAGGGCTGGCACGTGCCTTTCGTCGGCCTTCAGGAACTGCTGGAAAAGCCGCTTGCCGATGGGCTGCTCCAAGCACACACTCTGGAACTCCAGGTCCAGGCTGCCCCGGAGGGCCTCGCACTTGGAGAGCGGAGGCAGCTTGAGCTTGGCCCGGTACTTCTTGTCCCGGGAGGACGGGGCGCTGCTCCCATCGAAGCTGCCCCGGGCAGCGATGAAGGCAGAGTTGGCCACCACCGTCTCCAAGGACCCAAAATCCATCCCAGTGCCCCCCTCCCACCGCTCAGGCCCCAGGGGCCATGGGCTAGCCCTCGATGCCCGTGTCCAGAGCGGGCCTGACCCACTGACCTTGGCCTGTGCCCGTTCCCAGCTCTAGGGACAGGAGGCGTCCAGGCCGGTACAAGGATGACTGGGGGCCACACCAGGAGCCCCCAGAAGCCCAGCTGACACAGCTCAGGCTAAATCCCAGCCCAGGGTTACGGAGGGACATACTAGGAGTCGGGTGCAGCAAACAGGTGCCAGAAAAAGACAATCCCCTAAGCCGCTCCCAGAAGGATTAGAGGCCTGCCTGCGGTTTTCCTTCCTCTGAAACCATCTCTGTCTTGACAAACCCCAGGATCCCCCAGGAACACATCACCGAAGCCCCAGAGGTCCTTCCGAGCTGCCCTGTGCAGCGCCCTGGCCTCAGCAGCTGGGAAGACCGCCCAGTTGTTTCCTTGAAGGGACATGAGGCCAAACTGAAGGGGGAGGGGGGCCCCAAGGGAAACGTTAATTTATAAGGATGCCTGGTTCCTTTCCCCAGTCTATTTCATTTTTATTTTAAAGAAAAATAAGAAGCGAGAAGAAAGCTTGCTAGAATAGGAATTTAGAGAGAGAGAAACACAGGGCACAGACTCCTGGGTGTCTGCCAGTGAGACCACTGGCTCCGCACCCCAATCCATAGGTGGGGGCTGATGTCTGTGCCCACCTGACACTGAGAGCAGCCGTGCTCCATGTTGTGCTGCTGGCTCTGAGGACCTAGGGTAACCCCGACACCTGCTGAGAGGTCAGCTCTGCACCAGTTTCTTCCCCTCACCTGGGGTTCGCCTGCAAATCCAGACTGCCAAGAGAAGTGTTCAGGTGAGATGAGGACAGGGAAGCAGGAGACCCCCAAGCTACACTCAGTGCTGGAGCCCCATATGGAGTGAAAGGGGGATGAGGAGGCCTGGGGCACACTTGAAACACATCTGAGGGATACCTAGGACACACCCGAGACTCACCTGGGGTGCACCTGGTGCACACCTGTGGCACAACTGAGAAACACCCGAGGCACACCAGGAACATACCTGGGGCGCACCTGCGACACATCTGGGGTACACCTAAGAATGCCAGGACCAACGGAAATGTCAGCTTCATGACATCATAGCCTTGTCTGTTTATTCTAGCACACAGTAGGTGCTCGGCAAATGTTTGGGAAAGAATACCAAGGAAGTGAGTGGGAGGTTAGTGTTTCAGAAACGAAGAATGCCTGGGCCAGAAGAGGCCAGGGGACCTCCCAGACCATCTGTCTGTTCCGCAGTGGGAGGAGAGCGGTGAGATTCTGCCAGTGGCTGCGGGACAGGTTGAATCCTCCGTAGCAACTGGGGAGATGGAAATGAGAACTTGCTGGCTGTGTAACACTGTCCCCTGCCTCCCAACCAAGTAGGTTGGAGGGTCCAGCCCATCCACTTAACAGCAGGTAACCTTGGGCCAATCGCTTTAACCTTGTCCTAGGAGCCGACCAGATTTCAAATGGGACCGCGGTGCCCATGGTGTGTGGTAGAATGGAGCACCCCCCTGCTCAGCCTTCCCCATCGTGTGTCCTGGGTCAGTGCTTCCCCACGGTACCAGGCAGACAAACCGCCTGGATTCTTGCTGAAATAAATATTCTGCTTCAGAGGCCTGGGGCAGGTCTTTTACAGGCTCCCAGCTGGTGTTAACGCTGCTGTCAGGACCCCTGTGAGAAGCCGGGTCTGAGGAAGACAGCTCCCAGCGAGGTAACATTGGGCTACATTCCGGGAAGCAGAAGCGTTTGGTTAGACAGAGCTAAATGTGTTTCCTGTCGCAGGACTTACTTAGATTTTAGAATGAACTTGACTCTCGAAGAGGAGTGAAGTATGGTGTTTCCCAAACTCGTATGGTTATTTCAATGTAAAAATAACCACGTTAAAAGTTTCTTTGAATTAAACTTTCTATTTGGAAATAATCGTAGATTCACGTGGAGTTATAAGAAATCATCCAGAGAGATCCCTAAAGGCAAGATTTTCCCAAACTACAGAGGAGCCCAGCCGGGGTGCTGACCCCGACCCAGTCCACATACAGAAATTCCACGAACACAAGGATCCCACACACAGACACCCCCACCTCCTTCTCACCCACACCGTCTGCGCCCCGGGTCGCCACTAATCTGCTCTCCGTTTCTGTAATTTTGTCATTGTAATATTCTATAAATGGAGCCAAGGAGTACCGAACCGTTTGGGACTGGCTCTTTACACTCGGCGTAGTTCTCTGGAGGTGCATCCCGGCTGTCGTGTGTGCCAACAGTCGCATCGCGAAGTAGTATTCTGGGGTGCGGAGGGGTCACGGCTGGGTAACCCGCCCTTGCCGAAGACGTCTGGGTTGTTTCCAGTCTGGGGCCATCGCGAGTAAAGCAGCTAAACATTTGCGTACAGACATTTGTGTAAATATAACTTTTCATTTCTCTGAGATTAATGCCTGAGAGTAGAATTGCTGACTTGTAACGAACTTCATGTTTAGTTTTTAAAACACTGGCCAACCGTTTTCCAGAATGGCTGTGCCCTCTTACTTCCCTACCAACAACAGGCGGGTGATCCAGTTTCTCGGCATCCTCGCTGGCATTTGGGGGTGCAACTGGTTTTTAACTCCTCTGGTAGGTGTGTAGTGGTATCTCCCTGGGGTTTTAACTCACACTTCCCTAATGGCTGGCGATACTGACATCTTTCCATGTGCTTGTTTGCTGTCTGGAATGTCTCTTCATGGCTGTCGGCCATGTTCTAACTAGATTGTTTGCTTTTTGGTTGTTGAGTTTTGAGTGTTGTTTATCTGTCTCAGATACTAATCTTTTGTTGGACTTGTGGTTTCCAAACACTTCCAGCTGTAGCTAGTCTTTTCATCCGCTTTGCAGGAGCTTTCCTAAAACAAAAGCTTTTATATTTTGTTGAAGTCCCATTGGTCAGTTTTTCCTTTTATGAATTGTGCTTTTGGTATCAAGTCTAAGAACTCCTTGCTTAGCCCTAGATCTTGAAGGTTTCTTCCCATGGTTTTTCAAAAAGTTTTACACTTTGACATTGAAATAAATGATCCATTTTAAGTTTAAAAAAATTTTACAACATGTGAGACTTAGGTCAAAGGGTTTTTTTGGTTTTGTTTTTTGCCAATAGATGTTCAATTGTTCCAGCAAGGGCATCTTGGCTTCACTAATTGCTTTTGTACCTTTATCAAAAATCCGTTGGGCATATCAGTGTGGGCCTGCTTCCAGGCTCTCTAGTCTGTTCCACTGGTCTCTGTGTCTGTCCCTCCACCATGACCACACTGTCTTGACTTCTGTAGGTATTTCTGTCTATATCTGTGAGAACTACTGGTCTATAGTTTTCTCTTTTTTTGTATTGTCTTATCTGATTTTGGTATAAGGGTAATACTGTTCTTATAAAATCAGTTGGAAAATGTTTCTTTCGTCTATTTTTTAGAAGATATAGTGTATAATTTATAATTCTTCATTAAATGTTTGGTAGAATTCTCCAGTGAAACCATATGGGATTGGAGGTTTCTTTGTTGGGAGATTTTTAATTATGAAATCAATTTTCTAAATAGCGATAGGGCTACTCATCTATTTCAAATTGGATGAGTCGTGTGTTTTGAGGAAATGGTCCATTTCATCTAGCTTGTCAAGTTTACACAGAGTTGTGCATTGCACCCCCTGCGATTTTTCGAGGTCTGCAGGGTCTGTGGTGATCACTTGTTCCAGTTCTGATACTGGTTACCCGCGTCTTTTCCCTTGCAATGGGTTTGCCAATTTTATTGGCCTTTTCAAAAACCCAGTTCTTTCTTGTTTTATTGACTTTCTCTTTTGTTTTTAATTTCATTGACTTCTGCTCTCACCTTTTATTTCTGCCTTCTGTTTGCCTTTTCCCCTTCTTTTTTTTCTAGGTTTTTGAAGTGAAAACTTGGATTATTGATTTGAGACTTTTCCTTTTTCCTAATATATTAATTGAGTGCTATAATTTTCTTGTTAACACTGCTATCGCTTTGTCCCATAGCTTTTGATATATTTTTGTCTTCATTCAGTTCCATGTATTTTAAAAAAAATTCTCTTGAGACTTCCTTTTTGACTCATACATTACTTAGGAAGTGGATTGTTTAATTTTCATGCGTTTGGAAATATTCTTCTTATCTTTCTGTTATTAATTACTAGTTTGACTCCACTGTAGGCGTAGAACACATTCTGTATGACTTTGATTTTTTTCAAATGTATTGAGCTTTGTTTTATGGCTCAGGATATGGTCCATCTTAATAAATGTCCCACGAACACTTAAAAAGAAAGAGAACTCTTCTTGGGTGGTGGAGTACAAGGCCAATGTCAATGACATTCTGTTGGTTGATGATGCTGTTGAGTTCTATGTCCGTGCGGATTTTCTATTTAGTGGTTCTGTCAACTGTTGAGAGGGGAGTGTCGAAGTCTCTAACGAAAATGGGGGACTTGTCTATTTCTCCTTTCAGTTCCATCAGTCCGCTTTACGTATCTTTTTAGCTCTTTTGTTTGGTGCATATACATTTAGGATGGCTCTGTCTTCTTGGTGGATTGGCCGTTTATTATTATACAATGGCTGTCTCTGAAATTTTCTCTGCTCTGTCTCCATGATGTGATACTAATTTAGCCACTCCTTATATGATGAGTATTTGAATTATGTATCCTGTTCCATCCTTTCCCATTCAACTTGCCTATATCTTTGTATTTGAGGTGAGTTTTTTGTAGAGGGCATATGACTGAGTCATTTCTTAATCCACTCTTTTAATTGGCACGTTTAACCCATTTACACTTAATGTAATTATTGTTATGTTGGGGCTCCAGTCTGCCGTTTTTCTGTGTCTTTCTCTTCTTCTGTTTTTTCATTTGTTTTCTTTTCCCTCTCTTTCTATGAGTTACTTCAACATTTTTTAGACTTCAACTTTAATTTATCTATAGTATTTTTAGTGTATCTTTTTGTATAGTTTTTTATTGGTTACCATAGACATTGTATTACATATACATAACCTTTCACAATTTATATTGTTGTTTCATCAGTTTGAGTGAAGTAAAGAACTCACCTTCTTTTATCCTCTTCCGTTTATAATTGTCTTAATTATTCCATCTACATACATTTAAAATAATCTTAGGCAATATTATAATTTTTGCTTCAACCATCAAACATAATTGGGAAAACTCAAGAAGAGAAGGAAAGCCCAGCTATGACTGGTGTGGCTCAGTTGGTTGGGCGTCACCCTGCAAAGAGAAAGGTTCATTTCCCAGTCAGGGCACCCGCCTGGGTTACGGGCCTGGTCCCTGGTCGGGGTGTGCAAGAGGCAACCGATGGATGTTTCTTGCACGTATCGATGTTTCTCTCCCTCTCTTTCTCCCTCCCTTCCTCTCTCTCTAAAAATAAATAAATGAAATCTTAAAACAAACAAAAAACAAGAAAAGCCAAGGAAAGCCTATGGTATTTACTCAGATTTTGCTTACTATTTTTTCTTTTCTGGTACTCCAATATTCCTTTTAACATTGCCTTTCTGTTCTGAGAGTTCCCTTTAGCCTTCCTTGAGAGTTAGTCTACTGGTGAAAAATTAGCTTCTTTTTTTCCTTATTTGAGAATGCCTTCATTCCCCCTTCATTGTTGAAGGATACCTTTGCTACATTTGTGATTCTATGGTGACAGTACTTTTCTTTCGGCACTTTAAAAATCTTACACAACTTCCTTTTGGTGTCTGGTTTCTGATGAGAATCAGCTGTCATTCAAATGGTTTTTCTCTGGCTGCTGCCTAGATTTTGTGTGTGTCTTTAATTTTGAGAAGTGTAATTACGATTCACCTTGGGGGGCCTGGTCATCCTGTCTGGGGTACCCTCCGCTTATTCTTTGAGTAGTTTTCAGCCTTGGTCTCTTACTTGTCTCCTTCCAGGGCTCCGGTGACACAGGTATTAGATTTTTAATGCAGTCCCTGGGGCCCCTGAGGCCCTGTGAATGTTTTTCCAAGTTTGCTTCCTCTCCGTTGTTCAGATCAGGTCGTTCCTCTTGTTTTTATTCCCACGTCAGTGGTTCTTTCCTCTGCCCCCTCCCTTCTGCTGTGGAATCTGCTCTTTGAGCTTTTTATTTTGGTTATTGTATTTTTTAATCGAAAATTTCCATTTGGTTCTTCTTTAGATATTCTATTTCTTTCCTTAAATGTTCCATTTCTTTGCTGAGGCTTTCCCTCTTTTCATTTGTTTCAAGCATGTTCATAATGGCTCCTGAAGCAATTTTATTCTGGCTGCTTTAAAATCTATCTGTCAGGTAACTCCAACATTTCTATCACCTTGATGTTGGCATTCATTGGTTTTCTTGTTCTAACTCATTTTGAAATCTTCCTTGTCCTTGGTATAATGAGTGATTATCAACTGATATGTAACATTTTCCTATTATTTAACCCTTTGGTTTTAGCTGGCTGTCTCTGACTCCACTCCAGCAGAGGAAGGGACTTGGGCTCCACCTCATCATTGCCCAGGGAGGGTAGAAGTCTAGGCTTCCCACCAGGGAACCTGGGGGTGCTCCCCACTTTCTCTGGAGCCCACTCCTTATGGCGCATCTGTCCCGCATGTTCAGAGCATGGCATGAGGAAGCTGCCCTCTGCCGGCGTCCCCCTCCCCGCTCGCCTTCCTACAGGCATGTGACCGGAAAGGTCATTTCGATCATGTGTGTGCAGTTCAGCACATGCTCTCGTGCTTTGGGGAACTCAGGGACCGAGTGGGGAAGGTTTAGTTCAAAGACGTCCAAGAAAGACTTCATGGTTTGCTCCTTCCAGGAGCATCTCTATACGTCACAAACGACGGCAGCATTTCTTCCACAGGCGGCAGTTGCTGCACTCGGAGTCCCGGACGCACAAGCAGGGACAATTAGACTGCCACCTAACACCACGCCCTGCTTCTACTGCCCTAATGTTCCAAAGTTGTGAATGGGAACCGTGTTAAGGAAAATACATAGGCTTGGTCCATTAAAAAATTAGGAGTCCTGGCTAAAATAGTGCAATTCCATCTGAATTTTAGGGTGCTCATTCTGCTGATAAACTCTAAATCATCATAAAGAAAATAGGCAGAATAATGGCAAGAGGGTTTTTGTTTTTCCTCTTATTTGCCTACATAGGAAAACCTGGATGTGACAATAAATAAAATTCCAGATTTTTGTGTACAATACCCACTCTTTTAATTGGACTATAAAGGAAATATTTGGAGAAAGGCCTCTGTGGCACATTACATTTGCCTGGCTTTGCCTTTTCAACTATAGAGATGATGCCCCAGTGGGCAGATATCATGGCCCCAGCTCTGTCTCTAACCGTCCAGGTCTCTAAGCCAGTGGCTCTGGTCACACACACATCAGGATTAATTTGGAGAGGGATAGGGGGTGGCTCATAGCTCTCAGGAAGCTCAGGCCACCTGGGCTCTTGGCTCACTCACTAACTCGGGGGTGAAACAAGCGTCAGGAGTTTTCAAGGTGCTTCAGGTGACTCCGATGGTCCTCCAGGCCAAGTGTCCCCTACCTGGACATTGCTGCAGTCCTGCAGTCACAAGCCCCACCCACTGGGATCTCCAAGGCCCAGTGTGTCCCCCTAAGTCAGAAACTGCATTTCAACTAGATGCCTGGGGTATGGTGTGCATTCAATTTGGAAAATAACTCTAGACTGTATAGCTGTGAATTCCCCCATAAATGCAAAAAAGTCCTAAAGGGCCCAGCAACCCCCCACCCCGAAAACCACAGATCTCAGGGCACATCATCCTCATCACTGACACTGAGCATCAGGCGCAACGGGCGGTGAAGGGACCCGGAACCCTCTGGACCCTCTCCTCTGGAACGGAACGTCTACCCCTTTCCCACTCTGGCCCTGCTCTCACGCTGTTAGTTGTAGTCTCTCCAGTGAGCTACGAATACTAGGAATGACAGACAGCACCTGGAGCACTCGTAGAGCCCCAGCAACTGCAATATCATGACATCGGTCGCCTGCCCCCATCACCTCAGACCAGGACTTGTCTGAGCAGCAGGCGAGCGTTCGGGTCCCGGCCTATCCTGTCCTCGTGCTGACCTCACACCTTTGCTCCTGGAGCAAGTGAGAGAATGGGGCAGAGCTGAACAAGTGGCCGTTCACGTGAGAAAGTATTTCTCCTTAGTCATTACCCTAACAAAGTTACGGACCAAGGGCATCCCAAAAGGAGGGGGTGGTAAAAAGAGGTGACCCAGCCCTGGTTTGCCCAGGGGAGGGGTGAAGGGCACCTGATAGCAGGAGAACCTGCAGAGCTCACGGAGCCGCCGCCACTGGTGTTTGGAGAGCCGAGGCCTGATAACGCCGCTGTGGTGCTTTCTCCGGAACTCTCCCCACGGCACCTTTGACCTCTGAAGGAGACTATAAAACCCAGAGGAGGATTTTCCCCTCTCAGTCTGGGTGTGGGGAGCACCCCAGTTCTGCAGGAAGGGGACCTCCCGAAACAGGGACGATGGCAACGCTGCAGGAGAAAAAGTCGTGCAGCCAGCGGATGGAGGAATTCCAGCGCTACTGCTGGAACCCGGACACAGGGCAGTTGTTGGGCCGGACCCTGTCCCGGTGGGGTATGTCCCTGGCAAAGAAGGGAAAGGGGGGCAGCTCTGAGAGGAGAGGCAAAGGACCACCCACGAGCAGGCTCCCGGGACCCAGGCCCTGCCCAGGCTTCTTCAGGCCAGGGCCTACCTCCCTCACCAGGAGACCCCAAAGGCCCACTTCAGCCCTCATACCCCTGGCACCAGGCACCCGCAGGGTGGGAACATCTGAGGACTGGCCCCAAAGTTTCAGGCTTCGATTTGGGAATAGCAGTTTATCGCTATGTTCCTGAAATATGTGATTTTTGCAAAGACTTTAGTCAAGGGGTATGGGGTTCTCTGGAGTGATGAGAATGTTCTGGAACTAGACAGAGGGAGTGACTGCACAGCATTGTGAGGGAGTGTACTCAACACCACTGAGTTTCGCTTTGAGACGGCTGCAGCGGTAGGCCTCTCGTGTGTCCGTCCTCCACGGTGAAGGGGCACGTGGGCCGCGTCTGACCGGCCTCTCCCCGCAGTGTGGATCAGCCTCTACTACGTGGCCTTCTACGTGGTGGTGACCGGACTCTTCGCCCTGTGCCTCTACTCCCTGATGTACACGCTCGACCCGTACACGCCTGACTACCAAGACCAGCTAAAGTCGCCAGGTAACGGGGGCAACACTTCAGCCTAGACACGGGGACCCCACACCCACCAGGGCAACACTCAGTCCCTGAGCTGCCCAGTCAGGGCACAGAGCCCCAAGGGGCCCCCAGCAGGTCTAGAGGGGCCTCTGTCACCTCCACCAGCGGCCTCAGGGCTTTGAGGGGTATGCCGGGTACAGAAGTCATCTTCCCTTCTTTTGATAGGAAAGATGACCCCTGATTGTAAGTCCAACTTCGGCTTTAGTTGTAATTATTAAAACAGAGTTTTTTGTGATGGAGTCTTTCTATCACTGGCTTTGCATGAGTGTATATGCACAGAAGACGTTTCTGGGGGATGTACAAAAAACCGCCCCTAGTGAAACTAGGAGTGAAGGGTCTGGGGCGGGAACGAGCTCTGGTTTCCCCTCGTGTCCATCAGCACTGAGGCGTCACTTCCACAAGAGCAAGCTCAGTCCAGAGCACCGAGGCCCTCCAAGTGCAGGTGGTCTACTGTCCGCGGGGTGGAGGGGGCTGGGACGTGGGCTGAGCCTCGGCTCTCCTCTCCTGAGTCGGCACAAGGTGAGCCGAGGGTTTGTGACAAGACTCTGGGGCGGACACAGTAGGTGTCACCTCCACAGTCCCCGTGAAGGTGATTGGAACAAGACTTCCACACCCAGCCCATTAACCAAAGGCGACCACAAAACAAACAAAGGAACAAAACCGTAGGAGGGAGGGAGGGGAAAGGAAGAAGCAAAGGAAGAAAAGGCATTTCCCAGCGCACAGTTACGTGGAATGTTTATCACTCACACATCCTTAATGCTTTCTAAGGAAGATAATAACCCCAGCAACATCTAGCAGCAGCACAAAGGAAAAGAAAGCTCAAACGGTTTTAAGAGAAGCTGCCTCAGACGTTCTCCGGTGGGTGAGCTTAGCGGGTCCGGCCATTCTGCTGAGATCTTCAGTGAATCCATTTATAAATAACAACAGCAAAGTGCTTTATTTATTGGGTGTCAATTTTTAGAATCAACCAATAGATAAAACATGGAGCATTCCATTATCATTTCAGAGCAGAATGTAATATATTACAAACTTGAGAACATAACCATAATAGAATTGGTGGAAGGCAGGGCGAGGGGTGCTCCCTGGGCCCCAGGGAGGAGGCAGTGGGGCAGGCGACAGTCGCCCCCCGAAGCTGATGAACAAGTTCTGTGGGAACCTGAGGACACTCAGAGGAGGTGTTGCTGAGAGGAGCACGTGGGGGGCTTTCTTTTCCTTTCCTTTTTCTTTTCATTTAGGCCTTTCTGAAGGTTTTCATTTTATACCATGTATAGCTGTTACTTTTACAACATCCATAAAAGAACAAAAACCTGACCTCACTGACTTAAACACTCACCTGCATCCATCAGGGAACCGGCTAGATGAGTCATTAAACATTCACACAGCAAAACACGACACAGTGTTCGCGGAAGGAAAGAGGTGAGTTGCTACGAAATGCCAGGGAAAGGAGATTACAACTGGTGCCAGAAAGTAAAAACAGGCCAGTGGAATGTGGAAAGGACCTCCCCCTTGTGTGAAGAAACACGTAACAAACATGACACGCCCGTGTATTCACAGAAATGAGACAGTTTCCTGAGGATGCGCACTGGACTTGAGATCAGGAAAACAGGGCTGTCATTTCAACTTCCTGTTCCCGTACATTTTTTTTTTTACAATTAATATGTTGTTAGCATGCATTTGTTCTTAACCAAAACCAGTGCAGATTTTCCAAATATGCACTCAAATACAACTTCACTTAGAAACCCAGTAGGTCCTGGATGAATTGTCACCTGCAATGAGTGTGGCCGCCTGGGTGGCATTGGTTCAGGTGTCATGTGCAGGAAGAGCCCTCCTGGCCTTCCACCGAGCGCTGCACCCTGAGCCCAGGGAGGCCTCATTCCGACTGCACAGCTCCCAGGCTGGAGGGCAGGGTCCCCACTGAGCTGGTGGCGCAGAGGATGCCTGGCTGCAGCCTCCTCACCTGGTGGCCCTTGAAGGCCCAGGCCCAGTTGGTACCACAGCATCCCCCACCTGGCCTCCACCAGCTCAGGACTGCTCTGCAGGCGACTCACCGACTTCACAGCAGATGTGGCTTCACCTGGCTTGGACGTGATGAACACTTGGGGAAAACTAACAAGTGTCAGGCTCTCTTTCCAGGGGTGACCTTGAGGCCAGATGTCTATGGGGAGAAAGGTCTGGACATTTCCTACAATGTCTCCGATAACAGGACCTGGACGGACCTAGTGCGCACCCTCCACGACTTCCTGGCAGGTAAGGTTAAAACGCTTCTACAGCCTTTATTTTTCCTTTCCTAAGAAAACTTCACTGAGGGGCATGGGCTTCACGGCCCTCTAACAGCCCTGGGCAGCTGCAGTTGGAGGGGCCTACAGGGTGTCTGTGCTGGCAGGCTACTCGCCAGCGGCCCAGCAGGACAACATAAACTGCACCTCGGAGAAGGTGTTCACCCAGGAGAGCTTCCGCGCCCCCAACCACACCAAGTTCTCCTGCAAGTTCACGACAGACATGCTGCACAACTGCTCAGGCCTGGCGGATCCCAGCTTCGGCTTCGAGGAAGGAAAGCCGTGTTTTATTATTAAAATGAACAGGGTGAGTACGAAAGGGTTGGAGGTCAGAGGTCCAGTATGAGGCCCCTTTGGAGAGTTCTGTGGGGTGAGGGTCAGGGCGTTTAGACCTCCTATGACCACACAAACCCTCCTGTGCAGGGTCCCGGAAGTGGCAGGTCAAACTCGCACCAGGGGCTCCCTCCTCACTCTGCACGCATTGCATTGGCTCATACGCGGATTACTTCTCTCAAACAAAAATGAAAGCCATCCATGCAGACACAGCATCTACCCGACACTCTGCAGTATGGGCACTGAGCCGCAGAGCACAGAGCTATTCAGTGGCTAGGGCAGCCATGTGTGCACGATCCCGAGAAAGAAGCATGTATGGGTGCGGGGAGGACACCTGGGGACCGTCCAGAGCAGAGGTTTCCAACCTGAGCCAGGGATGCACTGACGAGCCCCGGGCCAGGCACTGAGGGAGGCAGACTGTGAGTGCAGGGCCAATGCAAGCAAACCATGGCCAGCAGCTGAGGCCTGGGAGTGGGGGGGTTCTAAGCCTAGAGGGACCACCCTTTGTGCACTGTGCAAGTGCCCCAGGTCCTAGCTGGGGTCTCGTCAGAGCTGCCCAGCAGGTGTGATGACAGCTCACACTCGCAGCACAGGACTGTGCACACGGGGGCAGGTATAGGGAGGGGGAAGGCAGGTGCTATACCAGGCCCTGACACCAGTGGGCGCACAAGGGCCAGGACTTCAGGAGGCTGAGAAGGGCAAAGACGGGGAGAAGCACAGAAGGGCTGCAGACTGCGTGGAGAGCTGCTGTACTGCAGGCAGACGCTGTGCCCTAGTTCAGTGCAGCATGCAGGGCCCGGAGTGGCAGCCACAGCTCAGGCCCTCCTGTCCGGTCTGCCCCCGGCCTGGGGCCAAGACCACAGCCCTGGGGCAGGGCTTCTGGCTTTGAAGGAGTTGGAAATATGCATCGGGTGTTGTTAGAGTAAGAACCACCCCCACCCCCACCCCCAGACCCTTCTCAGTGCCCTGCGGAAACCCCAGCTCAGGCAGGTCCCTCCACGCTCGCAGACGAGCAGGAGGGGCCACATGGACACCTTTCCCTTCCAGATCGTCAGGTTTCTCCCCAGCAACAAAACGGCCCCCAGGGTGGACTGCGCCTTCCTGGTGAGTGTGACCGGCCGTGCCCATCTCGCTAGTGCTAGGAAACCCGTGGGAACGACTTTGCTGGTTTCCTCTAAGAACATCTCACTTGTCAGCCTAATAATCCAGATCACAAATCGCACAAACTGCCGCTTCAAACAGTTTTATTACAGGGGATAAAAACTTACTAAGAAAAAAAAAAAGTTATTGTTTTGCTTCAAAAAACATCTGGGGCAGTATATTACTAATGCACTTCAAAATATTTGCTGGCAATTTGGAGAAACCAAGGCACCTCTACTATTGTTTTGTCCTTTTTATTCTCTTATTTATAAAAACATACCAGATTACCAACAACTATCATTGTTTAATATATGTATATAGGCTGCTAATGGCATAATTTAGCGCAGTTTTTCTCAAAACTAGCTTTTTTAAGTACACCATGAAAAAAAAACTAAGTTTGTCTTCACTGAATAGTTCTGAAGCCTGTTTGCACCACTGCGCCTTTAACCAAAGGCTCCGTGTTGTTAGCAGTGGGCAGCCCACGGGGTGTTCCGCAGCAACACCACACTCAGAGCCAGTAGCCTCTCCCTGGCATGTGGGGCCGCCCTGCTTTGTTTTTCCTGTTTCAGTTATTTCAACCTGTGGGGTTGAATAAATAACTGAAATAACACCTGTGCAGCCAACACGAGATTTTAACAGACACCAAAGTAGCCTTCACCTGCTCTTCGGGAAGCTCACCTATCTGTCGGTCAGTTCGCTGACTGAAAGTGGATCCTGGTCCCAGGAAGCCACTCAAACACCAGGCCAGCTCTGGCAAAGCAGCCCCCACGGCCTGCTCGGCTTTCATTCCCGTGCAGCTGAACAAGCATTGTTGGCTCTATGCACCTTTGTTATCCTACAAGGACTTAAAATGGTAAAAATACAAGTTTGATAAGTCACCAGGGTTTTTACAACCTACAAACTATACCCCTAATGGGCCCGCAGTACTGATGATAAAGATTGGATCTAGTTTATGCTAATCACACAGTAAAGCGTGTACGTGTCACCTACCCAGTGCACACGTGCGCACACATGTGACATGCACACACACATGCAGACATAAACACACATGGGTGCATGAAGAAACATGCACGGGCTGAGACATACACATGCCACACACATGCACAGACACAGGCACTCAGAGACACGCAGGAACACACAGCAACTGCCTGCCCAGATGCTGCCTTACTCAGGCAGTGGCCTCTGCTCCCCAGGACCAGCACCAGCGCCAGCGCCACACAGATGTCCCACCTCTGCAGGTGGAGTACTACCCGCCCAACGGCACCTTCAGTCTGCACTACTTCCCTTACTATGGGAAGAAGGCACAGGTGGGTGCTCACTTTTCCCTTGGTAGGTATGCCCCCCTGTTCCCCTGGCAAGTGTGATGGCAGCCACTGGATCAACTCAAGTTTAGCAATGATGACTGGTAAAAGGAAGGTGTGATGGCAGGTGTGATGGCAGCCACTGGATCATCTCAAATTCAGCAATGATGATTGGCAAAAGGAAAGCCATAAATACTTTACCTATAAAAATGAAGCAAGATGTTCCTTAACTCATCCTGACCATTTTAATGCTTGGCTGTTTCCCAAACCCACCTTCTCCTAAATACCTGAAAACACATTGTTTTCACACAAAAGATAAATATTAAATCTAATTGTTTTAGTTTTCAACAGCCTCCCAAACCGTTAAGATAGCTGCATGTCCATTTGAAAGCATTTCCTCTAAGCCCCTTGCATTCTCCTGTTGTATTTTTGACTTTCATCAAATGTACTTTGATGTGGAACACCTGCTGTCCGTCCACAAGACCGGTCCTCATTTCTGGGCGGGCAGACACCCAGGGAGCCCCAGGGCATGCGGCAGGGCCCGCAGGAGCTGCTCTCGGACAGCTGCCGCTCACCCAGGCAGACAGCAGGAGGTTTCTGACGCGCCCCTTTCCGCACTCTGGTTTCAGCCCCACTACAGCAACCCTTTGGTGGCTGCAAAGCTTCTCAACATCCCCAGGAACACAGAAGTGGACATAGTGTGCAAGATCCTGGCAGAACACGTGACCTTTGACAACCCCAACGACCCCTTTGAAGGGAAGGTGGAATTCAAGCTTAAAATTCAGAAGTAAAGGACCTAGGAGGCTGGCCGTAGCCTGCGTGGGAACTTGCTGCCCACCGGCTCTGCAGCACGCCGGCTCTCAACCGTTCTGAAACGCCAGCACTAAGTGAGTTTGGTGACTCCACACTGGCACCTGTGCACCAAGCACTTCGTGTTAGAATCAACTCTTTCTTACTAAGTTTGTTATTTTTTAGATAGAATCTGCAGCTATGATAAAAAATATTGGGTTAACACGGTAACCCTAAGGCAGAAGCTATCCAACTAACAAGACCCTAAAACGATTCACCTGTTTATACACAGACATCACTTTTCTTACTGTATAACTTATTTCCTAAACGTCAACGAACTACTGCCCATGTTAGTATAAATACCAGTAATGCCTTGATATGGCACAGGACCTATGACAGTGAACGCTAAGAACGCTCGCTTCGAGAATGCGATTCCTGCTGCAAAAATACATTAAAGCCACTCTTACTCTGCACACAACATCATGCCTTTCCTGAAGTGGGGGGTCGGGGGGATCAACTAAAAAACAAGAACAAACACCTCTTTCTTTAAAAATCTTTTTAAAGTTTCCACTGCAGTTAGGGAAATTACACAACCATGTTGGAGAGGGGCTGTCGCCTGAGAGCAGGTGCAGTTCCAGGACGAAAGCAGGTAAGACACAAGGGAGCCGCCAAGTGGCAGAATCTATAAACCAGAGGTAATTGCACACAGAAGTTAATCTTCCTCTCCCCGAGCACAAGTCCCTCCTCCAACACCCGGAACTCACGTGAAGTCTGCAGCTTGAGGCCTTTCGGAAAAACACAGGATGAGAGCACCCTGTGTGACCAACCAGCCCTCACCAAGTGGTGCCCACTTTTCACCCATAGCTCAAGGCCTGGCGCCCTCCTCCCACTTGAGTACCAGACACAGCGTCGCCACCAGTGGGGCGACCCAGAAAACTCCACACAGCTGCTGGACAGGAGAATCTGTCCACCTGAAACCCAGTTGCAAACACAGTGTGAGGAGGGAATCAAAGCCCTGTAAAGCCCTGGCCAGGTGCTCAGTGGGTTGGGCATCGTCCCGCAAACGGAAAGGTCACCTGCACGATTCCTGGTCAGGGCACCTGCCTGGGTTGCAGGTTCAGTCCCTGGTTGGGGCGCATGAGAGAGGCAGCCGATTGAGGTTTCTCTTCCTTTCTCCCACCCTTCCCCTCTCTCTAAAATAAAGAAAGAAATTCTTTAAAGAAAAAAATGCATGTTCCATCCTGGCCAGGGCACAAGCCTAGGTTGCAGGTTTGATTACCAGTTGGGGTGCAGAAGGGAGGTAACCTATCAATGTTTCTCTCACTCCTCTCTCTCTCTTCTTCTCTAAACATATCCCAGGGTGAGTATTAAAACACACCCTGTGAATACTGTAAGGCCAAGGGAAACCTGTATTCACTAAGCATCTCTACTACCTAAGACACCAGCACGTGTTCTTCACTGCTGATACGAACAGTAAAAACTTTGGGAGCCACCTCAGAAATGTCACATGTCAGAGGTCAGGTCACCTCAGACATGTCACGATAACATAACGTTGGAGGTCAGAGGTCTCCTTTCTTACCTGATGATCTTCTTTTTCTGAGAGTCAAATCCATAAAGTCGGTCTCAACTTTGAGGACTCAGGGGAAAGGCAAGAAACAAACTGTCTCCCCACCACCGGCCACAGGAAAGAAGGCATCGCTTTGGTCTGTGTCCACTGCGACATCCTTCTTTGGCCCCCAGTGTCCCTTGGGAAGCCGCAGGACAAGCTGAGAACCCATGGTGGGGTCCCAACCCACCACTCCTGGGCCTGGCTGCCTCTCCTCACTCCAGCGAAAAGCTGGACTAGCAGGATACAATGACTTCTAGACAGTAATCCTGAAGGAGAGGAACACAGAGCTTGTTTAAAATGCCCATGCGCGTTTTATTAATAAAAACTAACAGTGCCAGTTAAACAAGTCCAACAATTAAAGTCTCTTTAGATTCCATAAAATATTACAGAAAAGTTTATTTGTGTTTCAATAAAAAGACTATTGTTTCAGAACAGGCAGCGAACAGCAACTGTGCAGTTAATGGTTCTCTGTGAATAAATTTTAAAAGAAGCTACTGCCTGTCCTCAAATTCCTTCTTCTTTTTATAAAAAAAGAACTATTAAAAATGATTGACAAATTTTGAGTTAAAAAACTGTTAAAACATTCTCTATATTTAATTTCAACTTTATAATAGATTACAGGAAGATGCTTACGAAACAAATACAACATTTGTTTCAGTACATGTCTTTAAATGATAGACTTATAAGTTTGTAAACACTATATAATAAAAAGTTTCCAAACGCAGCCTGTAAGAAATCAGGCAAATTTTACCATAAGCAATAAACCATTCCAAGCCTTCCAGACAGTTTTCAAAGCTGCACCAGCATGGCAGTAAACTTACCAAACAAAACAAACACAAACATACACACACAAAAGAACTTTTGCAATGTTTGCTGAAACGCAGCCCTAAAATTAAAAAAAAAAAAAAAAAAAGGAAGAAAGGAAAAGTATAAACTTAATGGAACCACACAGTCAATATAATTTAAGGGAAAATAAAGTCATATGATTTATGGCGCATAATGTTGAAAAGCAGAGCTTTGCCATTTGCTTGGTTCTATGTACGGACACCACGGAACTTAAATCAAAACTCGTCCTGCAGTCTCACACTCTGCCAGCAGGTGGCGCCATTCACAACACGCTGCAAACGAATGGCATTTGGGGTGGCCTGGACAGAATGATAATGTTTTTTCATTGATGTAGATGGAGTACAACTTCCTCAGCAAACTCAGCAAAAAGTATTAAGGGGCAAAAGGTAACTCTGAATTAAAAAAATAAAGATAAAAATAAAAACACACAATCTAAAAAGTAAATAAAAGCCCTGCGTCAGCACGCTGGAATCAACACACACCGCAGCCCGTCTTCAAAGACCCTACAGAGAACCACCCTCGCTTGCTTATCCGAGGTGCAGGTCAAATTCAACAGCTTACAGTACCTTCTTGGGAAGAGGCCAAAAAGAAACAGAAAAGCCCACGTAAAAAAGTTTATCTTCCCTAAACATGTTTTCCTGAAGCTGAACTTGAGGGGAGGCGGGGCCTGTGAACGAGCACTTCAGTCTTCCTCAGTCTTCCTCGTCGTTATCGTACTCCTCATCCTCGTCCTCGTCCTCCCCGACGTAGGACACGGGAGTCTCCACCCTGGACCCACTGTACTGCGACCCGCTGGAGCTCGTGGCCAGCATCCCGTCCGCACCGTTGGTCAAGTCACTGCAAGGACAGGAAGGGACACCAGGGGTCAGTGATGCATCTCCATGGCCCGGGCCGTGCCAAAGACAGCCCGTGTTTCAGGGAGGCCCAGTTGGGGGGTGGTTTCAATGGCACGGACAGAAGGCTGCACACATCTGCAGCACAGAGTGCCGACGCTATCACTGGCTCCACCCTTCTCACACCCTCTCCCAGCTCTGTCCTCTTGGACAGAACCAGTAAAATGGGGGGAGGGGGGATTGGCAAGGCCATGATATTTAGTCTTTCCTCCCACTTATCATTACATCAGAAACAAAGTCCCTAAATGCACCAACTAAAAAACCATTACATCCTTCTTCCTAGCCCTTTTACTTAAGAATTCCCCGATCTCGAGGACAAAGAGGCTCCAGATGACACAGGACCCTCCAAAGCAAGGCTCCCGAGACAGCAGTGTATGGGAGGGTACCCAGCAAGTTCCGTGTGTGTGCATGTGTATGTACATGTGTGCACGTATGTGGGTGTCCATGCTCAGTGCAAGTGTTACTGTGTTGAATGCGTACCTGTACAATGGTGTGTGCATGCATTTGTGTGTGTACAGGCTCGTTTGTGGGCCCCCATGACATGCCTTTAGCTCCTCTGGTGTCTGCAGAGAGCCCAGGAAGCCGAGCTGTGACAGGCAATTCTCATGCAGACACTCCCTCTGCAACCTGTACTTCCAGGAAGGCTCCAAGGACCCCACAGCCTTCCATAGTTTTGTGAAATGGCATTTGCCAAAGGTCAGTGGGGATGACCCTCAGCAGGGCCCAATGGCCCAAAGAGGTAGGATAGAGCTACAGGGCTGGGCTGCCCAGCACTACATCCTGGTCCATGGGTAGATGTCTGCATTACACTCCTGGGAACCTCAACCGGGAACATGAGAAAATCTTTGGTTGTCACAACTGAGGGGGTGGGTGCTGGCATCAGAGGCTGAAGGTGCTACAAACAGCCCACAAGGCACAGGACAGTGCCCACAACAGTTGCCTGGCCCACAATGCAGAGCGTCACAGGCAAGACCCTGGCCTCAAATGGAGAGAGGTTTTAAGAGCTGGGACCCTGGTGAGAGATCCTGGGTTCAGCCTCCACCCAGCGTCCCAGCGCAAAGCAAACCAGACACGAAGGTTAACTATAGTCCCAGGGCACCAGCAGGCGATGGCCCATGCCAGCCTCGCGGAGCAAGGACAAGTGCACGTTTCCACTGTGAGTTATAACTTGCTCCGGTTATGGTCAAAAGTAACTTTAATTTCTTAGCATTTGAGTTGAGCAGCAAGAAAAGGCAGTCGAGTATTGAAGGGATGCCAACCTAGAATTTAAAATTGGTTAGAGATCAGCCAGACGCTAGACTCCGAGAATGCCTCCTGTACCACACGGAGGCTTGGCATCATCCCCAGGGGAAGTCTCACACAGTGAACTTGTTCAGAGATAAGGGACCCAAAAGGGTCAGAACTGCGCTGGAGATGTGGCCACTGAACACTTGAAAAGGAGGGGCTTGGGGGCACAGCATGAGTGCGTGACACGCGCTGCTCCACTCAGACGAGATGGATCCAGAACCCGAGAGGCTTACAGCAGCACAGGAACCTGCCCCGGGCCAGCGCGGCAATGTGCTCCAACGCTAAAGAATAGTTTTATGGGCATAAAACCGTATGCACATTATCTTAATACCTCTTACTGGCATTTATTCACACTGAACAATAAAACTACTAAATATTGTACTCTTTGACAAAGTAACTCCACATCTGGAAAATCCAGCCTAACAAAACAAGTCAGGAAGGGTGAAGAATTTAACTATATTGCAGCTTTTCGTATCACCGGGAGCCACCTACACGCCCGACTACAGAGGGCAGCACAGTTGATTACTGAGCCTTCCTGAAATGCTGCCTCGTGACACCATTAGCATTAGCATCGGCTTTCCTTCTGAAACGGTCGTGGCTTTGCTTCCCTCGTTACAAAAACTGACATGAGTCCCGGAAAATTTAATCAACAAGATGAAATTTCCTAAAGATGAAATTTAGAAAATACCCCAGTTCCACCTCTTGGAATAACCGATGTTCAGTACTTTACAGAGACAGAATTAAAGACTGAGCTGACCTCTGTCACAGCCTGACCGTGTGCCAGACACCCCACGAGGACTCCGCTGCTTGCCTTGCAGCACACAAGCCACTGACCCATCACCAGCCCCGCCTCACGGGAGCGGCCAGGCTGCAGGGCCCGGGGCTCCGCACCCTCACTGCCCACTCCCAGCTCCCTCAGGGCCACACCAGGGCCTCGTCTGTGTCACACGGAGACCCAGAGCGCCCGGTCCAACGGCCGCGGGGCGCTGCACCGAAGGTGTGCACAGAACGCACTCTGTGAGATCGGTCCCACTCTGTTGCACCTCCAGGCTGCTAACTCGTCATGTATTTTAAGGAATTAAACATTTACTAATACTTAGGATGAACAAAGTAATATGTACAATGTATAACATAAAAGTTAATAAAACCACTGCTTTGTCAACACTTAATGCTAAAATTATCTTCATCTATCTTTAAAAAACTAAGAGAAATGCTTAGGGATGACGTAATTCTCTGTGGGATTGCCAGTCAAAAATGAAATGCACACTGATTTAAATAATAAAGCTTCAGTAACAAAAAAAATACGCATGATGGTAAGTAAAGTGAAAAAAGCAGGGAACAAAATTATGTATGTACATTGTGAGCTCAGGTGTGTTAAAAGAAATAGAAAAAGCCCTGGCTGGTGTGGTTCAGTGGATTGAGCGCCGGCCTGCAAACCAGAGGGTCGCTGGTTTGATTCCCAGTTGGGGCACAGGCCTGGGTTGTGGGCCAGGTCCCCAGTTGGGGGTGCGTGAGAGGTCACCGATCCATGTTTCTCTCCCTGTCTTTCTCCTCTCTCTAAAAGTATACAAATAAAATATTTTTTAAAAAGAAATAGAAAAAATGACTGAGAAACACTGTCACTTTGGCTGCCAGCAGTGGAGTTTGGGTGGGTTTTGCCCCCATTTTTCACTGCATGGTGACTTTTTGAAAAATAAGGACCATATGGTACTTTCAATTTTTAGGGTGAAGAAACCAGTAAGAAAGCTTCTTTCTACACACGGGACAAACTCAATGTGTGAAGTGTCCTCAGGTCAGGGAGAGAAGCTAAAGCTGCTTCCAGGGAGGGGTCCCACTGTCTGAACAGCTGAGGGACTGAGGCTGTTTGTATGAAAGCTGGGGGGCTTTCTGTTGCCATGTGACAGGTGGCCCCCCTGCTCACCCACCCCAGCCCAGAACTGCAGTCACCTGGCAGAAAGCCTTGTGCCATTAGAGGTTGAAACCGAAGACGTGACGAATACACTGTTGAGTGATCCATGAGCCATTTCTGAAAAGAGAAAGAAGATAAAGCAAATGTCACGAAGCAGAGACCACAAGAAACAGAAGCACTCACGCTGAAACAGGAGGCCTGGGGCCCAGACACCTCTGACTGCCCTGCATTTTCTGCGCCGGGCCCCCGGCCAGCAAGCAGCCCTGCTCGTCCAGAGCCCGGCCACAGGGCCGGTCCTCTGTGCAAAGGCACGGAAGCCTTTAGTTTACATGCAGTCACCAATGACAGCAAAGCTGCGCCACTGAAACTTAATGCCGTCGTAAAGCAGAGAGCAGGGACTGAGAGGGAGGAAAGACCAGCACCCGCCCCCGTCCTGGATGCAGTGGTCTGCAGCAAGAACAGTGTGAAAGGCAGGGGACTGCAGTGACGCATCAGCTTGGGCGTCCTGGCAGGCCGGCTGCTGGAGTTCAGAGGGCAGGACAGAGTCAGCCTCGCCCACTTGTCGTCCACGGTCTGACGCCCACTTGTTCTGGACAGCTCAGCAGACCTGGGTCCCATCCAGTGCTATTGCTCTCGGGGAGCAAATCCACACCGCAAAGGGGAGCAGCGATGGTAGTGCTCCTTTCCATAGGGGGCCAGGATCCTTCTCAGCAAAGAAGTCACCAGAACGAAAGCAGAGAACCCAGGCAAGAGCTCACCAAGCGAACACTCCCATGCTCTGGCCGTCAGTAACTGGCACAGAACATCAGTATTCCTGGTTACTTTGCTGCAGTGACCAATCAACTACCCCAGGAGAAATGCCCATGCCTATTAGACGCCTCAAAGAATTTCAACCTCTTCCTTTTGGGGGCCCTACCTGGAAGGTGAAATCATGACTTAACACCTGTATCATATAAGCTGCATGGGCAAACCCACAAAATGCCACTCATGAACCCCACTGACCACATGCCCCAGCGGGCAAGGGCCCCCGCCAGGTGGCCGTCCTGCCAACAGCGCCCACACCTGTGGTCCCCAAAGCCGCCTCGCTCCCACCTGTCCTTGCTCTCAGTGCTGCACACCTGAGCCGACCTCAGCAGCAGAGGGCCAGAGGCACGGAGGCTGGGAAACTGTCCTCACTCTAGCCGCTAGGCCACCAGTCACTGGGGCCCACTGACCTGTCACATAGGGTTCCAGTGCTTTCGGCACCAAACTTCTTGCCATTTTCAGGTCTTCGGCAGAGCAGCTTCCGGATTCCAGGCCATAGGCCATCCCCATGCGCTTCAGCACTTCTATGTCATCGTGGATTTCAAACGTGTTGTCAAAATTGAATAGGTACTCGAATCTGGAGGAGAAAGTCCCTGTTAGAAAAGCGCCATCTTCAAGACGGAGACAGCCATGCTTGGTTCAGGAGTCCAGCCCCTTCCTCAGGTGCCCCCTCATCGGGTGTCGTTACAAAATTCGTCAGCTCAGAAACAACGCCCCAAGAGGCTCAGGCGGCACCACTGTTCAGCGTCTGCGCTCTGTGGGCACGTCCCTGGCACCCCGGCCACCCGCGTGCCATCAGCTGGCTGGGCTGCATCTGAGCAGCCCTCACAGTGAGATTCTGTACTTTTAAAAGAGATGCATAATTAGGGAAAGAAGAGGCAAATTTCTTAATTAATTATGCCAAAAGATAGTATTTAATGCTTCTAGATACTTATATAAATAAGTTAACCCGCTGTTCAGAGCACTGACTACAGCATTCTTCACTTCTGACTTAAGACTCACGGCTGAGACCACGGGGCTCCTGGACAAGCCACTACCTACTTGTCATTAGAAATGCTGCAGTCGATGACGGTCTTCTTGCTGGTGTTCACGATGATGAAAGGCAAGTGGATGACAGAGTTGGGCGGGGGTGGCCGATTGGCCTGCTGCTCTGCCTGGCGGTTTCTCTGCACCAGATTCTTGAAGGCAATTTGCTAAAAAAGATGAGCAACCAACACAACACTCATACCAGCTACCACCAAACCTAACACCTCCTCCCCAGGAGCCCTCAACAACTTCCCCGAACCCCACAAGGCAGCTGGAGGGCACGTGCCCTCCTTGCAGAGCTGAGCGAACAGCTGCCCCAGTGAGCCGCCAGCAACGAGAACACACCCTGAAAAACAAAGTCCCCAGAGAACTGAGACTGCAGAGACGCGGGCACTCACACCCCTTAGCAGAAACACCCCTGCAGAGGAGGGTAAAGAGAAACACATCGATTCTGGAGGTCACAGCTCTCCTACCCCTTCCTGGGGAGGGGTCTGCAGGTGCCCTCGCCTATCCCATCCACAGGTCACAGCCTTAGAAGGCAGACGTTCAGCTGTGGACCTGCAGCTTCCTGGGAAGGCAAAAACGCTCCACGGTAGGGGTGTCTCCTCTGGGGACACAGGTCCTCAGCCTAAAGCCAGAAAGCCAAGGCCTTGGGCCCTGAAATGACATTTACCTTCAGGATAATCTTCTTACTGTTAATGTAAAGTCAGAAAGATTCCCTGCCTCACCAGCCAGCTTTCTGTCAAGCTGCCCAGCACTGGGACTCAGGAGCTTAAGGCTTAGTGAGAGAGAGGCAGTAACTTGGGTTTTTTAAAAAAGTAGTTATGATGTACTATGAATGCAGAAAAGGAGAACAATTTATTCTAAAGAGGGCAACTGAGAGGTAGAACTTGGAGGCTGGGAGGGGCTGCAGCCTGAAGCAACCTCCTCTCCCAGCAAAAGCTGTGGCCATTACTTGCTCTTCCATTTCCCAAGTCCCTTCTGCCCACCTTGGCTCTGTGATCACTTTGTCCCTTGCCAAAGCACCCCCTCAGCTGGTCCCCTAGGGAGAGGGTCCAAGACGCCTCTTTTAAGTGCATGGAGTAACCGAGAGTAGGGTAAGACACCCCCACGCTGAGTATGCCTGCCCTGGGCGAGTCACACGCCATTGCAGTGGTCCCTGCTCCGCTGGATGCTGGGGCAGATGTTGCAAGCCCCACAGTGCCCCCTCCTGGCCTTTTCCCATGTTCTGAGATCTCCTAACCTCAGCAGCCAGGCCTGTCCGCAGACCCCCGATGCTTCCTCCCAAGGGTCCCACTTTCTACCACAGCTTCTAACACCCCCAGCCCTCTGGTTTTTGGACACATGCCTCCAGGTTCCCCAGCAGCCTGCAACCTGGCCACATGGTCCATGGCCTTGACACCCTTAGGGTCCACAAACATCTCAATAAGTTGCTGCTATGCCCTCCTTCCCTTTACTGACCAGCCACCATTTCTTCTGGCAGTTGGCCTCCATGCCCCAGGTGGCGACCCCAGTGCAGAGCTGCCTCCGTCCAGGAACAGGCCACTCCCTCTCCCCCCAAGATCCTTACACATGTGTTTGAGTATTTGCTTCTAACCCAGAACATGCCCCCCAGATCCCTATGGGGGTGAGACTGGTGCTTAGGGGCCTCTCTGCAGGCCCCAGGGATGGCAGCACAGCTCCCTGTCCACGTGTGTCTGAGAGGACAGGAAAGGGGTGCACTGACACCCGTTCTCTGACCACGTGTACTGACCGCTGGCCAGTCACGGCCAGGACCCACCTCAGGCTCACTCTGCACCTCACCCCCAGTCTGGGTCCGGTACTCGGAGCACACTGCATACGTGCCCCAGAGAACTTGCACACGCTCCTTCCTAAGGGGCCATCCCTGCTGCCCTCTAAACACTGTGCCAAGTGATGCACACACTCACACACGCACACTCACACGTGTGTTCTCACACTCTGCCTCTCTGGCCACAAAGCCCACGTCCATGAGAGTTCATGTCAACAACACATGCACAGTGAATATTTATGAAACTCACATTCAGAATCTCAAAGTAGAGATTTTATTTACCACATAGGAATAGAATGGACTGCAAGAGACTACTGCTGAGAAAAAACTAAATTAGTAGAAGATATTAAAACTACCTTGCCTCCCCATATAAGTAATTCATTACCTGTAGAATGAGTTCTTGAAGTTGAGACTGTTTCTGTTTTATTCGTTCAAGTCTTCTTTGTCTCTCTACCTTCAAAAACAAACCATCAATACCAGAAGTCATCACGACTGATTCAACATAGCAAAGTTTAAAAGCCGCACCAACACGATGTCACCTAAGCAGGCTCTCGCAGCAAACAGTCGCCCTGGATCTGACGGCGGGGAGACAGGCCAGTCTGGGGCGCAGCACACGCGGCAAGTGTTTCTTCAACCCCGAGCCCTGCACACTCCTGCCTCCGCTCGTTCCCTGCGTATGGCTATGTATTTTAAAAATAGCGCAAGGTGCCTGCGCTAGAGTTCACACCCCTGGCCCGACCGCCTCCCCACCCACGGTGAGGGTCTGCAGAGCCTGGACAGCCCACCACCGTCAGGTGGGGAAGGACGGGCCCGATCAGAGACTCCAGGGTTCCGAAGAGCCTGGCGCACGTGGACCAGACCGGGCACAGAAGCACAAGACCCTGAGCAGGTACCGACGCTGCCAACGGAAATCGCTGCTCTGGGGCGAGTCTACGCGGACACAAGGGACGCAAAAGGTTGGTGGCGTACCTCTAGATTCTGACATTCCTGAGCGGAGTTGGTGGGCAGACCGATCCATTTGATTTCCTTCTTCTCCTTGGAGATGATGTTCATGGCCATCAGCACATTTAAGGCATCATAGACTCGCCGTCTGATGTTCTTCTGGTCATAAGCCTGGGAAGATGAGGCAGGAGTTTTCCAAACAATCCAGGAAGGCTCTCGGGTCAGTGTGAAACACTAGATCCTGACCACACTCAAGGAAGTGCACCGGCACCTTGCCTCGTGCGGCACAAACCCACTGCGGCAGCTGCTGGCATCGCGCTGAGCACAGCTCCACTGAACCGGCCGGTGCCAACCAGGCAGCCGCGCCAGGCCAGGGGTGCTTCCATAGGAGGGGGTCGCCGGACAGGCAGAGCCAGAGCACATCCACAGAAATATTTAGGGGTGATGGGGCATCATATGCACAGATGGACCCAGAAAAACTCCTCTGTACTATTCTCAGAACTTCTCTGTATGTTTGAAGTTGTTTCAAATAAAAACAGAGTTGGCTGGGGGGTGCTGATGCATTCTGCTGCTCCCGCCCCCCCCCCACGCCTGTGCCGAGTACACTTACGGACTCGTTTGGTAAGATGTGGTTATCGGCAGCACTGAACTCTGCGACCAGCTCGTCGGCCACCTCGTTATAGGACGTGGTTCCCTTCCTCTGCACCTTCTCACAGACCTTCATGGAGAAGTGCCTCAGGCCCTTACCGTTCTTCTCTCCTTTCCTGTTGCGTTTCCTTCAAAAATACAAAGGAAAAGTAACAGCCTTAGCATTCTGACAGCCAGGCTTGAATTAAGACACACCTCTACCTAAAAGGGCTAACAAGCTACATAAGGGCCCCGAGACCCATGGGGGCTGGAGCTCATGCAAACAGGCTACAAGGGAGCCTGGCTCCGACCCCGCAGAGCACACTCAGCACGGTCAGCAGGGGCCCAGCGTCCCCTTTCTCTCTGTGAAGGTCAGACCTCACGTCTGTCTGTACCTTCAACTCTCAGGAAGGAGGGCATACACCCCAGGGGCAGGGCCCAGCACATATTTGCTGGGTATTGGTACACTGTACCTTGCTTCTTAAAAAGATATTGACCGACATCAGGAATTATGAAAGTTTTACTGCAAACCTAGGGATTTCTAGGCCAAATCTGAGTGGCTGACAGCCAAGGGGAGGCCGAGACCCGGATGGCCAGGCAGGAGCGAGTGCCCAATGCTGCCCCGCACGCAGTGCGCGTCAGGTCAGGAGCGACCCCAGGCACCTGAACTTTTTAAGTCGCCACGTCCAGGAAAGGGTCGCTCTCAGTTTCTAACAGGATGAATTTTGGGGACTGATGATTTTTGCTTGAGAACCAATATAGACATGATTCTATAGCTTTGTTTTTGTTGGTTTTTGTTTTGTTTTGTTTTGTTTTTGTTGGTTTTTGTTGGTTTTTAAGGAAAGTCGCACAGCTGACCTTCGAGTAAAATCATTTTCAAATCAGTATGCTTTAGTGGAAGAAAGGCTCAAAGTAACCGGGGCGGGGGGGGGGGGGGCACCCGGTGGGGACACCGCCGTGAAATGGCGAAGTTATATCTGGCTGCAGGGGGCGAAGCTGCTGTGAGATCCATCCCAGTTACACATCGTTTCCTAAAGCTACTTTCCAGTGCAGGCAATGGACAAAGTTACCACTGTGCTGAAAAGTCAGCTCCCTCCTCTTTCCGCCAAGAACTGACCACGCCTCATAGTGTAGCGTATCCACCATCCCAACTACAGGGGGCAGCTCTCCCGCCCTTTAGGGTAGGACCATCACCGCCCAGAACTACAGGGGCAGCTCTCTAGTGTAACCGTCACTCCAGAACTACAGGGAGGACGGCTCTCCCACAGCCTGACCTCCTTTACGAGGAAGAGCATGACGTCACTACACATCTCTAGTGGGCACGCGTTGGACATTTTCAATCAACAAGCATGACCGTCAGCCCCTATGACCACGGAGAGCTGGGGGTTACAATTCTAGGCAGTGTGCTCACCCGGCAGACCAAGGTGAGGGGTCTGAAGGCTGGTTCTGTGAGACAAAGTGAGTGTTAGGGGTGTGTGGGCTTCCTACCACGATAGTGTTTGGCGCTGCAGGTCTCTGAGGCGTACCAATTACCTACAGTCAAAAAAGACAATTCAGAACACAATCAGAAATCTCCCACATACGACGCTGCCATTTTATCATTTCTCATTATCTACAGCCACCGTTGCATTTTATTAACCACAGATATCAGGACAATGACAATGTGAGTAACCCAACAGCTGACCCTTTGAACTATGGATGTTCTGAAGGTGTCTTCATTTCCCTTCGTCAGCCTCAGGCATCTTCCCCAGGTAAACAAAAGCAGCGGAAACGCCAGAGAGCTGCACACGAGCCCAATAGAACAGCGAGCACCTGGGGGGCGCATGAGCCTCCAGGAGGCAGTGTTTAGGGGTGGAGCATGGGAATCACACGTCCCAGGTGGAAGGCTGTGGGGGACTCAGCGTGTTTCTGGCTTTCCTCTTGCCCTCTTTACCTCCCTTTTAGTGATACAGAGAAGGATAGAAACCTGTCCTTCAGTGGCGCTAAAATGAGGCCAATAACCAAACAGAAACAGCTCTCAGAACAAAAAGAACATAGGGTGAGACTCCAGTGCCCCTATCAGCTTGACCACGTGCAGGAAGCCCACCCCCTGGTGGTTTCTCGAGGGAAACTCAGGCGCCCCAGACAGCACAGGGCAAGGCAAGAGAGGAGATCAGCCCTGGGAGCAAGGGCAAGGGCCCCACTGCCCACAGGACAGCTGGGGGCCAGCACAGGTCTGGGGGCGGGGTGGGGGGAGAGCCGACACGCCCCTTGTCGGCTGGCTGAGCGCCCTTCCCTTCACCAAAGGAAGGGAAACCTTGCTCTGTCTCTCAGCAGCAAGCACTGAGAGCTTTGGTCCCATCGATTAGCATTCAACACTAGCCCGGGGACACAAAGACATTGCCTTATACAGCCAGGTAAAATTCCAGCTTCCCTGGCAAACACTGCGTGATCTCACTTACATGTGGAACCTAAAAGCGCAAATAAATAAACCAGAAATAAAACAAAAAACCCCAAGCTCAGAGGCAGAGGTGGGCAAAATGGGTGAGGGGGTCACAAGGTACCGACTCGCAGCCATAAAATGACTGCCCCGTGAGTCGTGGGGAGGTAACGTGCAGCACGGAGACTACAGGTGGTACCGCTGCACTGCGTGTCTGAAAGACGCTACGGAGTAAGTCGTAGAAGTTCCCATCACAAGGAAAAATGTCTGACCATCCATGCTGATGTTACTAGACTCATTAGTGACCACTTCACCACAAGTGCACTTGAAACTAATATAATGTTGTATGCCACCTATGGCTCTATAAAGAGAAGTAAAATTTCAATTTTTCAAAGATCTTGCTGTGTGACTCTACCTACACTGATGAAACGGAGCCAGGAAATCACTCAGAAACACTGTTTCTCAGTTACTACACAGCAAAGAGGCCCGGAGACCCGAGGTCACCAGACATGTTAACATCAGGCACCCAAATGCTCGGGCAGCCTCACCTGAGGGCAGAGGGCAAACCGTGGCCTTAGGGACTTGCTGTGGCCACTGCCCGGCTATTTTAAGCTGGACACTCCCTCTGGTCCCCTTCTTAGTGGGATAAGTGTGTTACCTGCCATGGCCCTGGGACAGCTGACCCGGCACTTTGCAAATTATCCCTAAGCCCAGGTCACCTGTCAAAGTTAATTATCCACAAACTACAGAAAGAAAAACACCTAAACTGAATTTCACTCTTTTAATTCACATTTCCAATGGTAAGAGCTTCCTCACAGCATTTTTCAAAAGGCAGATCACCCTCATTCGAAAGCCATGAAATCAAATCAGCAAATTTTCTGAAAAATGAAACAGGACAGAAAAGGGAACCAATCTCCCAGAAGGGAGGCATGCCTTGTGAAACCTGTGTTTCTGTTAAACACGTGCACGCGTCTCCCACTTACGGGGCAGCGGGTCGCGGCGGAGGATGCACGCCTGCTAAGGCTCGGGGTCCAGTCCGGGAAACATGGAGACCTGTCACTCGCGGCACCTGTCCCGCACCTTTTCCCGGACCCGGCTGGTTACGTTCTCGGGAGCAGACTTAGGGTGCCAGCACACCCCACATGAGTGGGCACAGTGAGACTGCCGCTCCCACGTGCCGCAGCTCTGCTCAGAAGAGGGCTACCTAACTTCGGGGTCAGTGCCCAGTGGACACTCCGTCTGGGCCCTGAGACAAGTCCCCTCTCTCGCGCCCCTCCCTAAGCTGCGCCTCTTCCTTAGTTCAATTGTTCTGCAACGAGAACAGAAAGCCCAAGGGCCAGGCACACAGCAGGTGCTCAGGAAGTGCTCACTGTGAGAACAGCCGTCCTCCATGACAAGACAGGTGAGCAAGGAGGGGTGCCTTGCACCCACTGGCCACCACCCACACCCTCATGGAAGAGTGGAGGCCACCAATACCTGCGGGTTTTCTCTCTTTGCTTTTTTATTTTCACTATTTTACATGGAAATTTTGCCCTTCAAGAAACGCCTCCACCTGAGCTGTGAGCTGAACACCTAGACCGCCAACTAGGCGAAGGGGGAAGGCCTAACAGGCCCCAGGTTTGATCACCTGAAGATGAAGCCTCATCTCCCATGTCAGAACCAGCCAGTCCTCTGATTTCGAATCCTTTGGTATATACAGTTTTAAGAGACATAAGCTTTAACACAGTGCTGGGATTTTGCAAAGAATGAATTACCTTTACTGGGTCCACCCAAAACCACTTGATTCAAATCAGTGATTTAACTTTCAGACTGACAAAGTTAAGGTGCACCAACAGAAAAATCTCCCCATAATTTTCCTATCTATTTGTACTTGAAATAAAAATAGAACTGTTCCTATAATTAATGAAGTATTCCCAAGCCAAATTCTGCTACAAAGTACAGTAACCATAAAGTATGAATCATAAATTAAAACACAGAATGGAATATGTAACATATCAAAAAGATAGTCACTGAAAAACGCCTATGTAGCAAATGTGGCCTGCATACTATTGCTCTGGAACAACCACAGGTATTCCGCCACGCAAACGTGGCCACATCTTACTGACAAGGGCCAAGTGGTGAGGAGCGATCACACACCTGCCGAGGGCGGTCACCTGGACACAAGGCCTGGGATGTGAACAAGCTTGGGCAGGCGGTAACACCTTTCTCTCCTCATGGGGCACAGGGCCCAGGAGTAGGAAGGACTTCAGCCTAACAAGAGTCGTGAGGGGAAGGTCTGCTACACAAGGGGGGCAGGGAGCCACTCCGTCTGGGAGCGCAGACCCACCTCTAGTCCCCGCCTGCAACTGGTAAGGCCAACACCTGCCATGTAGTTCCCCGACAGCCTGCAGAACCCTAACCCCACGTGACCGGTACACAACACCACCCTCACCTCCCCAGCAGCTAACGTCGCCCCTAGCGGTGTCAAAGACAATGTGCAGCAGCCCCCACACAACTCCCCGCTGCCCTACCAGAGCCCTCCACGCCACACCTACGGAACCTGTCAGGGCAGATTCGGGCCAGCGGGAAACCCGCAGCGACTGGGGAGCAGCCTGGCCAGGGTGGAACACAGAAGCACTGGGGCACTACCTGCCCTCCAACCGCAATGCTCCTGAAATCCCTGCGGACGGCGCCTGTCCCAACACTGCAAGCATTCAACGGGACACTGCGAAAGCAAGCCTCACACTCCAAACTGCGAGCTGGAACCTAAGGGGCACTGTCCCGAAACCACAAGCCCACCCTACCCGGGGCCCCTTACCACTTGCTGTGCAATGTTGACATTGGACTGTCCGAACGTCTTTGGCAAGAGCTGCTTCCCCAGCGTGTTTACCGTGGAGGGGTGAACAGCCACTAAGGACACAACACCTGCGACACAAGGAAACAAGAGGTCAGTTCCTTGCTGGACTAAGGTTCACGGTGAGTTTCAGGGCAGTGAAGCTTCTGCCTGGAAGGCCTTACTTTCCCCACTTTTACCATTTTTGATCTACAGGTCAGTAATGCGCACCTCTACTAAGCTTAATTCTTAACTGAAGGGGGCTGCGTGGCCATGACTGCTTGCTCCCCCACAGAACAAGCCCCTCTCTGGGGTTGGGGACCCAGGAGCCCCCAGGCGTTGTCACCAACCCACCCCAAACCCGTCTGCCCATCTACAGAGTGTTCTGATGGGACTACAGGCCCTAGAGAACTCTTAAAAGGCCATAGAGAAGCACCTGGGTACTTGTCGTTAATTCATTCTGTCACTGGTGACGAGTGCCGAAACCAATGAGTACCGAGCGAATTTTTCAAGCAACAAGTGATGACATCCCTTGCGGGGCAGTGTCATTAACTCATACAATTCCTAGCAAGTGTGACAAGTCCCGAGCAAGTGCCGAGTGCTGAAACACTCTTTCTTGTTGACATAGGACAAGCACAGGGTTCGATGAGGTCTGAAACTGACGAGCGCAGAGGCATGGATGTAGGTCTGTGACAATTACAGAACAGATACCCTCCGACGAGAACTGTGTTGACTTCCGGGCCATTACCTCCTGAGAAAAGGAGAAACCCCTGTCTGGTCACGCCTCTCTAAACCCTCCTGGTTTCCCTAGAGCAGACCGACATGGGCGAGCTGGGAGCCAGGCCTGTCCTCTTCTGGTTTGGAAGTGGCGGTTCCGCGGCCAGGGCCTCAAACGGGGCAACACCAGGCTGCCATTTTCCTGAACTCCCCCACCCGGGTCAGCATCGCAATGACCTCCAAGTAGCCAGTAAGGCATCGCCTTCCATTAAGCCTGGTCCCAGTCTTCATTTCTGAACCCTTTACAATCCATGCATTTGAAAGAACTTTATAGAACAGACTTCCTCCAAATTCAACAACCAATGAGTTTTGCTGCTACACACAAACACAGTAATTTCTCTTTAATAACCTAAGTTGACCAAGACAGATATTCATCCTCCAAGTGGCTAAATACGAGTATTTAAGCAACAAAAACAAATATTTAAATTATTTTCTGTAAAAATGTTTATCTGCTTTGAATTATTTATTCTCCTCTGAAAAACAGAGGTCTGCAGGGGGACGCAAAAGTGGGTTTACCGTTGTAAGTATGCGAAACAGTTTATTCCTGTATCATTATTAATTAATTATTGTATTATTTTCCATATGAACAACTGGAAACCTACTTTTGCCCCACCCTGTGTATCGTAACAAAAGCGAATATTTTGAAAATTGTTTTAGGTATGTTAAAGTTATTTCAAAAGACAAAAATAAAGTTATTCTATTTTACACTGAGATTTAAAATACAATTAACTATATTACTTTCCAGATTCAAATGTACATTAGTAAATAATAAGTTTCCAGCGATACTGAATTGATTCATTTAAAAAAGGTAACTTTTTTTAATTTGCAAGTGATCCTCTGATTTTCAGTGAAGCAGAAGAAAGAAAACAGACCTTTGAGTCACTGCTTACAGCCTCTGCCAACATCAGCAGGCCAGGCAGTTCTTAGGACATCCTGTCTCACAGCTTATTCTGTGCATCAAATTTGTGGCGGCCAGCACACCCAGAGGCAGGACCAGGCGGTCGATTTCTATGGCTAGGCCTGCAGGTCCGGCCACAACCCCTGCACACTCCACGGGACACACACACCACCCACAACCACGGCTATTGTCTTTCTATAAAAAACATGCTCACAGACCCAATCGGGGGCTCCCCACTCGACACCCCAGCTGGGGAAAGGAGGAGCACTCTGGGGGTTTCAGGGTGACGGCAGAGCAGTGAGGCAAAGTGGACCAGGGCCTGGGGTCCGGGGCCCCTTTCTTCCATCTGCTAGCAGACACCGTCTGTCATTCCCACCAGGGTGTCGCCCTTGAGTTTTTCTTGAGAGCAGCTCTTCAAATGTAAAGAACTGTACCCCAGAACACCTAGAACTAACTGTTGTTGTCATTTCATTGTATTTGCTAGAGAGACGGGAGCAGCAGCGCTAACCTACAGCCCAGCCCGGCCCCGCCTACAACTGTCACTGCTTTTCCTACTGCCCACAACTGAGGCCCAGTGCAACGTCAGCGCTGTCTGCATGGGCCTTTACAGCTAGGATGGTGAAATATGTATTGACGGAATTCGGCAGCTTTGTTTACACTGGTTTTGAGACTGAACCATAGAGAAACCCACTTGATTTTCTTCAATGCCGTATGCAATTCCACTGTAACATTAGGACAGAGATATTATACGAGAATACTCTCAGCATGTTACTACCTAAACGCTGCAGCTGTGGGGGGGGCCTCCTACCACTGGGCACGGGTTCCTCCCCGGCGTTTTCTCTCCTGCAGGTGTGCCAAAGGGGATCTGGGTCCCAGATGACCTTCTGTCACGGGATTCACAGCAGTGCCTCCTCGTGGCTGTTCTGCACGCACACACACACACATATGCACACAAACACACACATACCATGCACACACCTAAGCTGTTGACTCAGTAAGACTTGGCAGTTTTTGTCAATCTCAAGAATGAAATGGTATTTCATTTTGTCTAACCTGGCCACAGAAATGAGAATGCTTCACCCATTTTCCTGACAAAGACTGCCACAAGCAATCTATTTCCTGGGGGAGGAGACTACCATTCCAGGTACGAGATGGGTTAAATTACAGCACAGCCCAGGGATCTAGTCACTGGAAATGAGATGGTTTCAACTGCAAAGTGTACTACACAACCTTTTTTAAAAGAACTCTATAACAAAATATTTTTAAATATAACATTATAAAATGGAAAATTCCTTTCTTGGCAAGAAAATGAGTTAAGAATATACATGGTCTGAATTGCTATAAGCATTAAAAAAAGGAATTCTAAAAATGCTATATAAGCATATTTTTATAATTCACAATCACATTCTATTAATATGTATAGGTTTTAAGATACCTTAAATTATGAAAGCATAAGGCTTAGTGTTTCTTGAAAATAATTTTAACCAATTTAAAGTTTTAAGAACCTAATGTTTTAAGAGTTACTATTTTGCCCATTTAGCTGCAAATATTTTCCTTGTTAATACGGCCAAAAGGGTCACTAGAAGGTGGCTGCCTCGCATGCGGACCTTCCCGGTTCTGGCGCGAATGAGCAGGTGCTGCCCACAGGGGCCTCCAGAACAGCCAGACAGCGCTCCTCTCAGTTCTTAGGCACAGAGAAGGGGCTTCCTCCCCGGGCCACCCCAGCAGCCACACCCGACCCACACACACATGCTGCTTGTCAGCCGCCAGGTATACCGGGGGCAGTGGGCTCTGTGGGGAGCTCCTCCATCAGTCCAGGCTGAGGTGTGCCACGGCAGTGTAAGCGGGGGCAGCCCGGGTGGCCTCCACACCGCTGCTCCTCCGCACAGTGGGCCTTCTGCTCCTTGGTCAGCATTTCATCGAAGAACAGTCATCCCCTCCTGCCCAGGAGCAAGGTTCCCAGGGCAGGAGGTCACCATCATGCTGTAAACGTTCTTCGGGTTAAAACAGAGGACAGGAGGCTAGAACAAGCTGATGCCTCTCCTCCACGTTCCCCGGGAGGACAGCCATCACAGGGGGCTAACCAAACGTTCTGCCACTCCTTCCTACAGCTGGGCTCCCCTCCTGACCACTGCAGAAAGACCGGTTCGAATTTACCCACCATGTGTATGTGTGTGCACATTTGTGTGCATTTGGAGGCTTCAGTTACCACATCTCAAGGATTACAAAGTAACACTCAGCTTTCAGCCACCCAGCACCGCTAGCTTTTCATCTTCCTTCCTCAGAGCCCTAAAGTGGAAAGACAATACGGAAGCAGAGGGAAATGACATGCATCGCAGGAGAACGCCCTCTTAGCAGTTGGACAAAGACAGATGCAGGAAGCAACAGTCCGGGCTGAAGCAAGAGCCCGTGGAGATGGGCCCGGCCTCCCAGGAGCCAAAGACGGGGCCTACACACACCTAGCACATGGGGCCTCGGAGCGATCCAGGAAGAAGACAGGTTTGTCAGTAGTCAATCAATAGGTATTACAGCTCTCCATCAAAAAAGTGCCAGGTAACAAAAAGTGACATTAGAAACTGATGGGAATGGCCCAGCTACAAAACCCTGAAGTTCCACAGCAGCGTGGAGAGGATTACCACGTCTCAAAGCAGTACAGGCACGGACACCAGGTGTAGAAACGTCTTCCCTGAAGGGCACATACACACTCAAACAGGTACGGTCGGGGGCGGGGGGAGGTGAGCATATGTTATTGTATGACAAATGAGAACTTTTCCGTTAGAAAAGACAGGAAGCATGATGAAGTGCAGGCAGAGATACAGAGTACAGGAGGAAGGGCACACTTGAGCTGCAGTCCAAGGTCAGGTCTGCTCAGGGGACGGTCAGGGAGCAGGCCGTTACGAAGGGTTGTGTGGGCGCCTGGGTGGTGGGGGAAGGCTGCCTGAGCCCCATCACCACTTGGCTGGAAGAAAGACCCGAGTAAGAACCTTGAGAAGAAAGGGTGAGAAGATGGGCCTGGCCCTCAACAGACTCCCTCCAGCAGCGCGAGGCCACAGGAAAGAAGAGAGTAAGAGGAAAGACCGATTAGGACACATGCGATTGAAAACACTGATGACACCAGACGCCAGTGAGGACATGCACCGACTGGAGGCAAAATGATGCAGCCATGCACAGCCGCCCTGTGACCTAGTTTCCACCCCTAAGTGTCTGCAGGAAGCACCCAAACAAGTGTGCGTGCAAAGGCTCACACAGTGTTCCAGCCAGGAGCAAACAATCAGAAGCAGCCCAGGTGGCTGTCACAACTAAAACTGCACAGAATTTATTGTCTAAAACTCTGCACTGGGGCTTTTGTCTTTGGGACCTGTGAATGCAAAGGCTGTGAGTTCAGTGAATTTTTCTGGGGGAAATAAAGCTTTCTGAGTCTCAATGGGGGTGATGGTTGACTTCATGTGTCAGTGTGCTGAAGCACTTACTAGACCCCAGTTATCCAATCTAACGCCAGCCCAGGGGCTGCTCTAGAAGCTCTTTGTGGACATGATGAGCATCGATGATCACAGACATTAAGTGAAGAACACCTATATAAACCATCTAACCAGCTGAAGGCCCTGAGAGCAAAACCTGAGGTTGCCCTGAGAAGGAATTCTGCCTCAAGACTGCAGCCCCAGCCCCTCCGTTTCCAGCCCCTGCAAATTTCAGAACCTCTTCCATATGTGTATGTTACATGCTTTCCACCAGCTCTGCCTCTCTGCAGAACTCTGGCTGATACAGGGGTCTGGAAACATAGCAGGAGAAAAGGAGGGATATAAGTGGCCAGGAGGAGGGTGGTGCAAGGAGGCAGTGACTAAGAGTGGAGTTAGGACAAGAACCCCAGTGTGCAAGAGGACCCACAGCAGGAATGCAGCAGGACCCAGCTGCAAGGAAGTGAGTCAAAGCCAGACTCCGGGAGGCGCAGACGAGGAGGGAGCTGGATGCTGGGTCTGGACTCATTTCAGGATGGTGCGGGTTCTCAGCTGAGAGCAGCAAGGTTCCCAAGAAGTGGCAATACTCAGGCACTGGCCTGCTGCTCCTGAACTTCCTGTGGGTGGGCCCGGGAGCCACAGTGAACTAGCCCCACGGGTACAAGGTGCAGGGCAGAAAGCAAGCCCAGTCCCCACCACTGATGCCCCAGCCTCCATCCCGGCCTGGACCACGGTATCCTCCTCAGGACCATCCCATCCTTACTGCACAGAACAAGCTGCTGCTCTTCAGTCACTCCAGAGAGATTGACTCTCCAGGACACGCTGTTGACCTCTCCCCTGGGCTCCCAGACGAGCTCGTGGGAGGGTCTGGGCCTTACTCACTGTGACTCCAAGCCTTTGCCAACTGCCCCTAAGGAAGTGCCCACAGTGACCACTGAATCAAATGACATCCCAGTGTGTTGCTCATGGGGCTCCTCAATCTAATGAAATATTAATAAATAACCCAAAGTGGCAGCTCAAGTTAGTACAACACCACTTAAAACTACCCTAAAGCCCATGAACCAGAAGCACAAGGGAGCTACTGCTGAAACCCGTCTGTCTGGGCACAAGGGCGGGGCTGGACAGGCTGGGCCTGCTCCCTCCTGTCCAAGCCCCAGGTGGCCAGACCAGCATGGACCGGCAGAGGGCTCCACTTGCTGCACACTGGTTCTCTGACAGGAGCAGAGAAACGTGGCAGCCCTCCCCTCGTGGGCACGGGCAGAGCTGAGCAGGTCATGGAGAGGTCGTCCTGTGCCTTCTCACAACAAAAATATGGCTCTGAGATGGATGGACAGGGCCTCAGGAGAAGAAAAGGAGCCCAGAGCACCCAGGAGGCCACACCGGTCCCAGCAGAACTGCTGCAGCAGAGGGAGAAGCCCGCAGAGCCATGGAGGGGCGGCTCTGGAGTCCATGACGCACAAGGCAACCAAACAGGCCTGGCAGGAGGACGAGGGAGGTCCAGGCACGCAGTCCAGGGAGCAGAGCTCCTGGGTGCAGCACAGCAAAGGCGAGTGGGATGAGGAGGGCTGGGAAATGAGCTGCAGACACTCCTCCGAGTGAGATGAGGGGCTGCGAGAAGCCAGACAACACCCAGGAGGGATGCAAAGTATTTTAAACGGTGCAGGCAGCTAGCACCAAAATATTTCAGTAGGGTCAAGAAACTATTATTTTCTGATCTTTCCAGTTCAATTCCTTGGCTTGCGAGCTCAGTCGGAGAGGAAAAAGAGACAGTCAGTGCGTGGTCAGAAGCAAGCTTACTTGGAGAGAAATTCAAAGTGAACACCAGAACGAAAGACCTCCATCATTTCCAAGGAAGC
The DNA here is from genome assembly GCF_022682495.2 of Desmodus rotundus. Taxonomy (NCBI): domain Eukaryota; kingdom Metazoa; phylum Chordata; class Mammalia; order Chiroptera; family Phyllostomidae; genus Desmodus; species Desmodus rotundus. Next base: position 27,999,055 of record NC_071399.1, read on the forward strand.
AAAGTCTGTGGATTTTTTCATTGTTGTTTCTGCTTTGTCACTTTAATAGGAAATGTCCTGCCCTGGCTGGGGGGTCGCTTGGTTGGAGTGTCACCCCACACACCAAAAGGCTGCGGGTTCGATTCCACGTCAGGGTGCCCAGGGAGGCAACTGATCGATGTTTCTCTCACATCAATGTTTCTCTCTCTAAAAATCAACAAGCATATCCTCCGGTAAGGATTAAAAACAAATAAAAGAAAATGTCATGCCTCAAATTTCTGAAACTTTTACACGTCCAATTACTTACACTGAATTTTTCACTCAAGCCATCTGAGATGGTAGCATTCACAACATATCGAGATTTAAAACATGTGTAAACACTGAATCCCTCATCGGGCTCTCCATCCCTGGACAGAGAGAAAAGAAAGCACCCGGGAAAAAGCAGGGCCCCGCCATGACAGGCCAGGGCCAGCAACACCGGGGGAGCAGGTGTGGGGCTGAGGTCTGGAGCGAGAGGCGGAGGAGATCAGCCGCGCCCTGGAGGGGGGCAGGCCAAGGGCATGGGCAGCCAGCACGCGGCTGTGCGCACAAGGCTCTGCAGAGTGAAGAGAGTCTCCATGGGCATCTGAAGGTAAGTCCCAAAGCCACAGAGGGGATGCGGTATGAGCCCACCAGCCCATGATACACCAGACTCACTCAGTTGCATGGAATGTGGCTTCATGGGGGAGGGATATGGATGGAGAAGGAGCTAGCTGGGCTCCTGTCCAGTGCTCACAGTGACAGATGAACAGACGTGAAGGGGCTGGAACATGGCTGGAAGACCAAGTGAGGGGCCCCACACCAGTTTCAAATTCCCACAAGGTCATAGAGTAGGCATCAGGAGATCACTTATTGGGGCCTCACTGTTAAAGTAAAAAGCTAATTTTATATATGACAATCATTAGAAAAATCAGATATAAGTGATCCTTAAGCAGAGCCTAAGCCCTAACACTGCACAAGGTCTCTTGGCCCCCAGCTGGGCTGACACAGATAAAGTGGATGTGACAGCTGGAACCACGCACATGGACTTCATCCATCCCTGCAAGCAAAATCACCTTGAGACAAACCAGGCTCTCCTGCAGGTCTCCCCTAAGCAACGTTCTAACAAGCTGTACCAAAATGGGCTTGCTCAAACTTGACATATCAAAGCCCCACACCAACGCAGCTTTACAATCAGCCAAGCATCACACGTCAGCACTTTAAAGGTGCGTATCTTTTTGATCCAGCAATTCCACCTCTACCACTTTACCAGAAGAAGTAGCCAGCATGCTCACATACACACGCCCAGACATTCATCACATGACCCTTTTAGGAGGGAAACTGCAAACTGTGGGACCCCTGGGAAGAAGTGGCTTTAACTGATCCTCCCCGAACTCCAGTGATGCAGAAAAATGCTGATCCCCAAAGAACCGTTACCGATACACACACAGACGTGGAGACTCTCACTCGCACTGAGGTGTACACCGCTCCATGAGCTCTTAGATCGGAGTTGTTTCCGTCTGCTTCAGTGGTGCTGGCCACAGAGCAAACGTCTGCAGAGCACATGTCCCCCAGCCCCCGTCCGTGGGGAGGACAGGAGTACAAGTGCAATACAAAGGCACACTGCAGATGGACCTGTGTTCCTTCTTTTACGCTTTTCTACAGTTTCTCAAGTTTTGCAAATAGTGTGAGACTTATAAGTCAAAATAAACTCAGCCACTGATGTGCGTGCGCAGGTGGTGTGTCTGAGTTTTGAACGCTGCTCCTCCCCAGCCCATCTGGGAGGCCCCCGGACAGGAGAGCTCTTGAAGTGGGGTTTCCGCCATTAACAAGGGGCTTTCATTATCGGAAACATTCATAAATACACCAGACTGAACACATTTAGCGCATTTCCAAACTGGGTGCCCTTACCTTTTCCAGGACTAAGGTTCTGGTCTATGAAGACCTTTAGTTCCCCGTTGGCTTCAATTAGACCGGCCTGCAGAAAACAAGACAGCTGTAATAAATATAACAGCTAGTAGAGCAAGAAAGCTGCAGTTGTGAACACGCCATCCTTGTCGGAGGGTGGTGTGAAAGAACACGTTAAAAAGACGCAATAGCCACTGCTATGCAGACAACTACAGAAAGCCGTGCGGGGAAACGCCCGGGTCCTCTGCATGGGGCTGTCTTGGCCCACAAACCTTCGGTCAGCATAAAAAAGATCATCTAAAGATTCTAGTCTTTAGAGCTTAGCGCTTGAAATATTAATGAAATACTGCTTTTATTTATTAAATGGGCACACATATTTTAAATGGTGACGCCTGAGGCTGGCAAAGGCATACTGCAGGTGGACGTACAAATTCATCTGACTGTCTTGTAAGCAAACTGGTAGTTCGGCCTGAGAACAGAGCAAGGACCTTCGGGTGAGTCAGAGCCCCCAAACAAAACAAAAAAGTGCTTTTCATCAATGGTAGTCACTGAATGTATTTTTGAAGGTTTGTTCAAACTTCTTGGTGTAATATGACTGACTGTGAACTGTCAAACATAAATGGTCATAATCAAAATAATTTATCTAGGCCGCCTGATCTTAGATAGCCCACATTTTACAAGTCCTTTCCAGAAAGAACAAGAACCTGGGGAATATATGAACTTGGTGTCATTTGGTCAGCCAGGTAGCACGTTCGTTTTCAACAGCTGAGCACGTGATGATCTTAGCAGAGAACGTGATGATCTTAGCAGAGCAGGGCAGGTCACCTAGCTTCCACATGCAACTAATCTAAACCAGTTTTTAAAAAAGGTTTTATTTATTTGCTTTTAGAGAGAAGGGAAGGGAAGAAGAAAGAAATTGAGAGAAACATCAACATTCAATGTGTGAGAAATACACAGATTGGTTGCCTCTTGCACGCCCCCAACTGAGGACGTGGCCCACAACCCAGGCATGTGCCCTGACCGGGAACTGAACCAGTGACCTTTCAGTTTGCAGGTTGGCTCTCAATCCACTGAGCCACACCAGCCAGAGCTAAACCCGTTTTGATACTGGTTCGTCCTACTCTTAAATGCCCAGAGATACAGCACAACAGATTTTCCCAAATAAAACCTAAATCCAAGCCTCCCCCCGCCCTCCTGGCTACAGATGCATTCCTCCTAATTCTGCTCTCTGTAAAGGTAACAGAAATCATTTGTGGCTTGAAGACCAACCCAGATGCGACACACACTCTGCCTGTTCCAGGCTGTGTGGGGACACAGAGGGCCCCTCAGACACCTTTGTCTCCACCCCATCCGAAGATGCACAGCGCCCCCTGGGGCCACTCCACTCTCCAACAGTGGCTGGTGCAGGGGCGACCTCGTGGCAATAGTGTCACTGGGCAAAGCCCCACCTCGGCCCTTGAAGAACACTCCACTAAACCACTTATGACAACATGGAATTCAAGAGAATAGTGGGTCTGTCTCAAACCCACACAAACTAATTCGGAAACCCATGGAAAGGCTATCAGCATCCTCATCCATGACCCACCTGGCAGAATCACAGCTTCAGCCTTCTCATAATGATGCTTTTCTAAAACACTGCCCGCTTCATGGAGCATAAGCCCCAAAGGACAACTGAAGAAACTAATAAATACCTCACTCGTTGACACTGGTGAAGTGTGGCAAGAATCAACTAAGCATAATAGGAAATTACTGTCATCTTTTTTGAAAAAAAACTCACTATTAATTTGATTCATGTGTGGTCAACTGTAAGACGCCCCACTAAGTCCTGACACCTGGCCTGTCACCTGGAGAGGACTGCTCACTCCCCACATCTCTGCTTCATTCCCAGGGCCCCCTCCCACTGGGTCTCCCACTTGGGTGAGTTTGAAGTCCTGGCCTCTGTCGCCCCCTACCTGCAGACAGGGGGCAGCAGCACCAGCCCCACCTCCCTCGCAGTCTCTGTAGAACTACAGCAGGACACGCAAACCTCTGCAAATCCACTCGTGGCAACCAAGCCTCCCGGGCTGCCCAGGCCTAAGGAAGTTCTGAGGGCTCCTGGGGTGCTAGATGGTCAGTGGGCAAAGCAGGAAGGTCCTGGGCCAGCAGCAGAGTGGTCACTGTGAGTAGTTTAATGACGCCTCCAAAAATGTGTCCACTGGTGCCAGTGTAAGAAAGATTTATGAGTGGCGCAAACCAGGCTACCTCCACCTGTGCCCATATCCTACAGCAAACCTTTCCTGGATTCCAAGTTGCCAGTCTCCTTAGCACGCAGCCCGCACACCCGGACAGCACTCCGGCCGTTCGGCCCCTCCTCTGAGAGCCTGAGCACGCTGGGGCATCAGGGTCTCTGAGCTGTATCTTCTCCACTGGTTCTTCAGGCTGCAGGACAGGCCAAGGCCATGCCGCACATCACACCCCCGGGAACCCAGTTACCAGCACGGGGGCGCACTAAAACGAGCCCCAGTACAGCCCTCCCTGGGGTTTCCCAACGTGAAGTCACTCTGACAGGTTTGTGTACAAAACCTCAATCACACAACCACAAATACTGAATTTAAGAAGCATTATGGGCGTTGCACCACGCGTTTCTCCCTTACATCTTGCAGCGCGGCGGAGGCTGTAACCTGCAGCTACTTCCTTGATAACAAGCATCAAAACACAGGTTGTTTTTTATTTTTTTAAAAGCATTTACTGAAATTGCAATTAATTTTAAGATAAGTGTACTGGACTTATTTTCTACAAAATCTTTATAGCTAAGATGCAAACCCAGCTTCCTATAAGGAAACATCAAACTGCTAAATATATTAACATAAACCAATAGCAAAGGCACTCATTTCCCATAATTAACCTTAATTTCCTTAGAAAAACTACACTCAGCCTTTTATGATATATTTAGTGAAAATAAAAGCTGATTATTCTTATATTAGCTAAAAGTATCCTGTTAGTAGTAATAGTACAGCCCTGGCTGGTGTGGCTCAGGGGATTGAGTGCAGGCCTCAGAACCAAAGGGTAGCTGGTTCCATTCCCAGTCAGGGCACATGCCTGGGTTGCGGGCCAGGTCCCCAGTAGGGGGCATGTGAGAGGCAACCACACATTGATGTTTCTCTCCCTCTCTTTCTCCCTCCCTGCCCCTCTCAAAAATAAATAAATAAAATCTTTTTTTTAAAGTAGCAATAACAGTAAAACATGTTCCCAAAATATATAATGTTGCTAAAAAAACTGAACCAATTAAAAATGGAAACTAAAAATTGAATACGATTATTTCACTTAATTTAGAACAAAGCTTCCTCGTGCTTACGGCGTTCCAGGCTTTAGAAATGCAAACCGATTTAATCTGTGACAGCCCTGAGAAGGGCGCCTTGACCACACCGCTTCGTGAGTGGCCAGACTGGCCAGGCCCCCAATGCATCTCCCCCACACTCTGAATCACCTCACTGATCTCCTCCTTCCCAATCTGTCCTTCCTGTTTCTACAACACTCTGGACCATGATCGCCTCTCATCACCGCAGGATAAAGTGCAAACTCCTCAGCACGACAGAGACCTGGAAACCGGGCACCATCCGCAGGCCCACACCCCTTTAGAAGGCTGCCAGAAAGATAAGGCCTCAATCCCAGACAGCAGGGCACAGCCTAGGGTGAGGAGGTAAAGGAAGGTGGTCTGAGCTGGTTGTCTATACAGGAAGGGTCCCAGTGAGAATGGTAGGGGTGGTCAGCTGCTGGTGAGAGACCAGCAGGGCTGGACATAACCCAGGAGAGCCAAATGCCCCGTCTTGGCAACCCCAGTCCTCACCACCCCCTCCAGGTGCAGCCCCATGCTTCCTGCCACCGCCTGCTTCTAGTCCTCTCTGTGCACTTTCCATTTTCCTATACAGACTACTAACTCATTTTCCATCGCCTCTGTCACTCCACTAGACACTAAGTGAGCCCCATGAGAGCAGGGCGTTTGCATGGAAAGGAAACCCCTGCAGCAAGGACCCCAAAGCCCAGACTGAAGACGTCCCGCGGCCCAGAGGAGAGGCTGGCCTCTTCAAAGGTCTCACAGTAAGCACATTAGGCGTGAGGGCCATCTGGTGACTGAATGAAGCTGCAAAGGCCAGGTTAGGTCTCAGGAGACCGAGACTTCTGTCTGGCTGGCTTCTCTCTCTCCCTGTCACTCTCCCTCTCCCTGGCTCACCTGCTCTGATAACATGAATGGGCCATGGAGGGCCCATGTGCCTAGGAACAGCGGGCGACCTCCAGCCAGCAACCTTCAGGGGATGGAATCCTAGCTCGGACGCAGTTCCTCTCCCCAGGACCTCAGGGCACACCCGCTTTGGGTGCTGAGCTGGGGGACCCACTGCAGCCAGACTCCTGACCCACAGAAATCACGGGGCAACAGTGTTGTAGTTCCGGGTCAGTACATTTTGGGTAACTGTGACAGAACTGACATAGGAGAGTGGCCCAGATGCCAGAGACCATGCAGCTCGCTCTCTGAAACTCTTCACGCACAAGCCTGTTTTCTACATCCGCCACCTGCCGCGGGTTTGTCTCTGCCATGGAAAGTGCACCATAGTGATATTACAAAACAATGTGACGGAGCAGCTTGCAAAAAAAGTCTGAGTTAGAGCTGAGGCTCCTTACATACAATATAGATTGCAAGGGTATGAAAGAATAGAGTGGAAAAAATAAGCTAAGAATGCTGGATCTGACAACAACCAAACAGGAGCTTCAGATCAAGGCTCCTGCTGACAACAATACAAAATAAACTAATACAACTATCTATATTTAAACCTATGTGATGAGATCAGAGCCCTTCTAAGACAGGGAAGCGAAAATCGATGCCTCTGAGGCAACAACACAACCCAGAAGGTGCCATTGTGAGAACCCACACTGCACGTGGATTTATCCCAGTTCTGCTGACCACCGAGGCAAGCGCCTGGAACAACCTGAATGCCATCAGTGGGACCAAAGACACACGGGCACCTCCAAATGAAACACCAGGTTAGACCTGGGTGCAAACGCAGCTCACCGATTGTGAGACAAATGGGGAACTTCTAACACCTGCTGTCTGGCGATACTAATGAATTACTGTTTGTTGTTTTGGGTACGTGTAAAGAGTTCTTATCTTTGAGAGATACACATGAGAATATTTAATGAAGTAGCATCATGCTTGCGATTGGCCTCACAGTCACCTGGCTAGGGGAGAGGCGTGGACGAGCAAGACAGCCGTGGGCTGAGGTGGTGACAGGGATACAGGGGTCACTGTCACATTCTCTCTACTCCTGTGTATGTTTGAAATGTTCCGCACAAGTTTTGGTTTTTTTTTTTAATTATCTACAATACATTTACCAACATGAAAAAGTCTAGGACAGACTTGTGGAGTAAAATAGCAGGGACAGGACGTATGTGTTCACTTACGTAAAGCTGTACAATGCACATGTGTACCTTTAAACACACACACCTAGGGCACCGTCCTGTAAAATCATCATCAAAATGAAATAATAGCAGTCACCCTGGACTATGACCTTCTGACGCCATTAGAATTTTTAAGTAAGCCCTAGGCAACAGGCCCTCGAACAATGACATCTCACCCATGTATTTAGTTGTAACATTGGCACGATGCCACAGGAGCTTAAGTCCTGTGTGCGTCAATCAGCCTACGGTAAAAACGGTTTCATTACGTGTCACTTCACTTCACGTGGCAGACCCTATCGCCAACATTAAGTGAGGACGTAGTGTATTTTTGTAATTAAATAAACCATAAGACTATTGTCATTTTCTAACAAAGGACACAGAGTCACAAGGATAACGAGATCTAAGGGTGATGTGGAGGAGATGAGGATGGAGGCTGAAAGCCATCCATTGGACCCCTCAGGGCACCCATGGAAAGGAAACCAAGAGGGCAGAAAGCCAGTGGAAGAGGGGCCCAGAGACAGAGTGGACAGAGGGGAACAGAAGGGCCAGAGAGCCAAAAAGAAATCAAGATGACAGCAAGAGCCAACGGAGCAGAGGCCCCAACCACAATGAGTAGACAGGGAAGGACGGAAGGTCACGGCTGGCTCTGATGCACAGGCAGGGCAGATCCGCCAGGGAGCAGAAAAGCAACAGTGTGGAGAAGAAATGACAAAGGCCAACCCTTCCCCCACATGAAATCCACGTCCTCTGGAGAAAATCTCAAGTCCATCAGTGAGGGGAAGTACAAGAGGTAGCAGTTAAATTTACAAACTCCCGCAGACTCAGAGGAAAGGAAGAGGAACAGGTGTGGCAGGCTGCAAGGGGAGGGGAAGGAAGGGATTTGCTTTTGGTGCCAACAGGGGGATGAGACGCCAGGATGTCTGAAATTCAGGTGAGACTGAGCTCTCTGCTGGGGGCTATGACATCGGCAATTAACACACAAGTTACAGCTGTTTTTCTCCACCATGAGCAAAACAGGGACCCAATGAACAGCCTAGGCTAGGGTCCCTTTTTTCCTTGGTTGGATTTGGAGATCTCATCTCCTCTGGCTCTGAAAAGCTAGGATTCTGTTTCCTCTGCAGTAGCGCCCCCTTTGGCCTCCTGCCTCTGCCATCAGAGCCTACCTCTGCAGAGTGAAGTATCAATTAGCATTTCCATCCAACTCCTGCCGGCCAAGCTGGACTTGAAGGTCAGTCACATGCTGCATCACTTATACTACTCTCCGCCCACTCCAAAACGCACCGCACAGGCACTGCCTCCTGCTCACGCCAAAACCGGAGGTTCTGTTTCTTGCCGGGCTCAGTATCTCTCGCCCCCCAACTGCAATCCTTCCTAGAGAGCAGCAGACCGAGCCACGGCATCTGCTCTTCCAATCCATAACCTGTTCTTTGGTCATCATCTAACTCTCACTTTCCTGCCAGAAAAAGTTTATTCCAGAACAGGCACAAATGTAAAACTGCCTGGAAGAAAAACACAGCATGGTTCCAAAACCATTTTTAACTATTTGCATATGTCCCACTTTCTGGCGTTTTCGTGGCGGATCTGCACTGGGTCAGCTCTGAACAGCACGCACCACGCCCTCACCTGCTGCGTGGCCGGGACTGTTCTCCAGGACAGTAAGGGGACACGTAAGCAGGCTAGGATCTGATTTATATGGAAATCGCTCCTCAGTGGAACATTATTTCTTGTTCTTTACGACAAAGGCTGAACCAATGAGACGGCTGCACCGAGTGTTTCTCTTGAAACCACGCCCATGCTGTGTTTAACTGTCCCATGTCTACCCTCCTAACAGTTGTGCCACAGACCCTGAAGGGGAAGCCTGGGGTGTCAGAGGTGCTGTCCACCGAAGCCCACTCCAGCAGGTCTGGCTCTGGGGTAAGCCCCGGCTGCACATCACCCATGGGGTTCCTCCAAATTCTAGCCAGGACAAGCTGCAGATGGGATGGGCAGAGACCTGTCTGCAGACAGATGGTAACAGAAGCAGGCAGCAGGGGCAACACAGGCCACATGGTGAGTACTCAGCGGTGAAGCAGTGTCCCCTTTGTGGCCTGTGCCTCCCCGAACCCCATCTCTGGTGGCCTGCCTACTTCACTCCTGAGTTCAGGCCCTAGTAAGGAGCCAACCCCCTTGATCGTATTAGGAGTAGGGTCTATCCCAGGAGCGCCGATCAGACCAACTACTCACGGCCAAGAAACGTATTTCAGAGGCCCGGGCCTGTGATGAACTGTCCACATTTCTTTAGAGGCTTTTGTTTTCACTCTTTAGAGCCCGTCCAAGAGTTGCCAGGGCCTGGCCAAGCATGCGATGCCTTTGGTCCTTTAATCTTTGCTTACCTGAGAGACAAGTACGCTTGTTACCTCATTTTATAGATGAGTCGCCAAGCCCTGGTGAAGATCCTGCCTGAGGTCACACCACAGGACGTGGCAGAGCTGGGACTCAGAACCAGGCAGTATAGGTCCACTTGGAATGACCGTCTTTGTCCTGCAGCGAAGTCTCCAGGACACCCATGGTGCTGTGGCTCCGCACACACTCGGGCACACCCCACCGCTCCATGGAGGGTGGAAGGGTCCAGGCCTGCCTGGGGTTCCCCCTGAGTAACACAACCAGAGGCGGAGGCCTTTTCTGCTCATCTAGTATATTTATTTTATTAGCTAATTTTGAAAATAACAATACACTAATCCGACTTCTCTACTGGAAAAGTTATTGCAGCATAATTTTTTCCCTTTTACAAAGAATCTAACTCCCTTTTTAACAAAAACTAAGTCAGCCATGGCCAGGAGCTTAAACAAGGATCATGGCTCCCCCACAGCCCCCATGGAAGGCTCCTGAAGCCCACTGGGCCCGGGTCTGAGTGCTGCATGGGGTGTAGGTGGGCAGACGGCAAGAGTCAGAGAGCTGTGACAAGAACATCACATCCTGCCACCATTGGCCCTTTCCCTTCCCAGGGGAAAGAGTGCTCAAAAAATACAGACTAGCCCTGGCCAGTGTGGCTCAGTGGATTGAACACTGGCCTGGGGACCAAAAGGTTACCAGATCGATTCCCAATCAGGGCACAAAACTGGGTTGCAGACCAGGTTCTCGGTCAGGGTGCATGTGAGAGGCAATCGATCGACGTTTCTCTCACACATCAATGTGTTTCCCTCCCTCTCTTTCTCCTTCCTTTCACCTCTCTCTAAAAATAAATAAAATGCAGATTAGGTAGGGTTTCTAGGACCGTGGCCCACACCTGTCAACAGTGCACCTCAACAAAGGCCGATGAGATGGAGCAGGTGAAGCCCCCATCACTGCATGAGAGCGCGGGGCCTGCAGTCACCAAAGAAACCCACCTGCACACTAACTGACTCCTGATCCTTTCCGTCCCAAAGGAAGGTTCGGCTGTGCAGCTTCCACAGAAGCCACTTCACAGTCTGTTAAGAAAAGAAGGGGTTACATCCGTGGGAGAAAGGCGTCTCTGCTAGGCTCCACTTCCGGCCTGGAAGTGCTCTGCAGCACCTAAGTCTACAGATAGGATTTCAAAGCGCTCCGGAGTTACAAAACCCCACGAGATTGTTTAATTTTCTGACTTCCCTCCTGCCCAGGCTGCACGCGCGAGTTGGGGGAGGGGCACACCAGGAGGATGAAACAGGCTCCCCACAGCCATCTTAGCTCGGACGCTACCTATCCGGACGGCATTAAGTCATGCACCTTTTATGCTGCGCATCATTTCAAACAGGGCACCCAAATTTAAAAAAAGACAGATTTTCAAAATAACTAACATCCTCCAAGAATAAATAACCTTTTTATGTGGATTAATCTAAAAGTACGCCAGATGAAAGGTAAGTGTGGCTTTATTACTGATTCCCGAGCTCAGCCATGGGACAAAGTCAGAAGTTGAACTCTCATGTAAACATCTCCCTCTTCACCCCTCCTCCCTGCAAAATAAGATTTTGGTTCTATCAGTACAGGTGGCATAAGACATTTTCACTCAAACCCTGATGTTTCTGAAAAGCAAATGAAACGACAGAAAAATAAGACCCGTACCAGGCACTCCATGTCATTAATACTTTTGCACAAGGAAGTGAGATATTACGAAACAGCTAGAGAGATCCGACGGGCCGTACTTACGCTCTGCTGCAATCGTTCGGCCAAGAAGCTACAAGGACACAGACGACTGTGAACTTGGGCCTCAAACGTCCTGATGATCACACTGAATAAAGGTGAACAACTAAATATATACTAATTGTTCAGGTGGAGGAAAAACATTTAAACTATTGCACTTAAAGACTATCTGTAGTCAACGTTAAAATCCGAGGTGTGTTCTCTGTGGGTTTATATTGAAGCGACTTTACAGTTGCAGCTCTTGCTGTATGACGAAAGCAAACTAACGTTAACATTTTTCTGTGAAACAATGAACATTGCCTTAATCTATAAAGAGTGGATGCAAATCAACATCACAGGAGAATGTTCAAACATTCGGTGTTTTAAAAGGAAAGCATTCAACTTCTAAACCCAAAATGCAAACTAGCTCTGGCTGGCGTGGCTCAGTGGGCTGGGCACCGTCCTGTAAACCAAAGGCCACAGTTCGATTCCCAGCCAGGGCACATGAGGAGGCTGCGAGTTAGATCCCTGGTCGGGGCACATGGGAGAGGCAACCAATTGATGATTCTCTCTCACATCAATGTTTCTCTCCTTCTCTTTCTCTCTCCCTTCCCCGCCTCTCTAAAAAAACTAAAACAAAACAGCATTTAAAATTCACCTATTGAATGGAGCAAGTTTGTGGGTTTTTAAATGGCTATCTTCAAACCCGGTGTTGGCAAGGAGACTCGACGGTGAAAAGGCAGTGCACCCTGCGATGGGCTAAGGAAAGACTGGTACGGTCATCTTGGAAAGCAGTCTAACGCTCTTAAAGAGCCAGTGCACACACGTGCTGTATCACACCTGTGCTCGCATGCCCACAGATATCCTGGCACGCTCACACACATCCACACAGAATTACACTTTCAAGAATTTATCCTATCACATCATCCGGATTTGTGCAAACTGAAGATTTAACTGAAAACCACTGGCATCCCCAATGCTGGGGCCTGGGGCCTGGGGACTTAAGGCACATCCAGCATGGCATAGGGGTTTGTCAAATTGACATTCTCCACTCTCTTTAAGATGCTGATGGCTTTTAGGACTCTCTCAGATAACCTGCACACCTGTGCTCCACAAAGTTCAGCAGCATGCTATCCGACACTCAGCTGTGTTCGTCTCTAAAGGTCCATTTATTCCAGCTGTATTTGTAATTAAAAGCCTGGAAAAAATTGCAAACAATCTAGAAGGTTGTATCAGTGTCTTTAAATGTCTTTTATGTTCTCCGTCCATTCTACAGAAATCAAAGCTGGAGATTATGGGTGCGGTTTATGCAAGAGACTCAAGTTAAGTGGACCCATTTGCACTACTAGTGTGTAGGGCTTTCACAGACAGCCACAGGATTGGGGACTGAAAATACATTTGTTTGAATTTAAAATGATGTGTTAAGGTATGCATCACCTTTATTATTTCCCATTTTCACTCACTTTTTCAATAACTGACCATTTACCATTTCCCAAGATGTCAAATAAACATACAGCTGCTAAAAATAATATGGTTAATAAAATGACTGATTATGGAAATACTGACAACATATTAAAGAGAAAAGGAAGATTAAAAATGGAACATACAGTACATTTACATCTTTGTAAAATACACCTTTATTACATACAACTAAATAAAAATCCAACAGGAACATACTACAAAATCCCAACAATTCATCTCAGATACCGGCTGATATTTTTTCTTTTTTTCACTTTCCTGGAACTCTCTAACTCTGGTACAATCAACATTACTTTTATAAACAGAAAAAATATTACTTGAACTTTTTCAGTACTTCAAACTTTTTACTCATGAAAATCCTGCTAAATGGGTAATCCATTGTGACAGGAAAGCTGGTTGGGTTGACAGGACTGTCATTCGTTCAAGATAAAACTCACGGTCTCTGGCGAGGATGGACTGCAGTGGCACAGAACAGCCTGGGAACGACGCATTCCCCCGCAGGAGGAACCACGAAGGAGGGCACCTGTCCCACATTACCTGGGCAGCGGAGGCACGGGGCAGAGCTGCGCTGAGGGGGGTGCTGTGGAAACGCCGGGCTCTGGGAACTGGCTGGTTTTCTAACTCACAGGCACAATTACCTTCTCGGTTACTCCCTAGCAGAGAGGTTCGCTCTGTCTCCTTTCCTCAGGCCCTTGGTGACGAGACGTTATATAGGTGACACCAGGGTGCACAGTTCAAGCACGTGTGTTAGGAGGGGCTGCATTTTAGAACCTGAAGATGCACAGTGGTTTCATCCACCAAACAAGCATTCCGTCAAACTGGATCAAGTTAAAATGGGATTTTGATGAACAGGGTCCTAAGTTCAAACACCAGTTCTTCCTCGGAGAGGAAGAGGTAAGCACAACCCTTCATTCTGGAGTCTCCAAATCAGCTGCAGTAGATCTGAACAGCACCCGTGAGCTGTGCAACAACTGAAAAGCCACAGTCGGCCTAAAAACACAAGTCCTCACGCAGAGTCGGGGCTGCAGGAGTCGCAGCCCGTCAGCAAACACACGCTGATGGCCAACTCCTTCCAGGCCCGATGACACGCAGACACAGTGTCCGTATTACTTATAACCAATAACCTAATAATGATAATCATTTGAATTAGAAGGCGCCTGGGGATGAGTCCCACTCTAGTTGGGCCAACACCGACACCCCACATCCCAGATAACATGCACCCCAGAGGTCTCATGCCCTCAGCAAGGACGTACAGGGCCGTGATATGTGCAGGACATGTGATATGGCCATGTGCCACCTCCAACCCATCCCTGCTCGCTCTCCCCAGAAATCCAGTTCCTCCTAAAATAATATGAAACATGCAGGCAAGAGACACCAGGTATCAACTACAAATGAGAATTTTCTAGTTGTTCTACACTGAAAAACAGTATTATTTGTTAAATACAAAGAGAGAAGAGCTCTTTGAAAAATTGATTATGGGAGGAAAATGTCATCTAGACTGCAGGTCAGGCTGAGCATCAGCAGCACAGGCCAATTTCCTAACTGTTTCACAGCCACCTCAGGTCACTTTTTTACACACCAAAAGCATACAGCTGAAGTGTTGATAATATGAGGGGGAAAGATCCTTTTTCTTTTACATATTATACCAAGTGTTTGTATAATACTTCTTTGCAATCAAGATGTTTCAGGGCAACACTTAACTAATTAAGGTATAACTTCTGCCCTGGCCGGTGTGGCTCAGTGGTTGAGCGCCAGCCTGCAAACGAAAGGGTTGCAGGCCAGGTCCCCAGTAGGGGGGCGCATGAAGCAATTGCACATTGATGTTTCTCTCCCTCCCTTCCCCTCTCCAAAATGAAATAAATAATAAATAAATTTATTTTAAAAAGAAAAAGCTCTAACTTCCTGCTTTTGATGCCATCGTAAGAGTTCTCCATTTTCATTCCACATAGAAAAAAAATTAATTCTGAAACATGAAAAGCCTAGTACATAAACACGCACACCATCACCTATTTCTTCTCCTTTTAAACGTGAGTGATGGGGGCTACATTTACTACCCTCTTAATCTCAAATGTGAAGTTTCTCTGTGAGAGCAGGCAAAAGAAAAGGCTGCACTTAATGTAGAAATTCGTGTATGTTCCCAGAACTCGCTTCATCAAAGTCTGCAGGAAATAGCAGGTTATTGCTGTACCAGGGTTATTGCTTCAGCCCTGAATTTCATCACTGAGGTCTAGGTCTGTAAAATGATACTCAGGACGTGTATTTTTAGATAAGCTCATTAGTCTCCTATTGGTATTAAACCAGGCCTCATTACAGCATCCCTCAAAAGCTCAGACAGGATGCATTTTTCGTTGGTCGCCAGCTCTCAAGAAGATGTAGGAATTTTTCCAGAACACAAGTGGACTCACAGGGCAGCTTTCAAAATTCAGGCCCAGGAGCTCCAGATAAAAGCCTGCACAGTCACCCTCTCTGCCAGGAGCTGTCCCGACACTGTCGCCACCCCAAGATTACGTTGGGATTTGAGGTTATCTTCCTCCCCCAGGACACCCTTGGGCCAAGTGCACAGGGCGGGTGGCCCCGGATCTGGGTCAGGACTCACTGGCCACACCAGGCTGTCCCTCTGCTCTCACAGCTGGAGTGTGGAGGGGCGGGGCCCAGGAATACCCACCATAGTCTGAACCAGCCACTCAACACCTCTGGCAAGAGCACACCTGTAATTTTAAAAATCAACTATCTGGCTCCCTGTTCTTTATGAACCTTCATGATACTGGACAAGGACAAGAACACGACCTTCCCCGTGGGGAGGGAGGCAACGCTGTGCCCCCCATCTGCTTCCCTGGGCCACGAGGAGCTTCTGAGTCTAGAAGCTGGAGACACAGGCTTTGCCTGTGACCCTGAGAAAGTACTTGAACCTCTTGGGGCCACACTTCCCCACCCGCTGCTCCATTCCAGCTCCAGTTCTAAAAGAACTATGGCCGCCATGCAGGTCCTGTATCTTATATCTACAGTTTTCCAAATGCTAACAGCACCAAACCGCTCACGGAGGGCTACAGATGGGGAAAAGACGGTGGGAGAGGGGGCAGCCAGGCAAGGACACCGGTGCATGCACATGCACACACACGGGTGTGCACACGTGAACACTGTCATGTCAGATGCCTTCCACTCTCCACCTCACACAATTATGGACTTTAATACGATCTAACGATTATAACGTTTGTATTTCCTTTAAAGTTCACTTCTACCCTAGAAACCCTCCGCAGTGCTAAAATGTGATTGCATTCTCAACAAGGCAAACCTTCCCAAACATGACTTGGGTCCACAGGACCTGTGGTTGGCACAAAATACAATTCACAGATACCTAGTTTTACAAGTCAATAAACAATAAACGACTTCACTGAGGAGGGGGCCAAGACCCCATGGCGGAGGGGGCAGACCCACAGATGTTCGCAGGGCCAGGGCAGTGACTGACAGGCACGCTGACACGCCCTTTGACCTCCCTAGAGTCTCTCTACAGGAATCGTGGGAAACATTCCAAGATGCACATCTAAGGATGGTCCCTGAGCTTCAGATGTAAGAACACCTGCATGGGGACAGCCTGCATGTGACCAGTGAATCCACACATGGCCACACACACGCGAGGACCCCCAGGTCCCATGAGGACAAAGATGGAAGACCCCATGGAGTTTAATGACTGAATCGATAGTTCCAGGCGGCACCAACCCCCACCAGGTGTCGGCAAATGCAAGGAGGGGTGGCCTTGCAGGCATCTTGGGCCTGGGGGAAAGACCACTGTAACTATGTAGGCCAGTCCCCTCAGCAAGGGAATTCTTGCCCCCAATACCAAGAGCAGTCATTAATTCTCTTACATTAAGTTTCTGGAACTAACCCCCAAAACTGTTGCTAGTGGTCACTTTGAGAGTGACCATGCTTGGGGCCTTTATAACTTCCACTCTGTGCTTCTGTGCATTCTCTGCTTCCTCCTCCACGCCACGTACAAATAGTGAATTTGAACTTTCACCATTTGTGTTCCTCGCCTCAAGCATATACCTACTTAATCAAAATAAATCAATGTTGAAGGCAAAAGTGAAGGCTCCCATGGCCTACGGCCCACTCCCATCTTTGCTGCCCAGGCCCGGCCAGCCGGCTTCCCAAAGACAGGCAGGAGCGGGCATTTTGAGTCCATGAGCAGCCCAGGCTTCCCCCTTCTCTCCACACCTGCCCAGGTGCTGTCTCCCTTCTCCATCTGACCAGAGTGAAACCAGACGAGCAGGAGGACAGACAGGGAGTCACCCTGAGGACGCCCCAGGCAGCCCACTCATTCCTGCCGTTTTATACACACATTCTAGCACAACTCCAGCCAAACAGACACGCTTTTGAAATGAAATGTTAACTACTAATCACCAAGGAATCAGGCTTATTTTCATATATTGCTAGAAAATGTGGAGGTTTTTTAAACAAAGGCGTTAGTGGTTTGTCTAGATAGCTTTTAAAAAAACAAACATTTAACTTGTGTTCTAGAAAGAGAAGCCGGAAGGCTCACAGGTGGTGCCGGAGCATGCTCACGGGAGCCCACGCCCCACGCTCTTCCTCGATCCCCACACATCACGTGGCTCCCTTCCTCATCCTCTGATTTCAGTGACAATGGCACTGCTTCCTCGAGGCCCCGCTACTCATGGGCTGTACCCCGCGAACTGCAAGCTTCGCGAGAAGCTCACTGCTGGGCACAGGCACTCATCAAAGAGCAACCACGGATGCGTGAACACAGGGTTGGGTCCTCATTACTCCAGGAGTTCCCACCTGTACCCTCCCGCCCGAGAGCTGAGGCAGATGAAAGGCACACAGGAACCAGAGGGCCTGGCTTGTGCAGAATTCCAGTCTGAGACGCTTCCACAACACGACGGGGGGAAAGCCCCATGTCTTTCCAGAAGATGGATGACATGGGCCCCTTAGACCAAAGACACTGTAGCAGGTTGGCCTGCGACCGTGGTCTGTGCCCAGTGGCCCTTGCGTAGTCTGGCCCACCTGTCAGGAGAAGAGTCATCGCTGCCGGCCCCCCCCCCCCCCCCCCCCCCCGGCCTGCTGCCCCACCCAGGACTATCCAGCCCAGCCCACCTCCCCTCTCCCTCAACAGTGGCTCCTGCCCTTTAAAACCTACCCATACCCACCGCCCCTTCACCCCCAGTCAACGGGCTCGCTCCAGTCCAGTCCCGTGAAACCTGCTGGTCGCCCTGGACTTCCACTAGAGGTAAGAAGCTGCCACTCCACTTCCCTCATCCTCCTCACCAAAATCTGCCAGACTGATACCTCATCGGTCCACTAAGTCTGTCTCCCACTGTGATCCCCAAGACCTCACTCTGGGCCCCCTGCAGCCTCCCACGCAGCCTCCAGAGCTCTGCAAAGTTGGGATCCCAGCCCAACCCCTTCAACCCAAGTGGCTTGGCTCCCCGCTGTGCTCTTGGGCTTTGATCTCATACCTGAGAAAAACTGAAGCACCGCTGCTTAAATTAACAACTCCCACTTCCCCCTCCAGCACTGGCTGCCAAGGTCATCTGTCCAAACACAAATGCCACTCCCCTACTTAAAAAAATAAGGTAACTAGAGAAAAGGTCAAGTAAAGCAAATGCCCTACCTTGGCCACAATCTCCATGTCCAGCCTGGCCCACCAGCCCCAGGGAAGCCTGGTTCCAGTCACTCCCGACACCAGCCAGCTCTCAGGACAGGGAAGGCCACTTCACCTCTGCTTCCCCTCAAGCGGTTTCTCAGCCCGAACCCCCTACCCCATTACCATCACAGCGCCCACAAACAAACACTGGCTCCCGGGGAACCGCCCACCATCCAGCCACTAGGCAGCCCCCAGCTGCCCTGCACTTCGCAGGGGGCCTTCTCCAAAAGTGAACGTGGGAGAAGGTTGTTTCTGTGTCCGTCTCCCTGCAACCAGTCGGCAGGGACTGCAACTGTCTCTTTACATCCATCCCCCAGAGGCCAATCAGGAATCAGAGAGAGCCTCTCAAACAAGGAGTGTCCCCCTCTCCTCTAACCAGTTAATAACAAAAAACTCAGTAAATAACCTCAGTCCTGAAACACACAACTGCACTCTAACAGGCACTGGGGTCCAGCAGCAGCCTCTTAAAGGTACAATACCTAATTAATCTATTACCAAGCACATACTGACCTACCTTGCCTCTTTGGGGAATACACTGACAAATACAAGTGGAGATGATAAAAATCAACCTAACGTGATATACAGATTATGACTCTAACCTAAAACACACCACATGGGATGCAACTGTGTGTTGATACACACTCTCTACCCAACCAAACCCAGCACTAGAGGACAGGCGCCAAATGAGAGAGTGTGCCCAACAGCCGGTGAGAGCTTGGGGTGCTCCCGGTCAGACTTTTTAGAGACTATTGGAAACTCTGAAATGATGAAAATGCCTAGTGATGAAAATGCATAATGCCTATTATTTGGTTCCCTAGACATGGACGCATTTTGACTGCCTCTAGTTTTGTTTCAGGAGATGCCGTTTATCTGAGCAGCATCTCCAACTGCATATGATGAGTTAGTAGATAAACAGCCTCTTCTCCTTAATGCTTAAAGAACAACACATTCTGAGAAACACTAACAGACAGAACCGGGGTTTCAGTGACTGTGCCTGACATTACACAGCGCAGTGAGAACTACATAACCCAATAAAATCGGCTATTTTAGACCTAAAGCCTGTTTCTTGGAACAAGTTAAAAAAATTATTCACTGTATTCTATTGTTTCATGACAAATACAAAGCAAGCTAAAGTAGGATTTTTTACATTTCATTAATCACCAAGTTTCATGTTTCTGAGGAAAAAAATGGCCAAAACAAGTGCTGAGCACTTGGTCGATCAAAGCTGAGTTAACTTCCGACACTCTGCACCAAACAGGAGCTCGGAGTCATTCTGCACCGGAGCAGCCGCCCCTGGGCCCAGCGCTCCATCTCACTGAGCTCAGGGGCCTTCGGCAAACATATTCTACTTGTCAGTTAACGCAGTCTGAGAGGATGAAGAAAAAGTCAGTGCTGTCATGGAAGCTCCGTGCAACACCTGTCACTGGTGGTCAAGACTGCAAGACCCAGGTGTATCAGCAAATCACACCCTCTCTAAAAGCTACTAGATTTCTTTCATCTTTTCCACCTTTATACTGCGTCGTTCGCTTTCAAAGTCTGGCAGTAAACAGTGCTATAGTTTGTGTTGTCATTCCGAAATAAAGTGGGACAATGACAAAGAATGTAGTGCCGGGCAAACATCTGTCTGTAAAACCAAGCAAATATACTTACATCTTTTGCCATGTTACCAGATCCGTGAAATCAATGCTATAAATGTTCACCCTCCAGAGAAGAAAAATGATTTTTCTGGTAAGAGGGAAGGAAAAACAAGAAATAAGTAAGAATGAAAAAAGAAGTGAATAAAACATCAACATTTCCCCCAGTACCATCACCATCCTGACTGCCCCTACAGGTACCAGGTACTTTCCTTTCTACACCCGCACTCCATCCTCAAAGCACAGTTGGCAAATAAAACCCCACACCAGGGGTTTTAAGTCATGTCAAAGAATGGAAATGCATCCAACACCAGGGTGCCCAGTCCGCTCAGTGCATACCGCCATCCTCCCTGACGCCCACACAAAGGCTCGGCACCCGGTCGGGCCTGGCACCCAGCCTGCGCCCGCGCACCCAGGGCGCAGCTGGGGACCCCTGGCCATCGCCTGGGAGAAGCCCCGCTGTCCCTGCGCAAAAGCGCACCCCCAAGAGTGTCCGGGTCCCGCTGGCTCGCTCTGCTCGCCCACTCAGCCAGCCGGTAACTCTGACAGGTGGGCTTCCGGGGTCCGGCCTCCAGCCTGTCACTAGGCCGCGGCCGCCTCGCCGCGAGCGCCTCCCGCGCGCCGGAACCGGCAGTCAGGCAGGCCAAGTCAGGATCAGCGCCGCCCCCATGCACCCTGGACCCCTGGACCCCGTGCGCTCCGGCCGACGCCGATCGCCGCCGGTGCAGACGACGGCGCTGCTGCTCCACTGGAAGGCCACCTGCAGGCCCCTCCAGGGACCCGGGACCCCCGACCCCAAGGCCGGGTCACCTGGGAACCTCCGACGGCGGTGCCCAGGACCGGGAGCGGGAGGCCAGAGAGACAGGAGAGGAGCGCACACGCGGCGGGTAAGGGGGACTGGGGACAGCTGGGTGCCCCGCGTGTCCGCGCCCCACCCGGGACCCCGGCCCTCGCCGGCCCCCTGCCCGCCGCACCTGGCTGGCAGTCGCGCGCGGACACGCGGGGATGGACACGAGGGCGCGGACACGGACACGCGGGCTCGGACACGAGGGCGCGGACACGCGGGCGGTCCCGGCGCGCACTCCGGCCCGGGGTCCTGCCCTGCAAGGCGCCGGGCGCGGGGCTCACCCTGCCGAGCAGGCGTCGGGCGGCGTGACGTGCGCGGCGCGGTGACGTGGGCGGACCCGGCTCCCGCAGCGCGCCTGCGCGCGTTTTCGCGCCTTCGGCTCCGTCCTCCTCCTCCCGCCGAGCTGCCCGCGCTTGGCCCCAAGGGGGGGAAGGGCTGCGCGTGCGCCGCGCCCAGCGGGGGGGGGGATGGAGACCCAGAGACTAGCGTCGGCTGCAGAGTTGCGCGCGCGCGGGGAGAGAAGCCTTTGGGGGTGTGCACATGCGCGCACACGGAGAACCTGGGCATGCGGTGTGTGCACATGTGCGCACACAGAGGACAGGGGCCCAGGGTGTGTGTGTATTTGTGCGCACCGGGCCGTTGTGTTTGTGTGTGTACACTTATGCGCACACGGGAAGTAGGTCGGAGTGTGTGTGCACAAGTAGGAGAGGAGACACGATTGTGTGTGCACATGTGCTTGCAAAAGGAGAGGGTCAAGGTGTGTGTACCTGTCAGTGTGCACACACGGATGAGAGTGGGACCCCCCTGTAGGCACGTTCACATTGGTGTATTTGCAGGAGTGCATTCAGGCAGGAGAAGGGCTGATTTTGTTGGCATAGGTGTTTATGTGTACACAGGGAACAAAAGGGCTGGCGTATGCACCTGCAGGTGTGCACACATGGAGCAGAAAAGGAGGCTGGGTGTGTGAACACATGGAGGAGAGGTCAGATGTGTGCATGCAGAAGTGTATTTGTACTCAAGGATAAAGGCAGGCTGGGATGGGCACATGGGCATGTTTGGTTGGGTTCCTCTGTATGTGCACAAGAAGGAGAGGAGGGTGCACATGAGTGTGCAGGTGCACAGAGGTGGCTGGGTGTGTGCACATGCAGCATGGAAAGCCCTGTCTACCTGGTACTCTTCTATCCCTGCCTGGCCCTCAACCTCCACACCCGTGCACAGGTTCTGCGGAGGTTCCACGTGTCCTCTCTGCAGAAGGTTGCTCTGGGGGGAAACCAGGCAGCCAGTTTGCTCCTTATGTGTGTGACTGGTGGGCTGTGAGGCCAGCAGCTTGTGCCCGCTGCAGCCCACCACCACCAGGGACAGGGCATTGACCCCCAGGGAGGCTGGAGACCCAGGTGAGAGCTGGCTGGGCCCGGGAGTTCAAAGTTCAAGACCACATCAGGTGTGTGTGCAGTGAGCTCAGGTATAATTAAAACCTCAGAGGACTTAAGCACAGAGCAAAGGCCTCTTTGCACTATATGGGCAACATGTCACTGCATTACAGCTCACCTAGCATGGTTTCACAATTTAACCATTTTTATGCTGATCACACCCACTCCTGCTTCTCTACTAACGCACCACCTAAACTTTCAAACCCTTAATTAGCAGTGGTTTCTTGAAGACAGCAAAAATCTTCCCATTCTGCTGATTAATACACAATGGACAGAGAGAAACATGGGTGGTAGAGTGGTAGAGGTGAATAAAGGCTTACAGAAAGAGAGTCCTACACATCTTGCAGGCAGAACACCTTGTTTCTCTGCTGGTGAAGTGTATACAGCTCTTCACCCATTGGCAGGTCCCCAGGATAGCTGAACCTGCATTCCTCCATTTTGTTCCTCAAGTGGTCATATGCTCCTAGGTCCATTTTTCTTTCACAGGAATTCTTTGTTTTTTACTGCATTTGAATATTCACCCCCCCCCCCCCCCGGTAGCAGCCAGAAAGCCCCGCTTCCAGCCCTTGGACCCAAATGTGCAGGGCAGCAAGCTGGGGGCTCAGAGGTAGGAAGAAATGGAAGATCAGATGCGGACTGAAACCAGAACCCAGGCAAGTGCCCTGATCAAGAATCAAACCAGATGACCTTTGGCTTTGCAGGGCAATGCCCAACCAACTGAGCCTCACCAGTCAGGAGTCTCTAAAATAATTTATTGAAGATCCACATACTTTTAGCCACTGCCTTGCCTTGAAATCTCTAGATTCAATTACAGAAATGCAAATTTCTTGATGAATAATTGGCCCCAAACTCCCTGTATTCATCTAATCCTTCCATCTCCACTGTATATCTGGGGACAGGTTGTTCAGGAAGCATGACTTAGTGATGCTTTCATCTGGGTGTTGATTGATCCACTTCCCAGTAGTTGGCATTCGCCCCTGTGTTATTGTCCAGGACGCCACATGTTTTATTAGAAGAACGTAATCATTGGGTCTTTCCCAGGAAAGGTCCTCGGCTCCCAAGAGCTCCCTCTTTGTGTGTCTGCTCCATCTAGTCTCAGAGCTAATCCAAATACCTGCCCCTGAACCCCATTAAACTGTCCTTTAAAAGGAGAAAGAAAATTTTCTAATGCCTTGAAAATGTTCATTCTAAATCTATTTGTTAACTATCCAATTTGCCTTTGGTTCCCTCCTCGTTAACATTGGTCTCTTCTCCAGCCATTTCCCATTTTCCACCTTCTTGGGTCACCGAGGCCATGATGACATTAAGAGGTAGGAAGACAGGCAGGAGGACAAGTGCTCATGGGACTTATAGGAGGGGAGGAATATTCCTGGATGTGGATCCTGGAATGTTCCTGGATTTTCTCCTTCTTTGGTAAAATATAAATAAAGGCATCTTTAGAAAACTTTGTGTGTATCATAAAATATAAGCAAATCTGTACTTGCTTACCCTCAAGATAAATCCGCTGGTCCTGTTCCCCCAAAAGATCACTTCTTCTGCCCTGGCCCATGTGGCTCAGTTGGTTGGAGCATCTTCCCATAGCTGAGAAGTTGCAGTTTGATTCCCAGTCAGGGCACATACCTGGGTTTCGGGTCAGATCCCCAGTCTTGGCGTGTACAATCCCCAGTCTGGGTGCAATAGATCGATGTTTCTCTCCCTTCTCTCTCTCTCTAAAAGTAATGAAAAAAATGTTCTCAGGCGAGTATTTATATGTATATATATATATTACTGCTTCTAGGCCCCATCTACAGGCAAATTCTGTAGACCCCACCCCACCACCTAGACCCAGGAAGACATCGTTATTTCTTTCTTACTCTCCTTACATCATGAGCCCTTTAGAAAATTTCTGGTCACATCCAAAGTCCTCCTCTTGGGATAATGGTCAGTCCTTGACCCTCTTGCATTATTATGCTCTTAATATTATGTATTTAAGGCTTACACAATCTTTAATAAGCAGACGCCACCATCCTTTGACCAGTACTGCTTGGGTCCAACAAATTCTATCTCACAGCATCCAATTTACTCAACATTTCTTTCACAAAGTCTCCTTTACTACTTTAACTTCTTATTTGCTTTTCATCTGAAATGCTCTCCAGCTTTTGCAAGGAAAGAAATCGCTTTCATTCCTTTGCCATTTAACTCCACAATTCTAAAGTGTTCTTTCTGTGTGATTTTACATTGTTCTGGCTAAAATAATACCAAGATTATTTTCTGTGGAATCTTACAACGGAAGGTTGAAAGATTCCTGTTTTCCTTGTATCATTTCCTTCCTCAACTGAATCCATTAATCAGCAGCAGCCAGGAGTGGAAAGTGGTACCAGGACCCCACAGCACAAGTGTAAGAAACTTGATTTGATGTACAACTGACTGCCCTTGGTCACTTCTCTGCTACCTGTCCACTTATTTTACAGATGCAGAAAAGGACCTTCGAGCTCACCTGAAGCTGAGATGAAAAAAATCAAATGACTTTGGATAAGTAATCTCAGCCTCTCTGATGTTCAAATTCCTTTAGCATTTTTTTTTGAGAAATCAGTAGATAAAAAACAGTTCTTTGATAAGAAGATAAATAGCAGTTTCAAACGTTTTATCTTCCCCGCATTCCTCATCCAGGAAACATTTTTGAGCTCCAAATGCATGCCAGATAGTAAGGAGACAAGACTCTGTCCGTTACTGGGACGGAGAATTATGGAGGCACCTGAACAGGAACAATTATTTTCCCCTGCAGGCAGAGAAACTTACTTCTCACAGTTCTGGAGACTGGAAGTTCACGAACAGGCTCAGGTTCCAATAAGGGCCCTCTTCCAGACTTGCAGATGGCCACCTTCTCATTTTATCCTCACGTGGCGAGCAAACTAGTTCTCTGGCCTGTTTTTTTTTTTTTTAATTTATTGATTGATTTTTATTTATTAATTGATCTTAGAGAGAGAGGAAGGAGAAAGAGAGAAACATTGATGTGCTGTTCCACTTATTTACGCATTTGTTGGTTAATTCTTATATGTGCCCTTCACACCCTCAACCTTTGCGTATTGGGAACGGTGCTCTCACCAACTCCCGGAAGCTCCCGGCCAGGGCTCTCTGGTCTCTTACACAGGCAGTAAGCCCATTCACAGGACTCCGCCCTTAGGGCCTGATTACCTCCAAATACCACCTGTAGGAGAGGAAAAATAATTTTCACTCTAAATTCTTGGCTGGGGTCCTTGTAACAAAAGACAGATTAACCAGAGAAAAACAGAGGTTTAACAAGTGTACCTCATGTATACATGGGAGATGCCCAGGGAAAAATGAGTAATTCTCAGAGGTAGCTTAGAATCAGGCTTAAGTATCACCTTCAGCTAACAAGGAAAGAAAATGTGGGGGAGGCCAATTATGGGGAGGTGACCAAGAAAAGTAGGTGAACAAGAGTAAGGTTTGTTATGCAGATTTGAGTCCCTGCCTTTCCACTGATAAAAGTTTCTTGGTTTAGTCATCCATCTCCTTCTGGTGCAGAGAGGGAGACACCCTGACAAATGGAGATTTCCTTTATTTGTAAAGGTAAATTTCCTTTACAAAAGGGTAACTTCAACTCTGTTTCCAGACCTTCTCCTGCCTCTCAAAATAATCGTGCACCAAAGAGGCATGTTCTGGGGTGGTGTGTTCTGCCACCAAGCTTCACACCACATTGGGGATTAGATTTCAGTACATGACTTGGGAGGGGTTGCAAACATTCAGACCATAACAGTCCCACGGGCCTAGCCGGGGATGTTAGAAATGTAGTCATTGTTCTGGGCCGTATAGGTAACTAACCATTTGAAGTTCTATAAAAAAGGGGGCGGAGAGCAGATACTAGGGGACAGTTAGCAGTTTGTTCTAAATGATAAAGAGAGATTTGGGTTTCAGGAGAATAAGCCCCATGGAGGGACAGAGAAGAGATTGGAGAAGGGCATGGTCTGAGACAGGACATCAGTGAGAAGGTGAGGAGTCAGGAGACCTGGTGCAAGCTACAGGGATTGACTCTGGCCAGCACACATTGAGAAGAGGCCACAACATCAGAGCTGGTTGAGGTCCGGGCCCAGAAACAGTACCAGGAAGCTCTGAGGAAGCCAGGTAGCCCCTCAGCGAGTGGTCTGGGGCAGCAGCACTAAAGCACAGATGGAGGCTGGAAAGGTTCTAAGTGGGGCCAGACTGGAGTTACTCTTCCGGAGTCATGTGCCAGCGAGGCTCAAAAGGGGTGGGTTTCTCCTGTTCTCTAGCTTCTGGTGGTGGTACCTTTTGGTCTTCCAGGGTGGAACGTGGCACCTCCCTCCTACCAATATTTAATAAGGGCAGATTCCTAAATATAGGGAATTGCTTCAGATACCAACAGCTTCCAAAATGCAAGTTTTTACTTGCATTTACAGAGAACTTCGCTAGGAGATCTAAGGGTCTGTAAGGTATTGTGATAGGGAAGAGCAGGGGTCATACCCAAGAGCCCAGATCCACAGGAGTTGGAATGGACAGTCCTGAGCTAGGACAAGAAAGGGTCAGGTGTGGGCAGGCTGAGCAGCTGGGGCAGAGAGGACAGACAGGAGAGAGGTGTTTGGGCAAAGCAGTCCTGACCATTGGGTTCAAGGTTGGGGAAGAATATGAAAGTGACACATCAACAGACTGTTCAAAGTGCAAGACTGATGCTCAGACAAGCTTAGGGTTAAAGTTGCACCTGTGGCATTGGTGGCACACAGATGCCGGGATGCTCTGGGAGTGGGAGTCACAGGAGAGAGCACAGAGAGAAGTGGACTGAAGACCACTCCGCAGCTCAGCACTAACTCAGTTCTAAGAGGAAGACAGAGAATGCGTTCCCAAGAAAGAACACTGTAATGATTCTGGTTGCTGTCCCACCCCATCCATTGCCTGTATGGCTCTGCCCTAACCTGTACCCTGTCCCTGACCTCCAGGGACTGCATCCCTCTCCCATGGTGTCCAGTTGGATTCAGCCGGTCAGAGTCACCAGAAAGAGAGCAAGACAGGAGGAGGGAGAAGCTGGGGTATGTTACCCTCTTCCTACCTTGCCTCAGTTGGACAATGGCTGCGAATCTCTCCATGCATAGCTCCTGCCAGCCCCACCCCTTCCACAACTCTAACGTGCCTTAGGTCTCTAAGCTGTGCTTCCTGCCCATGCCCCCTGCCCCTCCCCTATCCCCCTCCCCCACCTTCCAGGCTTGGGGTGAGTAAAGGCTTCCTGGAGGCACCTTCCTACTAGAGTCATTAACCTCAGCCATACCTCTACACTAGGGCCCCCACCAATCCCTCTCCATAAAAGCCTTTTTTAAAAAGATTTTATTTATTTATTTTTAGAGAGAGGGAAAGGGAAAAAGAAAGAGAGAGAGAAACATCAATGTGTGGTTGCCTCTCATGCACCCCCTACTGGGGACCTGGCCCACAACCTAGGCATGTTCCTTGACTGGGAATTGAACCGGCAACCCTTTGGTTCACCAGCTAGCACTCAATCCACTGAGCCACACCAGCCAAAGCTATCCACAAAGCCTTGGACCGTCATCTATTCCTACCAGAACCATGGCTGATTCAAACTCTAAACATAAAAAGTGGTCATTAATGACATGGATCAATTGATTTACAAATGAAGAAAGGATATGTTTGAAATAAGAGGGAGTGATCAATATAGTGTCAAATGTGTTACAAGGATCAAGGTGAACGAAAGGGGAAGACAGGTCATTCAATTTGTCAATGACATCATTGCTGATGTTTAGGAAAGCAGATTCAGGAGCACAAAGGGGCAGAGAGCTGGAAGCACCTACTGAAGGAGGCCCCAGGGGATGAGGCATGAAAGGTGAGGCAGAGAGCAGGGCTGGCAGGAAAGGGGTGGTATTCTGGAGCTTCAGGAAAACGTGTGCGGGTGAAGGGTTTGGGGGAGGTGAAGAACCCGGGTGTTTTGGAAGCTGAGAAGAAGTCACTAAAGGCAAAGAGATGGAAGGAGAAACAGAAAGAAGGCATGATTGATGGGACTAGGACGTAGGGAGGACAGAGAGAGACAGGATGAAAAGAGGGCTAAACTGTGAAAGTCTGAAAAAAACATGTATTTTGACATCAGTGGGAATGATAAGGGCAAGTCTAATTATGCCTTCTTTCATATAACCTGTGAAATTTCTCTAAAATTGCCATATACACCACTGTACACCAACTTCTCCTTCCTTCTTTCCTCTCTACACTCTCTGAACTCTCCAACACCACAGATGCTTTCTTTCTCTCCAAAACTAGCTTTGCCTTTCTATGACTAGAATACAGATTCCTTTGAGGGGAAACCATTTAAAATCTTGCTTTCATGGACTCCCTCATATGCCATTGGTGGCAGTATTAATTAGCACAACTGTTCAGTAAGGCAACTGGGAAATTTAATTAATCCTTAAAATTTCATTTGATACAACTGATCATGAGCTCATTGTTGAGAGCTAGGAAAGAGGGCTAGACAATTATAAGCATTGCTAAGCAGAAAACCTCTTGAAGGTCACTAGAATGGATAAGGAAGAGAAACAAATCGTCATCCGAAATAAGCTTATCAACAGGAGACAGACAGATAGTTCTTATCAACAGGAGACAGACAGATAGTTCCTCCTGACCCCAGAGCAAAGTTCCTCCTGACCCCAGAGCTATGCAGAGATAACCACAACTCCCACTTCTGTAGCTTGCTTGCTTGCTTCGTGCACATATAAAAGAGCTAGCCTGTTAGCGTTCGGCGTGACTCCTCTTTGCAGCCTTAACAGGCACCCCGGGAGTTCGCCCCTGCGCAGGTAAAAATAAAGTACCATCTAAGTGCACTCCACATGTCTCCATTTGGTTTTCTGCTCGCGTTCGGGATACAACACTCATGACTCTTCTGCCAAACCAGCTGCTCCCCCCAATATCCTCCAGCTCAAGAAATGAA
Organism: Desmodus rotundus; assembly: GCF_022682495.2. Classification (NCBI taxonomy): domain Eukaryota; kingdom Metazoa; phylum Chordata; class Mammalia; order Chiroptera; family Phyllostomidae; genus Desmodus; species Desmodus rotundus. The sequence continues at coordinate 28,028,489 of NC_071399.1, forward strand.
CTATACTCACCTAGTATCATACTAGAAATTAGATAAAAGTCAAATACCTCACCTATCCTCACTAACTAAAACCAATCAAATATCTTGAATTCCTCTACTTTTCCCCATCTCCTCTGCCATCACCCTGGCCAAGCTACCATCCTCTTCATTGAGGGCTATGAAGATCATTTCTATCTCCTCTCTCTTCCTCCAATCTTGTCCCACTCTAATATCTCATACACTCAGCAGCCAGCGTGATGTTTTAAATGTGGAAATTAGATCATAATTCCTCCTGCTTAAAATTCTTCCATGGACTGACCTGCTTCTGGGTTGATGAGAAACTAGGGGCCACTGAAATAGTTTCCAAGATATGTTCTTTAATGCATTGCTATCTCACAAAGTGTCGACAATGTTTCCAGGGACCTAATTCTGGGGAATGTTCTGTGTGCACTTGAGAAAAATGTGTATTCGGCCAATGGGGGTTGGAGTTAGGTTCAGTCTGTCTATAATGTTCAAGTTCTCTGTATTCTTGTTGACCTTCTGCTTGGTGTTTTATCCTCCACTTAAAGTGGGATATTGAAATCTCGTATATTATTGCAGAGCTGCTTATTTCTTCCTTCAATTATGTCAATGTTTGCTTCATTTATTTAGAAGCTCTGATGTTTAATTTAGTGTATACGGTTGACCCTTGACCAATGTGAGGGTTAGAGGTGCTGATCACAAGCACAGTCAAAAATTCGCATATAATGTAAGTCAACCTTCTACAGTGTGTGAGGAGTCCCAGCTATGGAGCTGAGCTTTGAACAACATGGGTTTGAACTGTTCAGGTCAACTGAACTGCAGTCAAGCAAAAGAATCCACAAATAAGTGGACCTGTGCAGTTCAAAGCCGTGTTGTTCAAGAATCAAATCTATTTATAGTTATTCTGTCTTCTTGGTGAATTCACCCTATTATTATTGCTACAAAAGACAAAGAAGGACATTATGTTGTGACTGCATCATGTCCTTCTTTGCCTCTTGTAACACTTTTTTTTTTTTAATTTAAAGTCTATTTTTGTCTGATATTAGTATAACCACCTTCCTCTCTTTTGGTTACTAACTGCATGTAAAATCTATTTCCATTTTTTTACTTGAAACTTGTGTGTCCTCAGATCAAGAGTGAGTCTTCTGTGGATAGCATATAGTTGGATCCTGCTTTTTATCCATTCTGCCAATCTATGTCTTTTGATATGGAGTTCAGTCCATTTACATATTTATACATTATTTGCTCAGTAATAGTTGTCTTTCAAATCATGTAGGAAATGAAAAGTGGAGTTACAAACCAAAAACACAATCATCGTTTGTACAATGACACATCACTATCACCCGAAGCCTGTAGTCGACTTTAGAGTTCACTCCTGGTGTTGCACATTCTATGGTTTTGACGAGTGTAAAGTGGCGTGTATCCACCATTGTAATATCATACAGAACAATTTTACCACCCTAAAAAATCCTCTCTTCCCACTAACTTCTAGCAACTACTGATCTTTTTATGGTCTTCACAGTTTTGCCTTTTCTAGAATATCATACACTTGTAATCATACAGTATGTAGTTTTTCCAGATTGGTGTCTTTCACACCGTAATATGCATTTAAGTTTCTCCCACATCTTTTCATGGTTTGATAGCTCATTTCTTTTTAGCAATGAGTAACATTCAATTGTCTAGAGGTGCAACAGTTCACTTATCCATTCATCTGCTGAAGGACATCTTAGTTGCTTCCAAGTTTTGACAATTACAGACAACATTGCTATAAACATCCATGTGCAGGTTTTTGTGTGGACATAAGTTTTCACCTCATTTATGCAACTATCGAGGAGCATGATCACTGGGTCATAGGGTAAGAGCACGTTTAGTTTTATCAGCTACCACCAAACAGCCTCCCAAAGTGGCTGTACCGTTTTCCATTCCCACCAACAATAAATGAGAGTTCGTCCCATTGGTCCACGTCTTCACCAGCAACTGGCATTGTCAGAATTTTGGATATCCACCATTGTAATAGGAGTTTGGTGGTATCATTATTGTTTTCATTTCAATTCCCTTATAGCATCTGATGTGGAGCATCCTTTCATATGCTTATTTGTTATTTGTGTATCTTTTTTGGTGAGGTATCTGTATAGTTCTTTTGCCCATTTTTTAATCGGGCTGTTGTCTATTCACTTGTCAAGCTTTAAGAATTCTTTGCATATTTTAGATAATAATCCTTTATCAGGTATGTCTCTTACAAATATTTTCTCCCAGTCTTTGCTTTGTCTTCTGATTCTCTCAACAATGTCTTTCACAGAGCAGTTTTTAATTCAATGAAGTCCAGATTACCAATTATCTTTTTCATGGATTGTGCCTTTGGTGTTGTATCTAAACAGAAGGTCATCTAGATTTTCCCCTGTTATCTTCTAGGAGTTTTCTAGTTTTGCACTTTATTTTTAGGTCTGTGATCATCTGAGTTAATTTTTGTGAAAAGTATAAGGGCTACTCCTAGCTTCATCTTTTTGCATGTGGATATCCAGTTGTTCCAACACCATTTGTTGAAAACATTATCTTTTCTTCATTGTATTGCCTTTGCTCCTTTGTCAAAGATAAATTCCATTGCTAGGTACTCTATTCTGTTCCATTGATCTATTTGCCTATTCTCCTTACAATACCATATGGCCTTGATTACTGTAGCTTTACAGTAGGTCTTGAAGTTGAATAGTATCACTCCTCTGACTCTGTTTTTCTCCTTTAATATTGTTTTGGCTATTCTGCATCTTTTGTCTCTCCGTATAAACCTTAGAATCGGTTTATTAATATCTGCATAATATTTTGCTGAGATTTTGATTGGGATTGCACTGAATCTATAGGTCAAGTCGAGAAGAACTGACATCTTGACATGATGCATGAGGCTTCCTATTCATGAACATGGACTATCTCTTTATTTATTTAGTGTTTCTTGGATATCTTTATCACAGCTTTTTAGTTTTCCTCGTGTAGATCTTATACATATTTTGTTGGGTTCCTATTTAAGTATTTCATGTTAGATGTACTAATGTAAATGGTATTGTGTTTTTAATTTCAAATTCCAGTTGTTAATGCTGGTATGGAGGTAAGCAATTGACTTAAAAGCACCAGGACCAGGGATTGAACCTGCAACCTGGGTATGTGCCCTGATTTGGAATTGGACCTTCAACCCTTCGGTTACAGGATGATGGTCCAATCAACAACCACACTGTCCAGGGCAATTGACTTTTGTATATTAACCTTGTTACTATATCCTGAAACCTGACTATAATCACCAGTTCCAGGGTTTATTTGTTTTTTTGGCAATTCTTTGGGACTTTCTACATGGACAATCATTTTGTCTGCAAACAAACAATGATAGTTTTATTTCCTTTTTACTGATTTTGTACCTTGTATTTCCTTTTTTTTTTTTTTTTTTTGTCTTATTGCATTAACTGTGACTTCCAGTATAATGTTTAAAAGGAGTGGTGAGAGAGGACATTCTTGCCTTGTTGCTGATCTTAATGGGAAAGCTTTGAGTTTGTCACCATTAAGTATGATGTTAGCTGTATGCTTTTGTAGTTGTTCTTTATTAAGTTGAAGAAATTCTCTTCTATTGCTAATTCACTGACATTTTTAAAATCACGAAGGAGTGTTGAATTTTGTAAAATGCTTTTTCTGTGTCTATTGATATGGTAATATAATTTTGCTTCTTTAGCCTGTTGAAGTTTTTAGTGTAATTTCTTCCTTTAATGTTTGGTAGAATTCACCAGTGAACCTTGCACTTTCTATTTTGCTAGGTTATTTATTCTTGATTCAATTTCTTTAATACATAGAGGCCTATTCAAACCGTCTGTTTCTTCCTGTGTGAGTTTTGGCAGATGGTGTCTACGGCGCTCCCAGCCTGTGACAGTGAAGCTCTCCATGAGGAATGCCCGAGGCACTCCTCTAAGCCCACCATACTCATAGTAAGCCCCCCCCCCCCGCATTTCTCCCGCCAAGACCAATGCTGGGGCTGGACTGGCCCTTGTGGTCTTACTATGGTCAAGGGATGCAGTTCAGCAGAAACCACCGGGGATTTTAAGAAATAAGAGTTTTTACTCACAATTCCTGGAGTGTGCATATCATACCCAAAGGCCACACAGCAAGGTCATAGGTAAAGAGAGAGCGTGGACCCGGGGCTCTGCCTTTACTGCGTTCCAAAGGCGGGGTATCGGCCTGGGTCAGAGGCAACAGCCATGCTGTTGGGCAGGGCAACAGGGGTACGCTGTGTGAACTGTGAGCAATGACATTTCAGAAGCATTTTGACATCTGTGCTGCCAGCCGAGGGCTGAACATCGGAGTGATATCCAAGGAGTAGATATTTGGAGCAGGATGTCCAAAGTCCAAGAGCAGTCACCCGTCCTGCAGAACCTGTTCCCCCTGCCTCACCCCTTCATCAGCCTCACCTGCATGCTTCTGAAATACCTGCTGCGTCTTGTCTTTTGAAGAGCAATCTGCGTGTGCCCCGTTGGGTCTCAGCCTCACCTGGGGCGACACCCCCACTGAGCTCACACCCGGCACCAGCACCAGCACTGAGGCTCCCACACTCATCCCTGGAGGCGGGCCTGAGTCTGTGCCTCACCCCCATGTCTTCAGTGCAGGAACCTTTGCGTCCAAAGCAGATGTAGTTGTTTATCTCCATGCTCAGTCTCTGAAGAACCCTCACCCACAGGGGATGTGCCCGGCAGCACTGCTGCTGTCCTTGACTAGGCTTCGCAGGCGCCACCGTCACACCACACATTAGCGCTCTGGGGAAGACCTGGCTCCAGTGGCCCTCTGGGCCCTCTGCTCTGTTCATTTCTCTTACCTGTCTCCCTGACACAGCCGAGCTGCACCCCTGCAGGGCCAGCCCTTATGCCTCTCCCGAGAGGCCTTGCAGACCACAGTCAGCATGTAACTCCTCCTGCCTGCTCCCTGACTCTCCCGCCATATCCCATTTTGACTTCTGAGCCTCTTCTGCACTATTTGTTTATCTGTCTGCTACACCAGACCATGGGTTCCTAGAGGCAGTAACTGTCTTCTTCACTTCTTCACACGCCTCACCTTTGCTTTGTGTGTAAGATGCATTAATATTTGATTTGAAATCTGCTGCTTAAATAAACTAAGGCAAGTTTCTTTCTTAACTGACCTCACATGAAAGATTTGCTGTAATAGTTGATACTCACATCTTAATCTTCTACTGTGTGATTATGTAGCTATCTGGTATTTGACAGTCTCCTTTTTGATTCCTTTAGGCCCAAATAAAATTCCCTAATACATTTACTGAGATGCCTTACGCTGTGTGAATTGAGGGAGCTGGTTCACTGCAAGCCTGCTCTCTGCACCCTCGGCAAAGCCTTAGGACACCAAGGAAGAAGGTGGCCCTGCCTGTCAGAAGTTTAGGAGACGGGATTCGCAGATCCATAAGACAAGGGACACCATATGTGGGTGCCAGCAGGTTGAAGCATGTGTGACGCATGTGGGGACCTGTGGCGGGAAGAGCTAGGGGTATGGATGGTTGTGGAAGTTTCAGATTAGAGCTCCAGCTGTGGCACCCGACCACCCAGACGAAGTGCTTGGGGGGCACCTGGCACAAGGCGCTCACAGTAAGCCAGTATTGCTCAGGGTTTTGTTAGTGCTGAGGTGGTCGACACATCCTTCTCCCAATCTGTCATCAGAATTCCCAGGATTGGAAGCTCAATTCTCCAAGCAGGTCCATCTCGTGGGAATGAGCTCAAACCTTTAGACACCAATGTTTAAATTCAAGATGGTGATGTCACTACTGGGCTGCTCAGCAAGCACATTTTCCCTCTGGCAGACCTATCTGTAATAGGAGTCACCCTGCCCATTCTAGCCACACACACGACATACAAGCACAGAGGAAAAGATGATGGGAGGCAGGCCTGTGGGGTGGGGATGGGGGCTTGGTTCGAACAGATCTGGTGCTGGTACCTGGGAGGCAGGTGGTCTGCAGCATCCAGGTGCAAGGGTTTGGGGGATGGAGACCAGTGTTGTGAGCCCTTGGCAAGTCTGGACCAGGAGGAGAGAGTGAGGCTGGGGTTGAGAGGCGGCTTTATGAGTTCAATATGGGGCAGCCTGGAGCAAGTTCACAGATACATAAGACACAGAGAGGTGCAGAGGAAGACACTGGTCAGTAGAAGGTGAAGAGGCCAAGTCCTGGGTCTGGAGGAGAGTGGGCCTAGGTGGGTGGAAAAAGGAGGGTGGCCCTAGGTAGGCACTGAGGAGGGACGGTGTGACCTGGTGGGGATGAAGGGAGGAGGGTGGGCTCAGGGGGGTGAAAGTGGAACTATCTATGGCTTCCAGGTGTCCCGATGATCCAGGACTCTCCAAGAAGCAGTCTCCACAGGCATCCACAGTCTTCTAAAGGCATTTCCTCTTGTCATTAAGTGCGTATCTTTATTTACTTGATTTTCACAGAGTAATTTGAACTCCATGTTTTGTTGAAAACTTGACGTCAGCACATGGAATAGGTCTTACTCAGTTCAACAACAGGTAATGAGTTTCTGGCTCTTTTGTGGGTGCTGGAGATACAGCACCAAATAAAATCCATCCCAGAGGCCATCACTGCATTGTGTTACAGATGGGACAGGGAGGCCTCAGCACTGCCCTACGAGCAGGCCCTGCCCAGAACGCCCAGCACACTGCTGCATGTGGACACCCAACGACGAAGGGAATGGCAACAGACCATCTGTATAATTTAGAAACGAATAAAACCAATGTTATTTTCTAAAAATAAACACGTGTTTGTATCATTTTTCCATTGACTTACTTCAGATTAGATATAATTTGCTTCACTTGAAAGTGTTTTAATTGATATTACTGCACTCCACGATTTATATCAGCGACACACATTTACACCTAACATGTCTGTCCAAGTATTTTGGTCAAATTTTTAGGCTCTTAAAGCCAGTATTTATAGGAAAACTCTGGCTTAAAGTACCTCTTAGGGAAATCTTTGTAAAGATCAGATCTTCATCTGTGTGGTTTTCTAAAATGGGGCACATAATCACAAAAATACCCTTTTAAAGTTAAAAGTTAAGACTTAGGCTTTGCAAAAAGCACTGCATTAATTTGGTCTCTTGGAGAATAGTGTGGCAGTATACAAATTACCTTAACAAAAAAAATTTGATAAAGATTAGTAAACCAAAAATCTTACTTAAAATATTTTTTACCCTGGCCGGGTGGCTTAGTTACTTTGAGCACCGTCCTGTACACCGAAAGGTCGCAGGTTCAGCCCCTGGTCAGGGCACATACCTAGGCTGCAGGTTCCATCCCTGGTTGGGGTGTATGGGAGGCAACCCATCAATATTTCTCTCTCATATAGATGCTTTTTTCTTTCTCTCTCCTTTCATCTCTCTCTCTAAGATCAATAAACATATCTTCAGGTGAAGATTAAAAATATATAATTTTTTCAGTAAGTTTCAGTTATAGTGTTATCATAAAGAATCTTTATTAAAAATTTGAAAACCAAATATTTTAAAAGAATTATTTACCTAATAAAATTGACATGAAAGTGTTTTATTTAAAATTGTTATAATAAAAAACAAATAGACATCGAGAAGATATTTATCTCATTTTAGAAAACATAGGCTTTAAGGATTAAAAGTAATTTTCCAAACTCATTGCAAGAATTAAAACTTCCTATCACAAAAATGTTTAATAACAAATATCGACCGACAGAGAACAACACTAAAGTTGTACAATAAATAAAAAACTTTCTAACTTTTTTTTACCAAAAAATCATGAACTGATGAAATAACCATAGAAAGTTAACATTAATTTCAGAAAAAAAGGCACATCCAGGCAAAACAGTCAAGGCGATTTGTAAAATGCAGCGTTACATTTATACTGTGCGTGATCAGTTGGATGCAATACATTATTGTGCTGGGAGATTCCCAAACACGGCAGTAACGGTTTGTGAAGATGGACGAATGAGACAGCCCCTGCTGAGCAGCGGGTTTTGCTCCCCACAGGGCAGTCACAGAACTGTCCCAAACGTCTGCTTTCCTGCACACGGGTTTTGCTTTGCGAGTTGCTGCTCATCCTGGTGCCTTCAGAGACTGGAGCGCCGGTCTGGCCGTGGCACACACTTGGTAATTGCGGCTTTCCACAGCACCGGGGCCAGTAAAAGACTGAGTGTGGTCACGCTCAGGATGAGGAGGTACACCTGCAACAGGTAAAACTAAGTGTCATCTCAGGATTAGCGGCGCACATGCTCATTTTTTCCATCGTAAGTAAGGCTGGTTATTGTCTCGGGATTACTAGTCCGCTTCAAACCACAGGGTACACTCCTAGGTGCACCCTACACAGACACAGGCACCTAGACATCTGGGTGTGAGGCAGATGGAGATTTGACTGTCATTGGAAACTGTCAGCAGATCTCCATATCACTGGTTCACACACTGGAGTCTGTGCAATCCAGGGTCGCCACTTGGGCTCACTGAGCAGTCAGACTGACCCCTTGGGGTCACTTGAGGGAGGGGACAGCCTCAGGGCAGGTCTCAGATGGAGCTCTGCACAAATTTCATTCTTCAGCATTGTTTTACATGCTCTTTAATATCAAGACTTACCTTCCTCACACTGATGGATACCAGGAGACACCATGTAATTTTGAATGCTTACCAGCACTTCACATGCACCAATAACAACTTTTATATTCATTCAATCCACATTTATTAGGGAGCAGGTGTGCAGAGCCTAACATTCAAAGTGCCACTTGGCAGGGCGGACTTTACTGACAACATCGCGACTTAGGGAGGGAGGCCACAAGGGGCGGCAGTCAGGAGGCCCTCCCATGGTGTCCCTGCCACGTGGAGGGGAATGAGAACAGGGGCAGAGTGCTGCCCTGGCTTCGGGGATCAGGCCCCGAGGTTCAGCTGTGCTTACGTAGACATCAAAAGGGGCAAACGCAAAGCACAGATTGCAGAAGAGGGCTACAGCAAGTTGCGATTCAGGGACTTGTGTGTCTACAAATCAGTGATTTCAAAAACACCCTGAAGTTAACTGCTTCTTCCCTAGGAAATACACAGCTTACTAGTCTACAAAGAACACAGTTTTCTAACCCCGGCACGTGGGCTCTTTCTTAGTGAAACGACAGTTCAAAAGCAGGGAGTTCGGATTTCTATACTATGACCCAACATTTAATGCATTGAACAACAAAAAAGCTCCCTTTAATCTTTTTCACTGAAACAGTAATGCTCTAATTTTGGTTACCAAATGCTTTTCTTAGTTAAAGCATAGATTTGTCCTTAGATTATCCAGGGCTAATACTCAACTCAGTTATCTGGTCCTGGAAGAATACTCAGGTTTGAAATACTGGACTTTTAACACTGCAGAACAACAGACTGGCATATTTACCCTCGGGGTTGGGAGTCCTTTTTCACTTTAAAGCCACACCCTGCACCCCACAGCCAAGCACAAAATCCCCTTCATATCAAATTGAGTGACAATCAGCCCTGGCTGGCACGGCTCAGTGGACTGAGTGCCAACCTGTAAACCAAAGGGTCGCTGGTTTGATTCCCAGTCAGGACACGTGTCTGGGTTGTGGCCAGGTCCCCAGTAGGGGACGTGAGAGGCAACCACACATTGATGTTTCTCTCCCTCTCTTTCTCCTTCCCTTCCCCTCTGTCTAAAATTAAATAAATAAAATCTTTAAAGAAAAATTTAGTGATAGTCACAGGTCATCAAATGATACCCATCAAGTTCTAGTTCATAGCCAGTTAAAAAAGGGCAAACCATAAATTTAAAAATAAGTAGAAATGGGGAAAACTGCAGAAGAAAAATGTAAGTGCAAAGTGGAAGGACGCCAGACACTCCACTGCACATACACAACAAACACACTCAGCTGCACGCTCACAACTGCACATGATGCTCAAACATCAGCAAGAGGAGCATGAAGCAGGACAGTGACAAAGCATCTACCTGATCGGGAACACTCACAGGAAGTGGGTGCATGCTCACCTCACGAGAGATGATGCCTGCTCTGCGTGCTCTGCTCCCCAGGACGAAAGAGAACTCGCTGACCTGCGCCAGCCCTGCGGCCACGATCCACTTGATGTACTGGCTGGTTTTCGGCAAGAGGAGCGACAAGACCAGTGCTGCCAGAACAAACTGCGAGAGCGACCCCGCGTTACTGCTTAACCAGAGCCCCGATGGCCCAGCCCACAGAGAACAGAGAGGACACGTAGACGCTGGGACAGCCCTCAAGTAACACACAGTGGGACATAGAGAGGGACTTCTATGCAGAAGGCACCAAATAAACACAAAATGTCTGAAATAAAACCACACAGAACACCAACGCAAAACGAAGGGTTTAGGTTTACCTGCAGAAAACAAGGCTTTCCCCCTCAAGCTAAATTAACAGCATTAAACGTCCTATAGCGTTCAAATGAAAATGTTATCTGTAATAAGAGAGAAATGTATTTCTCTCAGGTAAACAGTGTCCAGAGGGGTAAGCAACCTGGAGCTGGTAGGGCAACTAGACAATCGTCAGGGATTCTGGCTCCTTCACGTGGAAATAGTTTAAGCCAATTTTTACAACCCACAAAGCCAGACAGCTACAGAACTGGTTAAGACATTAAAGGTTAACACAGGCACCTCAATACTTTGCAGTCACAGAGAACAACAACTGGAGAGTGGCAAAATGATTCTCAGTGACTGTGAAAATGTATGTCGGCGGGAATCACAAGAACAAGGTTCTGTGGTTCTTTAGACTCATCTAGCATTAAAGTCAAATTACAGTGAAGAGACGCCACTGGAGGATGCGGAAAGCTGTTTCTCCCATTTCACCTTTTAACTCCCAATTTTAAACATACTCAATGCTGAGGCAATTAAACCCAGACCTGTCCCAGGCGGTGCCGGGTGCCAGGGAAGGGGCGCTGGGTAGACGGTGTTGCCGGGGGCTCACAGACTCAGCGTGGCAGGGCAGGAAGCTCCGCCCAGGGGGAGGCAGGTGTGCTGTGACACGCAAACCCAAACACCGTGAATTTTGCCCATCACGAGCCACGGAAAGGACTGGTACCTTCATGACGACCACCGACACAGTGAGGACCATCAGGATGGTGAGCTCGTACACCACAAAGGTGGGAAACACGTGAAGGCCTATCGGGAAGAGGACAGACAGTCATTCTTTCAGGATCACTCGGTCCGCCTCCCAACACATTCACGCCTGGTTCTCAGTGATAAGTCCTCACACTTGTTGCAATAGAAAGATGCAATTCTTGTAAGCACAATACTGCTGTTCACTTAAGCGCCTGTCCAAGCCTTTGCTGTGGGTGGCTCCTGAGCCAGCCGCTCCGGGGAAAGCGGCCCGGGCCCTGGGTGCCACATGCAGTCCTCTGCCAGACTTCACGCCCCGGACGCTGCGAAGCTGCCAACTCTGATTTTCCTTTATGAAAATATTCTGACCATGAGGCAAATGGCTCATGGACTCTGAAGACAAGGAAGTGCACCACAGGAGGGGAAGGCTGACTGTCCATACCTCAAGGCTGAGAAGCCCAGTAGCTCGCTGACTGCAGAGTCTGGCTGGGTCTCCCCAACATGCCCTCGTGCCCCGTATGAGCAGCACCAAAGAGTGGACGTGATTACTCAGTCCCTCATGGTCACAGCAAGTGCCTGGCCCAGGACCACTAGTGGGACACTCAGCACAGAGGCCAGATGACAGAGGCTTTCTGCTCTGAGGCTGGAGGCTGTTCCCACATGTGACGCCCAGTGGTGAGTGGCGCACCGCACACAGCGCCCAGCGGTGAGTGGCGCACCGCGCACAGCGATGACGCCCAACTGACAGGAGCCAGTGCTGAGCGACATAACAAAACAGACAAATCCATGGTACAACATCTTTGCCACGCAGAACTTGGACAGGAGGGCAAAAGAGCTGTTACAGTTTTCCTACTTAAAGCCATTCGTTCTTGCAAGAAATACCACATGTATATTTGGGGTAGAATGACAGTAACTAGTACAGGTTCTGGGCTAAAATCGCAGGTGTGTCCACTAACCAGCTGTGGACACTGGCAGGCCTCCTGGCCTCTCTCTGCCTCAGCGTCCTCACCCGTAGTCATGGGTTTGGGGTGGGAGTGAACACAGCATGACACAGGCAGGCCCCTGGCCCAGGCAGCACCGTGTTAACAGGCACTTGCTCTCACGGTCACTGTGCACATGCCCGAGGCCCATAGACAAACAGTGAGCAAGGATCCGGGGCTGCAAGGTTCAAGGTAACACCCACCACGTGACAGCTCCCTCCAGGGCACCTCCAAGAATGACAGCTGGCGGTGCTCTCCTCCAGCACAGAAAGCCCTCCTTCACTCTGGGCCTGAAAACTGCCCTTTGTTGCGATGTGCAAAGGTGGCCTCTCCTCGGGAGCACAGCCTGAGTCCCTCTGCACACCCGCTTGTCGGTGGCGGTGACCCCAGGACCCTCTCTTCTCACCCAGACCCAATTGTGGCCAGTGGGCCCTGGATGCAGCAGCTGGGTCCAGGTCATCTTTGTGGCTCTGACAAGGCCTGGCACAGGGCAGGAGGTCAGTGCACATGTGTTACAAAGAGGGACCCTGTCACTTATGTACACGTCACTGAGGTCTGCATATGCAGAAAAATAAAGATGTCTTCTTAGACAGGTGCCATTAACTTGTTGCTTAGAAACCTGGAACAAAAAAACTGTCCCTGACCAGTTAGAGAATAAAAACCGAATTGTATATACAATTGTATACTCAGCTGGCAGGGCAATTAACTTGAATTCCCTTTGAAATACTGACTGTAAATAACCAAAGCAAAAAACATGTAAGATTGTTACTGTTAGAAAGCATGATTCTTAATAAATCAAGAATCCCAGTTTGAGAAATATTAAAGCGAATCCATCTTTTAAATAACATGTTTATGGAATTTTCGTTTTTTAAGAAGCGAACATCCCACAAAGCCCTAGCAGGCAGGACATGGAGTAGCACACACCAGTCGGAATGACCTGGGGGTCTCAGGAATGGAACGCAGGACTGGAATGTGGTAAGAACAGGGTTACAATTTAATCGATTTTATTAGACCTTGTCTGGAAAAGAGCTGACAGAAAAGAAGTGAATCATCAACCAGGAATGGAAGTTCAAGCAATCAGAACTGGGAGAGCTTATGTAGCACTTTGAGGGGTGTTACCAGCAGTGGAGGTGGGGAGGAAGGGGAAAGATGGGGCAGGAGAGGGGGGGTCAAGGAGAGAGGGCAAGGGGAGAAGGCAGGCAGAGAGAGACACACACACAGGTGAGGGGAGAGGATGAAGGGAGAAGGGGACCGAGAGGAAGAGGCAAATACCTGTCAACAGGGGTTCTCTCTCGGACACAAGACGTCTAATTCCTAAAGCTGCATGTGAATGATCTTATTTCACTTAAAGCACGACCTTCCCACTTGGTGGTCCTCTCTGACAACTGCCTTGGCTACCTGGGGCCTTTCACATTTCCATTTAGATCTTAGGATCTGATTTCCATGTCCTCAACCTCCTCTGGGCTCAGACAGAACCCGCTGGCCAGTGCAGAGCGCACGGGCTGTCCTGGCAGTAAGGAGGCGCCTCTCTAGGACTGGCCACGGAAGATGCCCTGACCAAGGGAGATCTCCAGAGCAGCAAGCGACGCAGTCAGTTTACTCTTTTTGAATCAAAATTAGTATTTCCTCTCCAACTCCCCATTTTGATGCACTGACGTTAAGCTGCTACCTTCTGAGCACTGGAGCCTTTCCCTACAGAGCCAAAGCGAGAGTAGTCCTCCCCGAGGGTGTCTGAGCCTTTTCCATGCCCCCTACATGTGCATCTTAGCAGTGACAGAGTATGAGGAACAATTGACGAATTAATGTCCCTTTGTTCCAACTTTCTTTTTATTATTCCATTTATTTTACGTATTTTCTAATCCTTGCCTGAGGACATGCTTATTGACCTTAGAGAGAAAGGGGAAGGGAGGGAGAAAGAGAGAGAGACACAGGGAGAGAGACAAGAGAGAGACAGAGAGAGACATCAAACATCCATCAGTTGCCCCCCATATACGCCCCAATCAGGGATGGAATCCGCCCCTTTTGGTGTGTAGGACAATGCTCCGACCAACTGAATAGGGTCAAATTTTCCCTATTTTTAAATAAGATTTCTCCTCAGGCTCTAATTTTTGTGGGAACTGTTTTCACCCTAAAGCCTATAAATAAAAATACGTATATAAAGAGATTATAGGAGCAATCTGCCAGTATTTAACAAATACAATCCAAATATGATGACATAAAGAAAAAAGTTACCTATGGATGCGAAAAAAATGATTGCCAGGAAGTCGCGAATAGGCTCGATGTAAGACACAATCTCCTCGGTGACCATGTGGCCTTGGGAAGAGATGAGCGCCCCGGCCAGGAAGCAGCCCAGCTCCATGGAGACGTCTAACAGCTCCGTGACCTGCGGAAGAGGGAGGGCCACGGGCTGCAGGCACAGTGCCGTGGGCTACTGACGGCTTCGACTGACGTAGGGCTCACACCCAAAGACAGCCTGTTAGGTCCAGCAGAACCCCTGTGACAACACTGTGAAAACCAGACCTCCCTGCACATCTGTGTCTGCCCTAGTGGGGCCTCTGAGGGGAGGACCTGAGAGACAACATGTGGAAGCCCTAAGATCAGGTGAACTAACCACACAGGGAGAAAAAAATTAATTTAAAATATTTGAAGCAGTAATTCATGCAGACTGCTATAAAACTTTTGAATGAATATTTTCCAAATTTTATTTTAAATATTTGTGCTATGTTTTCTTTATCTTGAAACAATGAACAGCCTGGCTGTGGCTTTAAAAATATACTGTATAAAAAAATTATTCCCATCACCAAATCAAACCACTTAGAGAAAGCAGACCCAGCTGATGAGCAATTACCTGGAGATGGCAGGAAGCCAGAGGGAGTACCAAGAAATCTGGAAATGACTATACTTAATAGTGCCAGATTCAGATAGAGTAGTTACGGTTTATTAGGTTTCTAGCTATATACTTCTGTTATGTGCGAAGCTTTGGACTTCTTGATGCAACATTACTGATGCAAAACAACTGGAAAGAAGTAGATTTTTTAATTTGAGACAGTAAAACTACAGACAAGAGCAGCAACAGACAAATAGAAAAAATGAACATTTGAAGAAATACCATTTACAACAGCTTCACAACTCACCAAATGCCCAGGAATACATACCCAAAGAAGCGCCCGACCTTCACATCAAACACTACAAAACACTGCTGAGAAACACGAGTGAGCACCTCAGTAAACAGAGGGTGCAGGCGACACCCAGGGAAGGAGGGTTGGAATCACAAAATGTCAGCTTCCCTTCAACTGGCCTACAGATTCACTGGAATTGCAATCAAACCGTCCTGTGTATGAAAATTGATGAGCTGAACCTAAAAACTTAACATGGACACTGAAAGACCACAAATATAGCCAAGACAACCGGCCCTGACGGGGAAGGAAGTTGGGCACTGCATTGCCAGATGTAAGGGCAGGTGGGCTGGCCAAGGGAGCAGAGTGCAGGGTCAGAAACACACGCCCTCACACAAGCACTCACAGGGCCTCTGGGTTTTTGACAAGGGGACCCTGCACAACAGTGGAAGAGGGGTCTTTCAGCACATGGTGCAGGGAGAAGCATATGAAAGAATGAATTCTGTCCACTTCCTAGCACCATGCGCTATGCACACCTCCAGATGGGCTGTAGATCTAAACAAGGAAAGTAAACCAATTAACATTTCCAGAAGACCTTAGGGAGCATCTTCACGATCCAGGGGTAAACAAAGATCTTTTAGGCAGAATATAAAAAGAGCTAACTATAAAAAAGGATAACCTGACTACATTCAAGTTAAGAACTGCTGTTCATCAAAACCTCCCATTAAGCAAGTGAAGGCAAGTCACAAACTGTAAGATATTAGCAAAAATACAGCTGACACAGAATATTATTCAGCCATAAAACGGAATGAAGCACTGCAACCTTCTACAGAATGGATGAGCCTTGGAAACATGCAGAGTAAAAGAAGGCAGACGTGAAAGGCCACGTGTTATATGATCCCATTCTCATAAGACTTCCAGAAGAGGCAAATCTGTAGGGACAGAAGGTACAACTGGAAGACGCGGGGTTTCTCTTGGGTGATAGAAATTGGTTCTGAAAGTGGACAGTGGTGATGGTTGTACAGCGTTGTGAATATGCTGAAAACCACTGAATTGTGCACTTTAATTCAGTAAAAAAAAATCTAACAAAAAATTTGCCAGAACAAAACTCCTAGAAATGAGTAAGAAAAAACAACCAGCCGAATACGAAAATAACCTCAGGACTTTAACAAGCAAGTCCCTATGGAGGATGTCCACCTGGCTGACAAGCACACGGCAAGGCACCCACCCTACCAGTCATGGAGGAAATAAAATCAAAACACCGAGGAGACACTACCACCATCCCGCAGGATGGTTAAAATGACAAAGACAGACAGCACAAGCGTCGGGGAGGACACAGAGAAAGCGAACCCTTACCAAACACTGGTGAGGGCAGGGAGCAGGATTAGTGCTTGGGGGAAACCTGCCTGGAAAGTGACTGAAGTTAATCACGTGCACACTCTCCGACCCAGCGACCTCACTCCCAGGTATGTACCCATCAAAACTGAAATCACATGTCCATCAAAGAACATGTATAAGAATGTGTCCAGCAGCTTTATTATAACAGCCCTAAATGAAAACAAACCCTAACAGCTAACAATGGAAAGGGTCCAGTGTGAAGTACATGATGGACTATCTACCCCACAGCAGGCTGAAAGCTTGAGACAGAGTAACACGGTTCAACACTGCTGGTGCTTCGTTCCCACCGTAGATTTGTCACTTAATGCAGCACAAATATCATTTTAGTGAAGTGCTTTGAATTGAAACAGGTTTAACTAGTATTAATATTAATGGGTAGCATCATAACTGTGCATAAAATAAAAAATACAAATAAGTGTTTAAATATTTTAACTATTATTAACATATAAAGAGAAAGAACTGATCACAAGCTTTCAGTGAATAGATTATAAATGAGATTATATAATGACAGATATTTTGAGAATTACCGTTAACATTAAAAAGATGAAAGCAGAGATTCCTAAGATAAGGATTTCTTTGTTCCCTTTGCTTTCCAAATGCAGCTTTCGATAATATGGTCCTATGAGATAAGTCTTTATAACAAGACATAACAGAAAAACAGCAGCTAGCGAAAAAAGAATCTGACCAATCAAAGCCAGTATTCGTAGTATTTCCATGAAAATGCTAGGGAAGAAGAAGAAAAAAAGACATGTTATTTCACCTCCAAACATAATTCTCTAAAACCCAGTAAAATTATCTTCACTCTTTTTATTTGTTTGTTTAACGTTGTAAAAATAAATGACCCAACTCACATACATTTTTATGTCCAAATATTAACATAAAACCTATCAATCATATTAATCTCAAGAAATTTTTATTTAAATCGAATACAGGAGCTGGATTATTTTTCCAATGAATACTTCGGAGCAAATACACTTTATAGGATGTAATGACTCTTGACTGATAACTTGTATAGCTCAGTAAATGACAGGTAATAAAGTTCCTTCTCAGGAATTGACCCCCATTTGAAATTCTTCTGAGGCAGCAGTCACCCTGCCATGTTACACCGCAGGCTCACCATCAGAAGTATAACTGAAGTAAATTATACTAAAGTATAATTCCAGTGACCTTCAGCAAAGAGTTTCCTTATCCCAAGCCAGAGCTCTGAATTCAATGTCTATTATTTAAGTCATAAAGAAAAGGATTCTGTACTAAGCTCTTTGCGTAATATGTTATTCCAGAGATTTTCAACCTTTTTCATCTCATGGCACAAAAACTAATTACTAAAATCCTTCATTGCACCAAAATACATTATTTTTTTGCCAATCCGACCAAACAAATGGGTATAATTTTGATTCATTCATACTGGACGGCTACAGTGTTGGCTGTTGTCATATTTCTATTCGACAATCTAAGGGGAAGAGGTCAGTGCCGCTCGCTAAACAGTCAGCATTGCATGTTTCACAGATTCCTGCAACACGCCGGCTGAAAATCGCTGTGCGATGCAGATCTCAAGTATATTATGAAGATCTCAGACTAAAGACTTTCACAAGAAAGACACTATTATATATCTGTAGCATTTACAATAATATACCTATTTTCTTAAACTTAGCTCTCCACCATATTTAGCAAACCATTCAGTCCAAAACTCTGGTTTAAAAGTCCTCATTGCAGAACACAAAACTGACTTTGGTGGGCCCCCCCACCCGTGGTTTCGCTTTACCCGTCTCAGTTGCCCAGAGTCAATGATGGCCCAAAAAATGACACGGAAAATTCCAAGAAAAGCCAATTCATAAGTGTTAGACACGGAAAATTCCAAGAAAGCCAATTCATAAGTTTTAAACTGTGCACTGTTTTCAGTAGCATTACGAAATCTCACGCTGTCCTTCTCTGCCCCACCTGGTGTGTGCGTGAGTCACCCCTTCGTCAGTGTAGTCACACTGTACATGCCACCTGTCAGACACTTTGTAGCTGTCTTGGTTATCAGACTCGCTGTCTCAGTATTTCAGTGCTTGTTTCAAATAGCCCTTATTTTACTTAATCATGGCCTCAAAGCACAAGAGTAGCAATGCTGGCAATTCAGGTATGCCAAAGAGAAGCCGTAAAGTGCTTCCTTTAAGTAAAAGGATCTGTGTGTATGGGAAAAACATATAGCATACACAGGGTTAGGTACTATCTGTGTTCTCTGGCATCCACTGAGGGTCCTGGATTGTACCCCAAACAGATAAGGAGGGACTACTGTACTAAGACATAATTCACCACTGCAGTCAGGCTTAAAATAGCAGCCCAGGACACAAATCTCAAGTTGCGAATGATTACTTAAGGGAATTAGAACAGAGCTGGGCTTGCAGCAAAGCAGCAAAGTCACTGTGAATGACTCCACATCAGTTAATGAAGTTGGGTTTACAGTGTGAGAAACCAGCGTCCGCAGCCCCGGCAGGAATAGAAATGTGCTCAGTACAATGAATAAAGTAGGCTGGGTCTGCCTCAAACTCCGGACCGGTAGCAGACCACTGAACTGACTGCTCACCTCATGCTTCAACACATCACAAGGACACGCTGTACCACCCAGCCTGGCCCTGTCCAGCACCGGGGCACCCCTTCCCTGCGCACCATCATCTCGCTGCAAAACTGTGACAACTTCCTAACTTATCTCATTCACGCTCCACAGAGGCCAAAGCAACACGTTGGGAACATCAATCAGATGTCCAAAGCTCTTGTGACATTCAGACGAGCCCAGACTTCTTCACCCAGCCGCACCTTCCACTCTCTCTCACCTGCAAAGCGGCCTACACCAGCCTTTGCTTCCTGACTGGCCATACTGTCTCTGGCTAGAGGGCCAGGGCACCCCACCCCCACAGCTGACAGGCTCAGCTGGGTCCTTCACAGTTCAGCCTCAAAGTCCACGACTCAGAGGCCTTGCAGATCTGAAGTGGTCATCTGTTGTTCTCTGACTCATCGCCCCACTGTAATTCTCTGCATGGCACGTACCTACACTAGGCATTTTCTTGTCGTTCGCTCACTTATTCATCATCCACTCATTACCTTTCCCAGACACCACGGCAACTCCCAGCAAGTGGGACATCCTCCCCTGTGCGTGGCATGCTACAAGTGTTCCAGTCTCAGTCCAGTTTTATTTAGCTGGTAAGGAGATTGCAGCCACTTACGACTTGCATTTCTCATGACAACCCTGACAGAGCAGCCCGACCAGACAAGTGCTGTCACCATCCCCATCTACAGACAAGAAAGTGGAGGCAAAGGCCAACCCACCATTCCTGGTCACGTGCCAGGCGTCTGGCTCCTGGGCCTGTGCTCCCAGTTGCTGCCCATGCTCTGTAATCACCATGCCCAGAGCTTGCATTCAGGTCTACATCCCAATAGTCTATTAAGTGCCTGTGGTGAGGATACAATAGTCAAACGGCTCAGAAAGGTATTATTCCGCATCTTTATTTCCCCGTTTACCACGTTTTGGCAAAGCTTCTGTGTCACTCATGCCAACAGCTGAGTAAGTGTCCCATCCTGTGTCCGTGCCATCGTTTTCCCAGCCAGACACGTGGACTGCTCTAAGTGCTGGATGTGCTGGACGACGAGCCCCCGTGAGCAGACTGGAGAGCAGCAGCCTGCGCTCCACCAACACTGCCGGGTGGGCTGCCGGGAAGGCTGCTCCAATTCCCCAACCCCGGCCACCGTCCCACTTTTAAAGGTTTGCCATCTGACAGGTGAAAGAGCCATTGCTTTTCCATTGTGAGAGGGGGAACACCTTCCAATTACTCATTTCTTCATGAGCTTATATTACTCACCTATTGTTTTAATTGGGTTATTCAAATATTAATTTGTAGGAGATTCTGACGAAATAAGAAACCCCTCTTTCTTTAATATGTGTACAAACATCTTTTTCCCTTTGTATTTGGCCTGCTCACCAAATGAGTGCAGGTACGTACGTGTGTATATATGTACATGTACATGTTTATGTATATGTGTGTTATTTATTTATTTTTAAAAGGAGAATTCTTAATTTTCTTTCTTTTTTTAATAAAGATTTTGATTATTTATTTTCTAGAGAAGGGAGGGAGAGAAACATCAATGTGTGAGAGAAACATTGATCAGTTGTCTCATGCATGGCCCCAACCAGGGGGCCTGGCCCACACCCCAGGCACGTGCCCTGACCAGGAATCGAACCAGTGACAAAGCCCAACTCACTGATCCACACCAGTCAGGGCTGTGTGGGCATGTATTTAAACATTCGAGGTATGAAACTTTAATGCAGTAATATTATCACTTTTCTTTTCTTTTATGGCTTCTAGAATTTGTGTTCTGCTTGAAGCAGAAAGGCCCTCCCACCTTCAATATTATAAATTCATCCATGCTTTCTTCTGGAACGTTCATGGTTTTGCAAGATTTTAATTCTAATCATTCGAGTCACTTTATTTTTTAAAACGTACTCTTTATCACAGCCTCTGTGTTTTTTTCATTACCTGTGAAATATGTGGGGGAGGAGAAATTAATTCTTTCCTTTAGGAAAGATCAAGTTTAATTCTAAATAAAGCTTACCAAAGAGACAAAGTTTATATTAACATTACAACTAATTTTATTTAATTTTTTTTACTATAAATTTCCTCTGGTTATCAAAATTGGAAAACAGGCTTTCTCAAATCGTACAAAAATGTATATATAATAGACAATTAAAGTACCATAATCTACTTCCCTAATCACAGAAAATCATTAATACCTTATAATATACTTGTTTTTTAATATATATACTACATATGTATATATGTATATATAAAAATTGTATACATGTATACATATATGTACACACACACAGAAGTGGGCAAAAGTAGGTTTACAGTTGTCAGTTTATTTTTGGATTATTATTTATTAGTAATAATCATAACCTGCATGTCTTTTTCCATACAAACGTTAACCTACTTTTTTCCACTCCTGTACACATATATTTCCTGTCTCTCCATTCCATTTCTTTATGCAGTCCAAACACTGTATATGATTTTAACAGCTTTGAGATAGAATTCTCATTCCATACAATTCACCCATTTAAAGTATAGAATTCAGTGGTTTTCTACTATATTCACAAAGTTGTGCAACCACCGCCACAGTCAATTTTAGAACATATTCACCACCGCAAAAAGAGACTGTATCCATTAGCGCTCACTCCCCATTCCCCTCTCTCCCAGCACTGGGCACCCACTAATGTCCTTTCTGTCCCTACGGATTGATTTGCCTCTTTTGGACGTTTCATACAGATGGAATCACACGGTATGTGGCTTTCTGTGGCAGGCTGCTTTCACTCAGCATGCTGTCTTCAAGGTTCACCCACGCTGTCCCACGTGTCAGCACTTCGTTTCTTTTTAGGACTGACAACACGCCATTGTATGGCCACAGCACCTTTGTTTACCCATTCGCTGAGCGAGCGGACGTTTGAGTTGTTCCACTTTTCAGCTATTAGGACTGATGGTACCACGAACAGTCATCCACAAGTGCTTACTGCAGTGGAACATTCAGAACGTAACACCGACCACGTTTAACGTGTGCAATTCGTGGCGTTGAGGGCGCGCACACGGCTGTGCTGCCACGACCCCACGCGTGGGTTTTTGTGTTGAACAGCTGAGTCATACGGTGACTCTATTTAACCTTTTGGGAAATATTGCATATGATTTTGACTCTTTTTTGCAACTTAACAAAATACAGAGCACTCTTCCATGTCATTAAAACTGTTGGTAAACATGACACTTCATGACTAAATTGGAATAATACCAATGGGACTAACAGCTATACCAAATAAATCATTTTAATAGGGAAAAATTTTTTAAAGCTTTTAAAGTTTTGTGATTGAGACCATGTCAAACAGCAACAGTTTTATCCATCTGTAACTGACAGGAAGTTTGGTAATATGACTGTCACGTTTGGGCTTTGTAAGTGCTCTCTGACCCCTTGCTGAGGTTCTACTTCCTGTTTGGTAAGGAGATCCTGAACTTTACAGGTCATCATTTACTGTACACTTCTTGAACAGAACTCAAACTGTTTTCAGCTAAAGTTAGAAATCTTCCTTTTGCTGTCCAAATTTTTGTTCAGTTACTTATCTTGAAAATCTGTAGCGCCTTGTATGGTGTGGCTCAGGGGGTGGGGCAACATCCCGAAAACCAAAAGGTCACTGGTTCACTTACTGGTCAGGGCACAGGCCTGGGTTGTGGGCCAGGTCCCTGGTTGGGGGCATGCAAGAGGCAGCTGATAGATGTTTCTCTCACAAATCAGCGTTTTTCTCCCTCTTTCTCCCTCCCATCCCCTCTTTCTAAAAAGAAATAAGTAAAAAAATTTTTTTAAAAAAGAGAGAAAATCTGTAGCCAGATGAATAAGAACTGACTCTGATTAAGGTTATGATGGAAAGTTTTGCTGTTCTGATGGTTAAAATCTGGATCAAGGGAAAATGACCTTCTCAATAAATTACCTTTAACAGTTAAACATACCAGGGACTGGCCTAACTGCTCCATGTGACTCTCTCCTGCAAGCCTCACACACTGCATGAGGTAGGTCCTATTTCCATATTGTCCCCATTTTACAGGTAAGAAAACTGAAGCCCAGAGAGGTTCAGGAAGTTGCCGAGCTGGCAAAGGGCTGAGCTAGAGCTCCAGGACCTGAGCCTTAACCTCTGAAAACCTCTGCTTAGAAGGCATTCATTTTTAACATAGTTGAGTTATCTGGGAGCAGAGCAGAGATCTTAATCACACTGGGATTACTGAAACTTGATATAACATCTGGCAAAGGTAAATACTAAAAAGTACAGAATACTTCCACCCCACCAGTTTGCAACGAGGGGGCGGGGCCCAGCAGGGTGGTGAACACACAGGTGCACACACTGTCACACACACTTTAATGGGGACTCCTTGTTTAAAAAAATATGGTTACTAGAATATAGACATTCATAATACACGAAATGTCCAGGATACAACTGAAAATCACTTATCACACCAACAGTCAAGGAAAAACCACAACGTGAATGAGAAAAGACAATAAACAGGCTCCAACATCAAGACAAATCACTGTTAGAATTATCTAACAGTTTAAAGTAGCCATCATAAAGTTGACTCACAGTATTAAAAATTCTCTTGAAACAAATGAAAAAACAGAAAATCTCAGAAAAGAAATAGAAGTTATAAGAAGAGCCGAATGGAAATGATACAACTAAACAATATAATAACCCAAATAAAAATCTTGCTGGTTAAGCTAAACAGTAGAGTGAAGGTGACAGAGGACAGAATCAGTGAACTTGAGGACAGATCGAAAAAATGTATGCCCCGACCAGTGCGGCTCAGTTGGTTGGGCATCATCCCACAGAACAAAGGGTGCTGGTTGGATTCCTGGCCAGGGCATGTGCCTGAGATGTGGGTTCAGTCCCCGGTCAAGGCATGTACAAGAGGCAACCGACTGATGTTTCTGTCCCACGTCAATGTTTCTCTCCCTCTCTTTCTTCCTCCCCTCCATTCTCTCTTAAAATAAATAAAATCTTTAAAAAAATTTACTCAGTCTGTACAGAGAAAAAATAGACTGAACAATAATAAAAAAGAAAGCCTTAGAGACCTGAGGGACAATAACAAAAAACATTTGTATCACTGGAGTCCTAGAAAAAGAGAGCAAATGGGACTGAAAAATTATGCAGAATAATGACTGGAATTCCTAGATTAGGCAAGAGACATACATCTATAGATTCAAGCAGCCTAGCGAACACCAAATGTGATAAACCCGAAGAGTACCGTGGACTGAATGTTGGTGTCCCTCCAAATTCGTACATTGATGCCCAATGTGACAGTGTTTGGAGGTGGGCCTTGGGAGGTGGTGCAGATCAGAACAGAAGAAAAAGTATATGAGACAGATCTTAGCATTTCAACGTGGTTCCAAAAGAAATTTCAGAGTCTGCTCAATTTTGACCAATAGTATCATTACTATAAGAGAGAGAAGAAATATACCTTCTGGAAACATTTAAAACACAATATTTATATGTACATAGTATATCTGCTTAAAACAAATTCAAGTTTATAATCCCTACCCACGTGCAATGTACCTTTAAATTTTATAGGGCACCCTATACTTTGGCAAGTATACTTATTTTCTGGCGGGTATTCTTGTAATGTATTGTATATGCGACCCAACCTATAGCTTTCTGGGTAAGTTTATTTTACCCATTTGGCTTTTCTCACTGTATGAACCTAAGCAAGTGCACTTTAAGTTCTGGTATAATTTTGTTAGGAGAATGGAAAAAAAATCAGGGAAATGGTGACGATGATGACATTGACCGTGATAATCACCAATGACAGTGCATGTGCACGCATACAGACACACACACACACACAATCACTATGTTACAGGCATTTTATCTTAGCTCATTTAATCCTAACTACTCTAGTAGATAAGGGCTGATATTACCCCACTTTATAGATGACAAAACTGAGGAAGAGTGAGGCTCAGTGACTTGCCCAGCCAAGACCACAGAGCTAGAGTTTGAGGCCCGGCGGTGTTACTCCAGAGCCTGTGATCTGAAGCCTGTGCTACGTGAGTTCTGAACATGTCATTGGAAAGCATATCAAATCGTATTTTTATAAACAAATTATTTGAAACTAGGAGAACTGTGAAATAAAGTAAAATAAAATTTCACCTAGCGTAGGTACTGGCTCCTGCTTGGATGAGAGTCGGCATGACAGCTATGAACAGCCCCAGCTGGACATCCTGCATCACCAGCATCCCCAGCAACACAGCGCTGTAGTCAAGGTCGCCTGCTTGAGGAGAAAAAGCTATTGAAAACAAGTGTTTACAGTATTTTAAAGTGTCCTAGTCAAAACAAAGTCATCGTATATATTTCTAAAATAATTCAAAAAATTTGATACTTTAAATGAGAATACAGACTTTAAATTTTGAGAGCAAACACTGTAACATTTTAAAGGTTGAAAAACTTTTGTAAAGAAAATCTCCCAAACATTTCCACTAGTTAGTTGCCAGTTATATAATTACGGGAAAGTGACATTATGACAAGATGGAATGGCAAACAGTACGATAGGCCTGGATAATCGTACCAATCTCACTGTGTCCCGAAGACACATGATACAGCAATCTCCATCATCAACCTCCGTCTCTTCCCTAAGCTATTCAAGAGACCTGGCCGCATCCCCTTCCGGTCACATCTGCTCGGCAGAGCCTGGCTGCACCAGTCACTTTCTCTCAAACCCGCCATCACCACCACACTGAAGATCCCTTCCCTTTGAGACAAATGCGGATTTGACACAGAAATACGTCTCATGGACAAAGCAGAAAAGCAGTAACCAGCACTGGCTGAAGGCACTACACAACTTCTCTGGAAAGAAGAAAACGAGCTATTTTTGTGAACGCAATACTTCCCATAGACCTCCAAATGTCTCCAATTTCAACCAACAGCTCTTGGCTTTGGTCCTTTCAAATGTGCTTCTAAACACTAAATTGTCATGTCCTCCCTCTGTCCCCTGCATTCCTAAATAATCTTTTCTTCTGTAAATAAAGCTATTATTGCCCTGGCTGGTGTGGCTCAGTGGATTGAGCTCAGGACTGCGAAGCAAGTCTGATTCCCAGTCAGGGCACATGCCTGGGTTGCAGGCCAGGTCCCCAGTAGGGGGTGTAAGAGAGGCAGCCACGCAATGATGTTTCTCTCCCTTTCTTTCTCCCTTCCCCCTCTCTAAAAATAAATAAAATCTTTAAAAAAATTAAAAAATTAAAAAAGCTATTATTAATGGTACCATATATTTAAAGACCAACTGATAATCTTATTTATATAAAAGCAGAAAAACAAAACCAAACAAAATTAAAATCCCCCATCACAAGCAAAAAATCACACTCTAATTAGAAGTTCAGGTAATCCTTTTAGAAGTTTTGTTTTACTGTACAGAGTTACATTTTTGGTGAATGAAATATCTAGACTTCGAATTTTAAAATATTCTAAGTGGATAATCACATTAGGTTGTTGTTTGAGCTTTGTATCTTGAGGGTTACACAATTTAATAGCGAGTGAAGAATAATTTCCTCGTAAGAAATACTCAATATTTTGGACACTAAAAAAATCTACATACACCTATATACACATAGGTGTATATTTTCAACATACACCTTGACGGGCTCATGGTAACTGTGACTCTTTTGATCTTGGGAAATTGGCTGGGTAGTAAGCTCTCAATTATACCATGGCCGCCCTCCCCCGCTCCTCACACCAAACTAATGTGTTTCAGACTGTCCCATTACTGTGCCTCTTCTTGACTTAGAGGGAATACAAAATCTCTAATTACATCTCGCTTTTTAGAAACAGCATTTGATATACTGCCAGCATTTCATTAATGCTTTAAAATTTTTGTTCTAGCCCTGACTGGTATGGCTCAATGGGTTGAGTGCCGGCCTGGGAACTGAAAGGCCACAGGTTCGACCTTTGGTGTGGAGTGGGGGAGGATGGCCATGGTGTAATTTGAGAGCTTACTACCCAGCCAATTTCCCAAGATCAAAAGAGTCACAGTTTTCATGAGCCTGTGGCCTGGGTTGCAGGCCAGGTCCTCAGTTGGGGGCACATGAAAGGCAACCTATTGGTGTATTTCTCACATATCGATGTTTCTCTCCCTCTCTTTCTCCCTCCCTTCCTCTCTCTAAAAATAAATAAATTTTTTAAAAAATAGTAAAATTTCTGTTCTATTCTTTTGCACCTGTTCTCTTCTTTTGCACTGTGCAAAAGAATAAAACAAAATACCTATTGAATTCAGTAGGTGTTCAATTATCCACCACCAGACCACAGACACCATGGAGCAGAGCCAAGGAATCCTCACTGCGGGCCCTGGTGCAGCACCCTGCCGCTCTCACTGCTCATGAGCGAAGGCCCTGCCGCTGGAGGAGACAAACGCTTGTACTTGTGATAAGCATAAAATGTAAACAGTGCAGTCGAGACAAAGGTGGCAATAATGATTTATATGGAATTATGAAAATTAGAGATACTACTTTTAATATTTCTCACCTGTGTGCATTTTGTACTGTTTAATTTTTGTACTTATTACTACTATAAGAATTTTATTTTTCCTGTTTTCCATTTCTTTTATTAAGTACTTTAAATGTATGGCGAACAAAGAATATAACAAACAACCTCATGGGCACTACTGAATTTTGCTAAGTCTTAAATTTGTGACACACTGGCTTCCAAGTTTTGAGAAGAAGACACTGCAGGCGCTACCGCTGAGCCTTCAACCGGCTGCCACCGCACCCACTCTGTCCTGCCGCCCCCGTCACTGCCCTGTTTTTAATGTTTATTGTCCCCGTGAACGTTCTTCTCCTCGTTCTTCTCCTCTAACGTAGCAACAGCTCTGTGTTTGGGAACAACACTGAGCTTATTATTTTGTAATTTTAAACTTTATATAATCAGTATTTCTGCAACTTGCTTTTTCTGCTCACCGTTATGTCTGAATTATCCACACAAAGCTATGATTCATTTTTTCAAATGCTGCAGAATACACCACATTCACCCGCTCCCCAGTGGGTGGGTATGTGGGCCTTCGAATTTCCCACTGTCACGAACATGCTGTAACGAACATTCCAGTACACTTACTAGGAGCAACCCCTTCCCCTGCTTGTATCTTCATAAGATGTCCCCCAGCTGCTCCTGGCCTTATGCCCTACCTGCCCGGACAGCTCCCACAGAGGTCAGGGCGCTCCACCCGGGCTTGGATAGCAGGCCCCTTCCGCTGGAAAGCAGTGGCCCATGTGAAGTCTCTGGCCTGCCTGGGTTTCCCAGGGCAAGCCCCCAGGGGCGGCCTCTGGGGGTCCATGCTGCATGGAGCTGCTGGCAAGTCTCATTCCGGGCTTCAGTATCAGAAGCTCGTGGTTGCCATACTTTCACCACCTTTGATCACAATCCAGCTGCCACGGTGACCTCCAGCTGCTTGACCCCTGGGTCTGAGCATAGGCGTGGGAGAGTGAAGTTATTTATTGGCCGCTTTTGTGGGTTTGGATCCCCAGTATCTGAAATATGGGCTGGAACTCTCGAAAAACAGCAAAGGAGCAGACTTGGGCAGCTACAACAACTAACGAAAACCCAAACATGAAGAGTTATAAAGGCATTATTCTCTGGCATCTCCTCATGCTTCAGTGGACAAGTTTGTGGGTAATAGCTTTGCATGACTTCAAACTTTATGTAAATATATCACATCAAATGTCTTCTGTATCTTGTACTTTCCCCCTCAATACTGAAGATTAATCTGTTTTCACTTCTGTAGCATTTCAGTATAGGAATATACCATAATTTCATCATTGGTTGTATTACTGAATACTTGGATTAGTTATAACTTTTGCTATTAAAAATTGTTTTGAATATTCCTTCACATTTGCAAATTTTCTAGGATATGGCTCTAGCAATGGAAATTTCTTCTTGAGAGATTGTTGTCCCATGTAGCTAAACCAATTCACGGTCCCCTTGACAGACCTAAAGTTTGGGGACTCTACATACGGCACGCCAGGTTAAAACTTTCTGCCAGCTCACTAAAGTGAAAGGACGACTTAGTGGTCTTCGCCTGTATTTCCCAATTACAAGTGAGGTTTAGCATCTTTTCACACCTATTGGGCATTCGGGTTTCCTCCTCTGTTAAGTTTTCATTAGGATGTTTTGACTTTTTTCCAATTGAGTTTTCTTGTTTTGATTTATTGAAGTTCTTGATGTTCTAAATATCACTCCCTCACACATTTTCTATATATATAAAATATACACATACATACATACACACATGGCAAATGTGTTCTCCCAGTCTGTGACCTATAAAAATAACTTTTTAATAAAAGTTACAAAGTTTGTGTTCAAATGTATCAATATTTTCTCTTTTGGATTCTGTGTTTTATATCTTAAGAAATTCTCTTTACAATAAGGTCATAAGGGTATTTTCCTCTAACAGCTCTTAAGTTTCGCTCTTCACATTCAGGTGTTTAATCCATGTAGAATTTATTTTTGTGTATAGTTCAAGGTAGGGCTCTCCATTTTTTTCCATGTGGGTAACCAGTTCTCATTCACGGATCAGCCCACTTTCCCCTACTTCTTTGCAGTGTCTGGGCTGCCCACTCTCCAGAGAGGGCGCCTCGCCTGGGCAATGCCACGTCACCTCGATATGGTAACACCGCAGTGTGTCTTACTACCTTACCTCAAATTCATGTGGGCTACGCCGGGCCTTTGTTCTTAAATAAAGTTCAGGATTAGTTTGCAAGTTTCATGAAAAAATCTTGCCAGATTTGTTATGGTGATAGCTGTGAGTTTATAAATTTACTGAGAAACATCATCTGATGTGTTGAGTCTTTTCAACCCCGGGCTCTCTCTTCAGTAACATTTTGTAATTTATCCTTAAAGATCATACATATCTTCTCAGACACTGATCCCTTAGTACCTTGTACTTTTTGTGGCTATTATAAATTGAAGTTTTTTTTAATAAAAATTATGTTTTCTAACTCTGCTGCAGGTACATTGCATTTTAACATATATTTAATTATCAATTTTCTTATTAAAGTGTAAGTCCTTCAGTGTGTCTACTCACCCCACAAACATGCGATCCATTAAATAATTCCTCCGATCTTGTTACAGTCTAGAGTTTTAGCTTGGCCTTTTTTAAAAATGCAAAAAAACCCCTTTTCTAACAGTCCATAGTTAATTAAAGCTACCAACTTAAAAAAAAAAACCTCACTCCATGTGCCTTTGTTGTCACGTACCATGTTCTCTGCTTCTGCGTCTTGCTTAGCCCATCCTATTCCGGGGCTTTGGCGTGGGACTGGATAGGCAATCAACGCTCCGAAGCCTGTGCGTGTCTGAAAATGCCTTTATTTCATCCGCACTCCTCAATACTAGCGTTGCTGGGCTTGGACGCCTTACTGGCCCAGCACGTAGAAGGTAGGACTCCACTGTCACGTCCACCTAGTGCTGCTGCGAAGATGCGAGCTACCCGCTTCGGGATCACCTGTCTTCTCTTGTCAGGTGCGCAGATTTTCCCTCTGCCCTTGCAGTGCTGCTGTTCTACTGGGGCATGTCGAGAGTGAATTCATTTTCCCTTTTCCTGCTCAGTTGTGGAGACGTACATTCAATCTAAGGGCTCACATCTTTCTCCAATGCTGAAAAATTACCAGTGTTTTCCCCACTCTCCTCCCAGGACCTCTATGATTTGTATACTGAGCCTCTCATCTCTTCTCCATGTTTCTCCAAGTTCTTTCCCATTTCTTCTGTCTATACTGTGTTCTTAGTGTCTAATGTAATTAAACATGGTATCTTCATTTATGTCGGAGTGTTTCAAACATAATTATTTAAAGTCTTTATTAGACTCTTCCACAAATAAGGAGAGTTCATATTCTGACAATTGAGTTTGTTAGCCATCTTTTCTAAGCCACTGATTTTTTCATAGGTACTGGTATTACAGTGTACAGGTTATGTTAGGAGTTGTTCTTATTTTCCTACGTCATTCCTGTTGCCCCCCTTCATCTCCCTCTGTCACTCGGTCTTATGAAGGAAGGTCCTAAGCACCAGGCCACAGAAACAATGGGAATGAACGAGACCGCCAGGGTGGTGGTAGCTAGGGCAGTTGCTAAGCAGGAAGGCTGCACCCATGGCCCACAGATCAGCAGAAGGGACTGGATATTTTAGTTTTTCCAGCTTCCTCTCACCAGTGGGAAGCCCCTGATGTCAAGCAGTGAGTGTGGTCCTTGTGGTCTCCTGTGACTCGAGAAGTCCACAGGCCCTCGGCCAGTCCTGCTCATCTCAAGGTCAGTGTTACTGGAGGGTCGGCCACACCACTGGGGTGTTCTCTCCATGCTCCCCTCTCATACCGTGTTGGTGCAGGGCAAAAATCAGTGTAAAGGTACTATGACATTTCAACCCTGTTCTTTACTGACTTTTACAAAATTAAGAACATAACAGTGAAAATTACCATAATGAATAAACATGATGTAAAAAATGGCAATGCTGTCAAAGCTTAACTGTGTACAAAAGACAGTGCCACCAAGTGACATCTAAGAATGTTTGTTCCTAAGCTTCTGATGAAGTCTGATTTCACTACACACAGTAATGATTTAGAGATGCCAGTGTTTTACAGACATAGATGAAACTAACATCAAAGTTTAAGAGGTGACAATACCTTTAAGTGCCCAAGTACCTCACATGTTTTATACAAGGTATCCAAAGTATGTCCCAAAGTACTTCCCAATACTTGCCAGAATCTAAGCAGTGTACATTAAGCTTTTTCTTTTTTTCTCTTTTGAGGCTGCAGATAACAATGACAGTTGACAGCAGTCTAGGCAATAAATCTTCCATAAGCAGAATTCTGGAATTGGGAAGTTTCAGGTTTGGTGCGGCACATTAATCTCTTAAACCCACCAATTCTACAGTACATTTTTCTTTTCCTTTTTTTATCCTCACCCAAGGACATTTTTTTCATTGCTTCTAGAGAGACAGGCAGGGAGAGAGAGAAAAACATCGATGCGCAAGAGAAGCATCAACTGGTGGCCTCTTGTACGAGCCCAGACTGTAGAGATCACACGTGTCTGGACCAGGGATCGAACCTGCAACCTAGGCACATGCTCTTACCAGGAATCAAACGCACAAACTTTCAGTTACAGGACAACACTCCAACCAACTGAGCCACACTGCCCAGGGCTCCATAGTACATTTATCAATGTAGGTTCACTTCTTTTGAACATGGTCCTCAAACTGTTTTAAATTTATAAGCATATAAGGAGGTATTTTTTTAATCAAGTGGAGGTTTGGAGAAGCTGAACTCACAGAGCCATCAGTTCCTAAGGGAAACCCCACAATTGTTAGGAAAGCCCCAAGGAGGAAGTAGAGTTGCCATTTTTTCTAGTCAATTAAATATGTAATACTTCGACATGTATTCAGAAGACATTCTCACCTACCTTCCTTTTCACCCCGGGCACTGCCCACGAGGAATCTGGAGACTAAGGGTGTGCTTGATAAGGACAAGCAAGTAGAAATGAAAACACTCTGAGTGGGTCTGATCTGTAAAAGGTGTCCCCATAACAGGCCAAATGCAATCATTAGCAGTGTCATGTAACACGGTCCTTGCAGGGATATCTTCCACACCTTAAAGAGAACACAGTCATTTACACACGTCTCAGTGAGACAGACCAGCTCCTGACCGGCATCATGCAGAGCGCACACAGACTCGCTGTCCAGTAGGGGGCGGGCCTGGGTCTTTTGTGAACACACACAACGCACTGTGTGTATCCAGGGTGAGATTCTGCATGGGCACACCAGCACAACACCCGAAGTTGTAATCTCAACACAGCAGCAACAGTAAACACTAACGTAAGCCTGCTGAGTTCCAGGTGCCGTTACAGGGACTCAGCACACATCTCTCTATACATCTGTGTGCTTATAACTTACTCCTCAGAACACACCTTGGAGGTGGATATCACTGTCTCCCCCATTTCTAGATGAAAACACTGAAGACCAGTCACAGGCTGGGTGACTTGACCGGGGTCCCATAGAAGTCAACATCAGGACATAAACCCAGGCAGCATGGCTTGGTCATCAAACAAATATTGATTAGACACCTTGGTATGCACTCAGCACAGCACCAAACATGATGGAAAATGTGAAGGAAATCAGGTTTGATCCTAACCTTATGCGGTTTTCAATCTAGTTGAATAGACAAGATAATAAAAACTGATATTTATACAAATATGAGTATTGCATATTAACAAAAGAAATTAACCTCAAACTCATCCTAGTCTATGTTAAAGCACTTGTTGTTTTCTCCTCATGCACCCTCCCAATCAAAACTGGTTCCCTCACCCAGGCCCTCTACCGAAAGAGCTTGTGGGGGCCCAGAGAAGGGGGCGGAGAAGCAGAACTCAGCGCAGCTCTGGGGCAGTGAAATCAAAGGCAGACATTCAGAGGCCCCACCAGCTGGCCAGCCTCGTCTGTGCTTCAACACACCTACTCACCTTCGGGTACTCTAAAGGATGTGAGCTTTTCCCTCCCCTCCTCCTGTTCTTGATAAAAAGCAATACTTCGTGCAAAACCAATGACATTTTCTTCAGGAATCAGGACAGCTGGGAGGTTCTTCCTAAGGCTGGTCTTGATTTCCTACTGTGGCAAACAAGCAGAGGCACACCCTGGGCCTCCCTAGAGCAATGACCGGCTGCCAGCCTGCTGGTCTACCATGGCATTTTCTAACTTCAGTAAATTAATTGCAGGCGCCTCCCAATGCCATAAAGCCCCAACTCCTGGGAGACTAAAAGGAGTAACTGAACTAAGTGCTTGGCCCTCAATACAGAGCCAAATCTGTCTCCTGCCCTGTGACACTGGCCAACTCAGGCCCCACTCTCTCCTTCCAGAAGGGCAGAGGTTAGCTCCCAATGGCTGCTTTCAGGAGTTCAAATTTCATGTCTCAACTTCATATATTTGGCAGTGATCTTATCATACAGCGCATCTCTTCCCAATCATTCTTCCTCTTCCTGTATAGATGAGCCAACAAGTGATGAAGGACCAGAGGAAGACCCAACAGCCAGCTGCAACAACTAAGGAGGCCGGGCTTGTCAGATTTTAGGGTTCACAGATATTAGGTAGTCCCTTCTGTAAGTAGTGTTGGCTCTCAAACAGAGTATTCCTGCCTACAAGGGACACCTGGAGTCCAGGCTTGAACCTGTTACTAGCTGACTGTGCACCTTGGGTAGGTAACAATCTATTCTTCAGTTTCTACATCCATCGAGAAAGGTGAGACTAAAATGATTTTTGAGGTCTTTACCAGAGTGAGCCTTTGAGTTTATTATCTGGTGTCCTGCTACACCTTGGTCTGAGGGACTGGAATCCTTTGAGCCTGAGAAGAAAGGTGTGGAAGGGATGACAGAAAAGACCCCAGGGAGTGTCCTTCAGAAACTTCCTGTTCAATGTGAGGCCCTGGCCCAGAGCATCTCACCCTCAGATGCAGGCCCTCAGGCTGCCCACAGCAGGAGCCCCAGACAACTCCTCAGACATCAGAGTCTAGGAAGCACTGACCGGAGAATCCCCTCGGCCAAGGCCCCGCTCCCTGTGCATCTGGACCGTATACTCAGATGCACACATAAGCACTTGCATACCCTTTTGAGTTCTATTTTCCTCTTTCTTTTCCTAGGATTTCTGTTCACAGCTCCCACACTTCCTTCTAAAGCCCCCAAATCTAAGCCCAAAAGGGCAGGGACCATGTTGACTGTATACACTGCCTTCCACTAGGAAGCTACTAGAGTGTCTGAAACATCACACTCAACAAATGTTTGCTGAGAGAACACGGAATAAAAGAGAAGAAAATACAACTTTTGCCTCCGATTATTTTATAATCTATGTAGAGAGACAAAAATGGATGAACTATTATGATATCAAACGACGAGAACAGTTTACGTGAAGCTAGAAGAATGGAGTAAGGCAGTGGATGAGGACTTATGAATGAATGATTTCAACGGTCAATGGTACTGTGGGCAGAACAGAGACCTCCTTCCTCAGCGTTGAGGAAGAAGTCATTTTTAGACTTCGATGTTTTTAATAGTTTCTAGTCAGACCTTTAGAATATTTCAGAGAAGAGCTAAGCAGAGCCTTCCAGCAATTACTAACATTTCCAAAACCCTATTCAATAATTTTCTGCCATGACAGGAACACCTGGGCAACCAGCCCAGACAGCAGGAGAACGATACACTAGTCACTCCAGGGGCTCCATAGTTTTGCCAGTTACTTATGTCTGAGAAATTTTTTAAAGGTGTTAGTAATGTAGTTGATCAGGAAGATACAAATCTGCAGTCGGAGCCCATGGACCCAGAAAGGGATAGGACGCATTCTTGGTGCATGTCAAGTTTCAGGGCTGCCACATGGGGGCAGCAGCCAAGGCTCCCTGCACTTGGGAACTGGTCAGTGAGGATCCCCGCCAGAGCTGACGGACGTTACAGACCTCAGCTTACCCCACATAAGACATAATGAACACGCCCAAAGTCACTGAGTAGGTGCCCTTCCACTTACCAGACAGCACGGCACTTACCAGGCTTACACAATGCAAACCTTCCTTCCTGAGCCCTCCCGGAGGCTGCATCACCAAGTGCAAACTGATAAAGGTACACAGCTTTTATACTGAAAATGATGTTAACATTATGTTGTATATCATTATTTCCCTGTCTAACA
The DNA here is from genome assembly GCF_022682495.2 of Desmodus rotundus. Lineage (NCBI taxonomy): Eukaryota > Metazoa > Chordata > Mammalia > Chiroptera > Phyllostomidae > Desmodus > Desmodus rotundus. The sequence continues at coordinate 28,064,281 of NC_071399.1, forward strand.
CTGAATACTATAGTGGAGAAAATATAAATTATAAAAACGTAAAGCTGGAAGAAACTAATTTTCTAAATCCATCACTGATGGCCAAGACGTGAGGCACCTCGCTGAGATGGTGCTAGTCGATGGAGAACCAGGACTCTGCCCCTCTTTGCTGCAACCACAAGGGAGCCGCTGCTGCTCACCGTGAACTTCTCTGAACTAAACACACGTGAGAACCCACATGAGCCTGTGCTGTGCTACGACACAGAGGCCCTGCCGTTCGCGGAGCCGCACCAACATGGCTGTCCTGCTCGGGCTCCCCGCTCCTCTGGAGCCCCCGGAGGTCCTCATTGCCCAGGCTGGTTTCCCTCTGCCCCACTCGCCACACACCTCAATAGAATCAACAGGAAGAACATGGTCACCTTTCTTCAGGACCCAGGAAAGTGTCCGATTTTCTTTAGACTTTGGATTCAGTTGTTAATGTACGGAGGTTATCACACCAGAACCATGTAAAAAAGATATGAAAGTACCCAGAGAAAATGCTGAAGTAATTCAGAATGCTTTATGAAAAGGCATACCTTGAGAATATTTAAAGGAAGTGAGAGTAATCAGTAGATGGACAAATGGAGCTTTCAACAGAAAAAAACAAGGCCAAAAAGAACAAGGTCAAAGAATAACAGGATGAACTAAGGAGACAATTGTGAAAAGGGGTCGGCAAAGTTATGTTAGTTACTCCTTGAAAGCAAACACAAGACTTCAAATGAAAAGCTTATTTTTCCTTATTATAAAAAGTATATATGGGTTATTATAGAAAACTTGCGAAATACAGAGAAGGAAAAAGGAAGCCATCCATGGTTACTTGGTATGCTATTTCCTGCTGCTTTTTCCTGTGCATCCTTTGCAATTGCCATGGTCACGCTATATGCTCATTTTTTTCTTTTTAAGTTTAGCATTTTAACATATTATTCTTTGTTACTACATGTTCTTATATGGTACCTGGTTTTAACTGACATTTTTTTGGTAACCAGTAGTGTTCCTTTCACTTCCCTCTCTTTCCCACCTGCTTGTTAATCTGCTATTTTGCTCTTCCGTGGTGTGTTTGTTCCAAATCAACTCAATTTGTATCCTGGAATACTTCAGCATTCAAAGTAATAATTCTAAAAGCAAACAAATTTTTATAAGGCAACTGCTGCTGCCCTTATTTTAATATCTATTCAAATACACGGTCCTGTTATTAATCTTTCAAATATTTTCATTTAACAGTAACAGAACAGTAAAATGAAAATTTGCCACTTATTTTGAATTAGTAAATTTTTTCTAGAGTAACATACTGAATATTCAATACCTATGATATTTCAGCCTCTAACAATTTTGGACCTTCTTGGAGGGAGCCATATTTTGAAGTTCAAGCATATTATTTCTCAGACCTTTTCTGGAATTAGCCATGTGAAAGCTAATTCCATTCATTCACTGAATTTTCACTTTTTCTAACATTTTTAATCTTTTAAAATGTATGTTACAAAATTACTATCAAACTAAAACATCATATTCTATTCTAAAAATACTTGATAGCCAGCGTGAACGAATGTTCAAAGTAAATACACCAAAGCCATACTATGTTAACTTGGAGGCAATAACACAGACTAATGTCCTTACCTTTCTCAGCTTTTCTGGGGAAAACTCTAAGCCAACAAGAAAAAGAGTAAAGAACACACCAAATTCTCCCAATGTCTCCACTTGTACAATAGACTGAAAAACAAGAAAATTTTCAAACCATAAAATTTAATATATTTGACATATTAAGTGTACTTAACCAATCTTGTACTAACATACTCGGCGGGACTCTTGCCAAAAAAGCACAGTATATTTTTAAAACGAGAAATTCTTTGATTTTCCTCTATATCTGAGATAGTCTGGATTTCCTGATTATAGTTGGGCTTTTTTTTTTCTTAACTGGAGAAACAGTTGTTTTATTTTCTAAGAACTAGCTCATGAATTCACCTGTTTTCAAGTTCATTAATACCACTCTGTTATCTTCATTAGTCCCTTTCTTTAGCTTTGTTTGGGGGATAGAGGCATTAAACTGAGTTTAATGATGAATTAATTTAGTGTGGGTCACTCTCATTTGTGTTTCAGTATGGCTGGCTGTATAAACTTTCTCCCGAGTACCACATTTGGTCACATTCCACGGATCTTGATACACAATGTTCTTCTGTTCTCTTTTTCCTTTGGTCCTTCATTTGCTATTTATTTTTTGTTTTGTAGTTTATTCTGTTCATTAGAGTCCATATATAAGAGAAATCATATGCTATTTGTCTTTCTCTGACCGGCGCATGGCACTCAGCTTACATAATACTCTCTCCAGGCCCATCCTTGCCTTCGCAGCTTTTTTATCCCCTCACCTACTCAGAGCTCGGGCTGCTTCCAAATCCTGGCTACTGTAAATAATGCTGCAGTGAATGTAGGGTGCATATATTCTTTTGAATTAGTTTTTGAGGTTTCTTCAGATATATTCCCAGAGGTGGAATCACTGGATCGTAAGGCAGTTCCATTTTTAATTTTTTGAGGTATCTCCATACTGTTTTCCACAGTGGCTGCATCAGTCTGCATTCCCACCAGCAGTGCACGAGGGTTCCCTTTTCTCCACACCCTCACTAACACTTATTGCTTGTTGATTCATTGATGATAGCCATTCTGACAGGCGTGAGGTGATATCTCACTGTGGCATTTGCTACTTATTTTTAATGTTACTACACTACAGTAGAGAGTTTTTTTATACTACTGTATTTGGTATTATTTATATTATTTACAATTGAGGTTGCCACTGTGGCTACTAACTGTTCAATTGTTTTAAATGTTCCCTGAACATCTGAAAATAAAACGCAGGCTCTCGTGTATCGTGTGCTGTCCTGACCCCGGCACACTAACTCGGCTTGTCAGCTGCGAACGTTGCGAATTCTGACCTCTTTTTATTGCATCTTCTCTCCTTTCACTCTCAACCTTTCTTCGTTGCTTTATTTTTACTTAATCTTTATTGTACTCCTCCCACACCATCTGCAAACCTGTATCTCTTAATAGAGAAGTTTATTCCATTTACATTTATCATTATAAGAAATAATTGTTCTTCTTTTATTTTACGTCTTCTGGTTTTTATGCTTCCTTACTGCTTTCATTTTTCTTTTACTTTTCTTCCATTTTAAAAATCAGGCTGTAACCTATGACTTCAAAGTAACACATTAAATCTACACTTCTCAACTCAATAAATAAAAGCCTATCTACTTCCTCCTGGGAAAAGATAAACATTTTGGTACAATTTACTTCCTCTACTACCATTTTTGGCTAGTGTGTCCTTGCATTTTTACATTGATCAATTGTAATGACATTATTTTTCCATGGTATAGCTGATTTATTAAGAATTATAATATTTAGCCCTGGCTGGTGTGGCTCAGTTGGTTGGAATGTCATCCTGTAAACCAAAAGGGTGCAAGTTCAATTCCCAGTCAGGACACAAGCCTGAACTGCAGGTTCAGTGCATGCAAGAGGCAATTGATCAGTGTTTGTCTTCCTCTCTCTCTCCCTCCTTCCCCTGTGTCTAAAATCAGCAGGTATGTCCTTGGGTGAAGATTAAAAAAAAAAAAAGAACTATAATATTTATAGTATCTAATTGTATCTATTACCTAGCTATTTAGCCTTAATTCTTTGCTTGTGAGCTATTTTTGCTGTTAAGAAGATAAGAAAACTGAGAAAACACCTATATTTGCTATTGCTTGCAAATACTCTGGAAAAGGGGGGGATGGGACATGAACAGGAAGAGATTTTTCAGTTAGTTTTTATTGTTTTCAATCATGTGAACATTACCTGTTCAAAAATTAAATGAAAACCATTCTTCCCACAGGCCCCCTGCCAAGCTGAGCCCAGACCCCAGTCGGTGAGGGCACTCCCACATTGGTTTGCTATTCTACCACTCACTGAGGTTCCGGGCTTTTAGCCTGAACTGGCTGAGCCCAACTTCTCACCTGGCTAATCTTGCCTACTGTTTAGTTTGGTGTGATAATTTCTTCACACCCTCTCCTGCTGTTTTCCAGTTGGGGCAGTCACAGAGGGCCTCCTGACCTGGAGCAGGTGTGTTAATCAGCAATAAGGAAATGAGGCTGCAAGTGGTGCATTCCCTGACTCTCCCCGTTTGCTTCCATTCTGTCCAACTGCAAACCGTCACTGAGGTCTGCAAATTCCGTTGCTTATTTCTCCATCATCCTACATTGTTCCTTCTGTGTGGGCTCATGACAATTATTCTTGGCATTCTTTTCTTATTTTGTCTGAATTGCGTATATTTAAATGAGAAATTCTGAAGCCAAAAAAATGCTGGGAACCCTTCCTTACTGTCGAAAAGTGCTGTCAGAGTAAAAGCAGCTCACCTCAATTTGTTCGGCAAACAGCGTCCAGCCAAAGCAGCCCCAGTGCCCCACTGTCTCCTGGGGTTCTCACAATGCCCTACGTTTAGGCTTGATAATCCCTCACTACTTTATTAGTCTTTCATTGTAGTAAGAATTTTTTTCAAATTTTAAAGATTTTATTTATTTATTTTCAGGTAAGGGAGGGAGAAAGAGAGGGAGAAAATCATCAATGTGTGAGAGAAACATTGATCGATTGCCTCTCAGGCACCCCCAGCCCGGGGACCTGGCCTGCAACCCAGGCATGTGCCCTGTCTGGGAATCGAACCAGTGACCTTTTGGTTCACAGGCCAGGGCTCAATCCACTGAGTCACACCAGCCAGGGCTGTATTAAGAATTTGTTTTTAAATACATTTAATCCAGCATTTTTAGTTCCTTTCAGTCTCTGAATAATCTAGTCCATCATATTACTGGAAATAGAATCTTTAAAACTAATATAATTTAAAGACATGATCAGGGATATTTTATCTAGTCAAGTCACCCATTCATTAATGAATAAACTGACTTTCTTATAGCTTAGGGATTTCTTATGAAACCTTAAAGGGCATCTTCTTTTAAATGGTTTATAAGAAACTGTTATCTTCATTAATTCAAGTTTAAAACTTTTTTGTCTTCAAGAACATTTCTTTTGTATTCTGTCAAAGAGATACTAAAATAATTAAGTTTCGTTCTTACCTTAATACTATTCAGTCCTGAAGGCCCCAGAAGTACACCACAAATAATGTAACCAAACATTGTGGGCAATCCTATTGTTGTGCAGAGCCAGCCGCAAGGCAAAGACAACATTCCTATGGTAACAATGTCCTAACACAAGAAAAAAACAAGAAACACAGACATTTGAGATAATAGTTGGCAAGAAAGGGCTGGTTGATGGAAAAAGCGGGATAGGACAGTACCCTGATTTCACTGCCTGGGAATAAAGAACACGCAGTGAAACCAAGGAAGGGAATTTTTACTACTACCATGTACCACAGAGAAATTGAAAACACTCAGAATGTATCTGGGAGTGGATGAAGTTAGCTCCTAAGGGTCTACCAAATTTAGCAAAATTTGTCTATTTTGCTTAATCCCCCTGATAGTAGGCTAAGAATTCTGAGCACTCGGACTCCATTTAGCCATCTGCTCTGGGAAATCTTTAGACCTGGTGTCCTAGTTTAACTTCTTACCTTCTACATTGGCTTTCCCTCCACACACAGTCAATACAACCACCACAGTCACAATTGATGCAGGCAAGATCATCATGGGTGCTAAAACTGCTGGTGAAAGTTTGACAAAGAGCAGGATGTTCATATAGTCTCAAATATTTCCCCAGAAATCATGTATTAAATTACAAAGGTAAAAAAAAAAGAGAGTAACTTATAGTGGAGACCCCACCCATTTGGAAGGCACTAGTATGTTCATTTTGCAGACTCAGCCCCTCCCAGGTGCCATTCCAGCCATAACTAAGGAAGGCAATTCATCTACTGAGCTTTATCTATTGATTGACAATACTGCTATGGGGACCGGCCCCTCACAGTCACCCTCGGGGATCACTCATCTTCCTCTCAGCCTGCCTATTCTGGCACCATCTCCAAGGGGGGCCACCTGAGTTTCCTCTCCTGTACAAATCCCAGTGTCAGAGAGCTCTGTTGTAGTTTCACTACAGTTAGAGCTGAAGCTTTAATTGCATCATATACCTCAAAAAGTGTTCCAAACTTCCAAAAGCAAAATTAATTTTCATTTTAAATATTAAAATGCTTTCTTCTTATGGGGAAAAGACTAAAGAATAAGAGACAATGTTTTAAGTCACAGAAAGTGCAGGGAATTCTGGTAGAATCTGTTAGGAGGAAGGCTGCATACCCTAACATAATGCTCAGAAAACGGAGCTCGATCTTACTTGACGTGTACACCAGGAGATGGGAAGGGGAGTTAGCGGGAAGCGAGCCCAGCACACGATCCCGAGAGGACAGCAAGCAGAGGGACTACCTTTATGAAGTGGTGATCTGCACGTGGGATTGTTGCGTCTCTGGGCTTGGTCAAAATATACTGGTTGTTCTGCGAGTCAATCAGCATGCTAAGGCCTAAGTCATCCTCCACTTCCCGTTTTGTGAGATTTTGCTTGGAATTGGCCTCTTCTTCCTCCACCCGCAGAACTGCCTCAAAGTTGACCCCTTTGACCTGTAAGAATAACCAATATTATGTAATCAAAACCAATCAAATGTTTTCCAGTTCAGTTTTTAGAGAGTAAATTCTATACAGAAGAAGATAAAAATGTTTTTATTATTCGTCAAGTGTGAGGAAAGATCAATAAATATTTGTTAGCATGAATTTAAAATTTTTTTTCAATTAAAAAAGCGATTTTAAGGCAGGCAGTGTTTAAAATTTCTATTACTTCTAAATACCTAATTTACCTAATTCAGAGCATGACACTGTGATGTATACTAATAAATATATACTTGGTCTTCACTCCCTTTTCTGGCTCACAACTCCCAAAACCCATGTAATTTCCTAAGTGATAATCCGCAGTGGGAACATCTTTTGTTATATTTGGTCTTTCGTCCTTGGTTCCTGAACTAGAGTGATAGAGGTGAAGGAAGTATCTTGTCATTAATAAGAAGCCCTTGGCTACCTCACTGGAGTTGGTATTTGTGAGGCGGTTTTTGGAAAGCCCTGTGATACCCACAGGACTGGACTGGCCATCAGAGGAACTGTGCTTATGACCAGAGGGTTGACCTTTCAGCCCCACCCAGGTCTCCAGGAGGGGAAAGGGGCTGGAGACTGAGCTAATCACAAATCTACATTATGAAGCTTCCATGAAAATCCTTCAAGGACGGGGTTCACAGAGGGCATGGGAGCCCTACAGCAGCTGTTCCTCACACCTGGCCCCATGCACGGCTCCCATCTGGCTCTCCCTGAGTTGTGTCCTTTAACTGGTACTCTAGAAAGTATGCTGCTTTCCTGAGTTCTGTGAGCCACTCTAGCAAATTATGGAGCCCAAGGAGGGGAGCTGTGGGATCCTCCAGGGCGACAACCTGGGACTTGGGATCGGTGTCTTACTTGGAGGGGACAGTCCCGGATGGAGCCCTTTCCTGCGGGGTCTGCGCTAGCCCCAGGTGCACTCAGAACTGCACTCAGAACTGCACTGAGCTGTCGGACACCCCGCCAGTGTCACGGAGAACTAGAGGCCGTTTGGCAGGGGAACGCCCTGGTGCCCTAGGAGTACAGAAGTATCCTGGGAGTGGCGAATAAAGGGCATAACTGTTCCACTTCCATGGGCTTGTTCTTTCAAAAATTCATAGCCCTTGAAATACTTAGGAGCTGTCCTCCATCCCATAATTAGGAAGTTTTAAAAACACCCCATTCCATTCACTCAATTTTCATTCTCCCTCCTCTCTTACCTGATCTTGCTCTAATCTGTTTTTGTTACCTAACCCATTTCTGAGTCCATTCCAAGACTCACAATTTTCTGCACTAATCTCACTTGGTCCAAAAAGAATCCCAATCATGGGCCAGTGAACAATCTGGAATCTTGCTTGAGATACGAAGATCCTCTCCTAGAAGAAGGGTATGGCTCCCTGGCCGATCGGCATGGAAACCCAAATGTCTGGGGCAAGCCTTCTTGAAACCAGATTCCCAGTCCTCCTGAGGGCATGGCTGGGAGACAAAGACGACCCACTAACAGGGCCTGACAAGCCATGAGGACAAGACACAGGATAGCTAGGATACTTCTGCAAGACCAAACCAAATTATTTTTATGGCACAGAGGTATTTAGTTTTGTCTTTGTTCTCAAGCTACACTAAAAATATACATGAAAACAAATTTAGCAACACATCCTTTCAATAAGTGGCTCCGCAGTGAAGACGAACTTGTTCTGGAAGGCTACTTACTGATTTATTGTCATCAAAAGCATGCTCTTCTATTTCCTCCTCTAAACGATCAGCTGCCTTTCTTACATCTTCAAGAATTTCATCAAGCATGGACAAACTTTTGTTTTGATGTTGCATATTTTTCAGGGCTTCAACTTGATGTTTTTCTGCTGCCAGAAGTTCCACATATTCTGTCTCTTCCTATTCATTTGTAAGAAATAAAGAGTGGAGTTTATTAAAAAATCAACCAGAATATCACTTCCATTCAGGTATCTGGCCCAACCACATCAACCAACACATTCTCTCTATCCAATACTCCTGCTCATAAATGAGTAACTCTAGCTCTAGTCAATTAGGAAAAGTCAAGGACCATCATATATTTCGTCCATTGTCGACTGGAATGTTGTTATGTGGTGTATGGCTATATTTGTACCCAAAATGCCATACTTCGGTAAGAAAGTTTAGTAAGTCTCTATCCTCTACTTTTTAAGCTATGTAATAATAACATAGCCTTTCTATGAAGACAAGTTTTATTTTATATATTTAAAGTGCCTGGCACTATAAATGATGGCTTTAAAAAATTATATAAATAATATCATATCTGACATGGTAATAGTTGATTCTCATTTTAAAAGTATATTTCATCAAACTTAATTCAAATGTATACATATACTTGTTTAAAACCAATTTTAATACTTTTGTTTTCAGTAAGGACATTGAAGCAAGTCAACATTCATGCTGAAAAGTAATTCTTGTTACAAACTCAAAATGTTGATTGCAGTTACAAATATACTTATTTCTACATCAGTTTAGTGGGATAACTTCAGGAATTATTTTAATAACCCAGGTATTATTTCCCAATACAGAAAAGCATTAGAGAATAACTTCCAGAAGTGATACAATGTAACTACACTAAGATATTACGCAAAAGGAAGGATGGTCCTACACGTGAGAGATTTTCCCTGGGCGAGTGATTGTTATGAACAGAGGCCGCTAAGGGCCCACACCTGCTGAAGCATCCGTACCATCTGCACTTCCCCTCCCCCTACTCTCTAGCCCCGAGTGTGAGAGGACCAACCTTTATGGCAGCCTCTCTCAAGGCCTCCAGGCGCTGCCGGCTGCTCTCTTTCATGTTCACCACATCTTTGTAATCCCCCTGCAGGGCTCTTTGGAGTCCATAGATAGCCTGGAAGACTGAATTTTCACTTTCATTCAGCTCTTTTTGGAAAATTTCGAATGTGTGCACTTGAAAGAGCTTCTCTTCATCCGACAGGCCAACGTCTTTTTCCACTGCTCTGATTGCATTTTTCAGTTTGTTCAGAACCACAGCCTTTTGGCGAAGAAGGCCGGAGAGCTTTCTGCAGCTATCTAGGACCCACTGCTTCCTCTGCGTGATAGTCGCCCCTTTGCCGCGGTGTAACTTGATGGCATGTTTGGCGACCTCCTCGTGTTCCGCGGCATTCACTAGCAAATGCGCCAATGGAAGCAACATCCAGAAGAAATGTTTCTCCAATACCTTCATGATCCAGTTTTAGAGGACAGGGCAAGGCGGTCCAAAAACGTCTGCTAGGCTGCGCTTGCATCTTAGATAAACATTTTCAGCTGGAAAAAGGGTTTATTGTCACATGTAGTTGAATGATGATTCATTACAATTGAAATCAGAGTTAAATAGTATTAAATAGTTACATCCAGAAAACTATTGCTGTTCTGAAGAAAATGGTATTTTTTTCGATATTAATATTAGCATCCAAACTATTTATTGCACCTGGGTTAAAATCAAATAGTGACTGTTAAAGTATGAGCCTGGTAAGACGTGAGACTAAAGGTTATGGTTTGAATTTAAAGGAAATATTTTTCAAGAAAAACTCAGCCTCATGCATCTACTAAATCTATAAAGTACAAAAGACAAAATCAAGTCTAGTTAAGAGGCTCCATGTATCAAAGGCCAGAAAACTCACAGATCAGTGAACCACCTGCGGGAAACAGGCTCCAAATCATTCCGGAAATGGTATCTTCTGAGGTACTAATAGCTTGTTTGTCATATCGTTTGCTTTCCAAAATCATCTGGAATTTTGCTAAATTTCCAGAGTTAGTCTATAGTTAAGTGCCAATAAGGTAGCACAGAGAAAAAAAAAAATCACATATAATCACATCAGGATCTCTAGGGCTTTAAAATCTTTCAAACATTTTCAACCATCCAATTTCAGGCTCCATCTCTTCCCCTCTTTAGGAAGGCCTCAAGCAGCATGCACGAACCCATCCCGGCAACTGAAGCACAGGCATGGCCCTGGACGCGACGAGCCAAAGGCTCCGGTACAGGCAGCAGCGGGAGCTGCAGCTGTGGTGTCCAGACTATTACAGGCAGAGGGCAGGGCTGTGTCCCCCAGAGGACAGCATTATCAAGGAGCCGGAGCAGCTATGGCAGCAACGTCACTAAGAAAGAATGACCCGAGAGGCAGTAAGATAGACCACAGAAGGAAGAATAACAAATGTGAGAGAGGCCAGTAAGATATACCCTAAAAAACGGGCACTGAACCTGGCAGCTAGGAGGCAGGCAGGCCAAAAAAGAAAACACGATTTTCCACAGGACTTACAGTTTAGAGGAAACAAAACATTCATATACACCATCTAATCATTCTCAATAGCAGCATGCAATGGATTATCCTGTCAAGAATTCTTACTCAACTATCAAATATAGCAATATTTCCCCTACCTGGGGATCTGTTTACTAAAATATTTATTTAAATTTTAATTTCACTGATAATCCCAATTCTAATCCGTTTAGTCTGATTTCCCAAACAAAGCAGAGAAAGTGCAGCAAAAATAAAAGTGTGGTATTTCCAGAGAGAGAATTCTGACCAAACCAAGAAACGACAGCCAGTAAAGAGAGGAGACAAAACAGAGCCTAGGAAAAAGAAATACAGGAAGTCACCAAAGACCCACAGCCCAGGCTGAGCTGTACCAGGTACCCCGGCAGATCCTAAAAATACTACTTTGCAGGCCAGAAGAGCCACCGATGTTGGGAATGACAATCAAAAGTCACCAGGGAAAGACTATATTCTGGTTAAAAAGTCAGGAAACTGTTCAATTTCAATACATTTTTAGATACTTTGGCTCCTAATGTTACAAGAATTCACTTACCTAGCACAGCTCTATTCTTAATAAGGTAGGATAAATGAGAATTTGTTGATTTAGTTTTAATACAACTTTAAGTTAATGTTCCCACCTTAAAAGTAAATAATCGGTTAACCAATCACAGTAATACCTAGCAATAGCAGTTCTGTTATTTTAATGACTCATTTAATTGCTAAGCTGCTATTATTCCAGAAGAGAAAGAATTGAATTGCTACTTCAGAAGCTCACCCTTTCAGTGCATTTCAGAACCAAGATAGAAATTCCAGATGCTTAATCAATGCCTCCCATTTCCCCCACCAAACTGGTTATTTTATGGATTTCAAACTTCAGAAAAATAACCTACTGCACAGTTTGTTTGTCAGTAATGCCCCTTTGTTCATTTCTGGTTCCTTCCTCCAGCAAGTCCCTGAAATTAAGTAGCTATCCCTCTAAACCATAATACCCAAGGGAGCTATTAATTTTTACAAGAAATCTTTTGAGTATTGTAGTTGTAGTCAAACTAATATTTCCTTTGAAGTAAGCTTACATCATCAACATAAACTGAACTTATTTGCAGACCCTTAAAATATGAACCACTCTTTTTTCATAAACTCATTTCATGCTTCCTTCATACTTGGCTACCAAATCCTATGGATTACTAAGTTGTAACATGCCTTTTCTTGAGTAAATAGTAAACATCTTTAGTTTCAGTGTTATTTTATTATTGTTATGTATCATTATTAAAAAACACTTCGGATTTGTTGTTTTTATAATGAATTCTTAAGCTTCTGTGTCTTGAACTACCGCTACATACAAACTGGAGTTGGTCTCCAGGCTGAGCCAGGGGAGCCTATCACACACACTGTACGATTCCATTTACACAACGTCCTTGGAATGACCCACCAGAGCTGGAGAACAGATCGCAGTTGTCAGGGGTCAGGGAAGGGTGAGGAGGTGGCTGTGACTACAACAAGGTAGTAGGAGGGACCCTGTGGATCAGCAATGTTCTGTGTCTTGACTGTGGTGTGGTCACACAAACCTACATGTGCGATAGTAATTGTGCAGACTGTGACATACACACACACACAAATGCAGGAATACCGGTGCAATCTGAATAAGGTGGGTGGATTGTAGCAATGTAACTTCCTGCTTATACTATGTAAGGACTACCACTGGGGAAGACTGGGTGAAGGTTCTAGCGGGGGTGTCCAACTTGCAGCCCTCGGGCCACACGCAGCCAGGTTGGCTGTGCATGTGGCCCAACACAAAATTGTAAATTTACTTAAAACATTATGAGACTTCTTTTGTGATTACATGTTGCAGTGTATTTAATGTATGGCCCAAGACAACTCTTCTTGCAGTGTGGCCCAGAGATGCCAAAAGGTTGGATACTCCTGGTACAGCATTTCTCTGCATTATTTCTTACAAGTGTATGTGAATCTATAATCATCTCAAAAGAAACTTTTAAGTATTACATATAAAGGTTTACTGTTTCCCACTAAATCTGTATTACGTGTAATGATCACGATTTACACTGCAGAGCAGTGTGACCTTTTCTGTATTTTAAAAAAACTAGAAAACGTCCTACAATAGAGCCAAAGGCTTTCAGGCCGGCTCAGCTACCGTGAAACCCAAAGTTACTTCTCACCGAGAGGGACGGCAAACTCAGCCCTTTGAGCACAAACCCTCCCCCACAGTTTCTACTGGAAAAAGTTTCTATTTCAACATTAAGTAAAATCTCTCTCTCCAACTTATCAAATTTCAAACCGGTTTTTATAAATGCAGAGCAGGAATCTCAAAACTTACTTTAATATTGATGAGATTATTTGATTAAGAAGAAAAATACTCTTAATAAATGTCAATAGATTTAGAATAAGAGGGCAAATGGGTTCACCATTAAGCCTATTCAAAAAAACTTCTACTACTTTCAATCCATTGTCATTTTACAAAAAATCACATCACTCTTATTCTATAGAGAATTTTTAGCAATTCAGAAATGTCACATTATCATTTATTGGTTAAAAAGCTCAAAAGCAGAGCATAATGATGTAGTCGCAGAGCAGGCTTTTTCAGAGCAGTCACTGAAGTTAAAGACTTCTCCCACACACCGCTAACTGGGAGCTCCATCCTGACTGCAGGGTCCACGACGAAATGATCTCCTTAGGCATCTGCTGTTCGGACCCCCAGAGCCCAGAGCATGAGGGTTATAGAGTCGCTTCAGTGAAAGGGACAGTCGGCGGAGGAGAACTGAAGCAGCTACTCTTTTTTTCAATTATTTATAATGGACTAAAATCTGAAAACCTTGCAGCTCCGCTGCCCAGCCTCCTGCTCCCACGCTGCCACAGGACCCTCCTTCACCGATCCTCCTCAGGACCTTCCAGACCCACTGCCTCATATTTACCAGACCAAACTGCTGAGAAAGAAGCTGCAGTAGTTTATTCACTGCCTGGCTGAGGCCGCCTGGGCTGGGCTCTGACTCAGTCAGTAAAGCTGAGGAAGATGCCCAAGTCACCAGGTAAACAGCTGGGTGGGTTTAGACCTTCAGCCAAGGTGCATTCTAACTTAGGTGCCAAGGTCTTGTTGCTGCAGCCAATGAAATAAACAGGGTCCCACAGAGGACCCAACACCTTCACCCGCCAGACAGCCCAAGCCAGGCTGCCAGCCCCATTCACCCAGCTGAACCTGGGCCCCAGCTGCGGGGGGCACTGACCTGGTGCTTGGGCTGTGTGCAGGGAATCAGGGCAAGCCGTGTGGGTGTGGCAAGAACAGGGAAGTCCAGTGCCAGTTACTTAGCTTCCTCTGAAAAATGAAAATATAAGGATTATTTCTACTGAGGGTTGAAAATTAGAATTTCTTTGTGATAAGAAATACTAGATTTCTTCATGAATACTCCTAGATTCAACAAAAAACAGTAATTTAATAGGCAACAAAGGAGGAGCTGATGGAATGGTCTAGTGAGGAAACTCCCCAACACAAATTATCTACCTCAGTCTAATCTGTGAAGGACTTATCTTAACAAGCATATTTGAAGTTTTAACAAATTGAATGATGTAAAGTATATTTATTAAAAAATAAAGCACTTACTATTTTGTAAATACAATTTATGCTTATTAATATCTAATTAGTAAAAGAATTGGAGAATGAAAGAAAGGGAGAGAGTAAGAAACAAAATTCTTATAAACATTAAAAATGTTTAAGGCATTTCAATGTTAATTAAATTCTATAAAACACAAATATTCCACTGAGGAATCCAATCACTGAGACACTACTTTTTAAAAAGTTAATATTACAAGATAAATGTGGAACCACTAAGATGCTCTGATCCAACGAATAATCAGTAAAGTGTATAAACATGAACATGCTGAGCTACCTTATACCTACATCATTATACGATCTAATAACATGTGAACGTCAGAGCTGGTGATCCAAAGGGGTGTTTAAAATAGCCATTACATCTATTCAGGTGCTACCCGATAAGACTCAAAAAGAACTGAGACTCAGGGCCTACGCAGGTTGGAGGTCAGTGACCTTCACTTGTTCTTTCTTTAAAGCAGGAAAGCGGATGTAGGGGAATAAGAAAGGAACTGCAACGAAGAGTGTTTCTGGGGAAGGAGTAAGGGATCCACACTGGCACCTCCCCATTTACAGTGCGTGAAGATGAGCTGGTTCTCCCTGTCTTTCCTGGGAGACGGCCAAGTCCGCAGAAGGCGTTAGGTCTTCTGTGGGACCTTGTTTATTCGGTTACAGCAACAAGACCTTGATGCCAAAGTTAGAATGCACCCTGGCTGAAGGTCTGTAAATCCACTCAGCTGTTTAAGTGGACTCAGGCAGCTTCCCCAGCTTTATCAATAAACACTGCACTTCGCAACCCTGCCCCATCACACTCTCCTAAACACAATCCTGGGGGCCACTGCCAGGTCCATCTGTCTGAACGAGAAGTTGTGAGAAAGGCTGAACCGTCATCCTCACGTTCCGCAGGGCCAGACGTGCAGGAGCAGAGATGAAGAGCAGGGCTCTAGGAGCCGAAAGGCCCGTGTCTGAGAGGAGAAAAAGGGAGACCTCTGGGAGGGGTACACCCCGCCCAGAAGGAAGCCCCGGGAAGGGAAGACTCCAGGGAGGAGGCCCAGGAGCCCCAAGGGTCGAACTTCGGACAGGACCGGAGGCTCAGCGCCTCTAGCCCAAACCCCGCACAGCGCTCACCGGGATATTCCGAACGCCGTGCGTCCTGGGTCCGGCTCTCCGGCGCCGGAAGGCCAAGGGAGGACAGGTAAGCGGCTATCCCGCATCCCTTCGCAGGCGACGGGACCGCCCTAGGGGCAGGAACAGAGACCGGGTGGGTACGGTGACGCAAGAAGCAGCCCGACCCCCTTTCCCGAACGCCGTCTCCGCAGACGCTGCCAGGAGGGGTAGCGGCCCCCTTAAGAGGGTGGGCAGGGGTTCCGTCAGCTCCCGGGTGGCGCGATGCTCCTTGGGATTTGTAGGAGAGAGCTGGGACTCGGTACCGTGGGCCCTGGGTTGCGCAGTGCACGTCGGAGTTGGGGGCAGCGGGCAGGGGGGCGGGGCTCGCTTCGCGCCAGCCCCACTGCGGGCTGGAGCGTTGGCGAAAAGAAGGGGCGGGGCCTGGGTCTGGTTTGCTCCCGGGAGAATTGGGGCACACCGGGATTTGGAGTTCTGTGGGCTGGGCTTGTCCCCGCCTTCCCCACGACTCCCCTGCGCTCCTCCCCTGGGCCCCTCCCCGGCCAGAGTCCGGGGAGCGAGGACTTGGACCCAGTGGCTGGAGCACAGCGGGAGGTGGCCGGGGCTTCTGCGCAGGCGGCTGGGCCGGCAAGAAGCAGGGAGCGACGGGGAGAATGGTAGGTACCCCGCGGTTTCGCCTTCCGCCCAGCCTCTCCTGCGCACCCTGGGCTGGGGAAGCTCTGGGGTCTGGGGGCCGGAGCCGGAGCCGCGGGGCGAGAAGGTCACCGGAGTGGCGGGGTCGTGGCCCGCCCTTCTTCGCTGTGGGCGCCGCTGGAAGTGGGGAGGCATGCAGGTGGGAACCTGCACAGCCCAGGGCGAGATCTGCGTGGTGACCTAAGTGCAGCGCTATGGTTTGACGGGATGGAAGCACAGGGCAAGCGAGCATGGAGACTCTGACCAGTGCTCCACCGAAGCACAAGCAGCAGGGTGAACTAGAAGGGGGGGGACGTTTCGAGCAGATGCAGCATCCTGTCAGAGGTGAAATGGACAAGACAGTGTCTTTGAGAATTGCCAGTAATTCAGTGTGGCTGGAACGTGGAGTTCGGGGTCCACAATGGCAGGACTACACAAGCAGGGCCTTGTATTAGATGCTGAGTGTTGAGTTTATCTAGAATGTAATGGGAACCAAAGAAGGTTTTTAAGAAGTGGGGTTGTGTGTGAGTTGCTCATGTTTGTATTTTGTAAAAAAGCCTTTTGCAAAGAGAATAGGAATGGGATTGGAAGGGGTCAGGATTGCAGGGAGACCAGCTAGGAAACTGTTGTAATAATTTAGGGAAGAAGAGGTAAGGACTTGAGCCAAAGATTATCTGTAGGAAAAGGGAGGATGAGAGGAGAGAGGAGTGAGACTTTTTACAGAACTATTCAGAAAGGGAGACTAAAGGAAAGAAAGGACTCAGCAGTTTCTGGCATGGACATCTGAGCAGATGGTGATGTTATTAACCAAAATGGGGAATATAGAAGGAAGGGCAGATTTGTGCGGGAAGGTAATATAGTAATGAGGGGGAAATAGAGGGATCATGTAGTTGGTAGAAGATATAGATCTGAACCTCAGAAAAGACATTTCAGGAAATGTACAATTACATTAAAATGTAGTGGAAACCATGTAGTTGATGGGTTTCATCATTCATTCGGTAAATTCAGATGTTTCTCTGTGCAAAGAAGGTAGTGTACAAGATGCTGGAGGTATTCATGGAGCTGATGTCCTTGCAGGAGAGACCAGCACTAAACACACAACTATTTTATTACAGTTGTAATAAGTGCTAGGGAGTGGCACAGGTTCTAGGAGCCCAGGTGGTGGGGTGGGTGGGTGGTGTCGCATGCTGAGGGAATGAAGGCTTAGCCAAAGTAATACGTGTGACTGAACTCTCAAGGATGAGTGAAGTGGGAGGGGCATCCAGGTGTGTGCGTTACTCCAGGTGGAAAGAACAGAATAGGTGGTAGGAGATGGCGTACTCTGGGAATCGAAAAATTGCCTGTCTACAAACACAAAGAGCCAGGGGAAAGTGACACAGTAGGCAATTTGTAAGGGGGCTGGAACCAGATTGTGCAGTCTTCTAGGGCACAGGAAGAAAATGTTAGTCTTTGTCCTAATGGTACTGGGGAGCCAGTGAGAGGGGTCAGGAGGAATGTGTAGGGGAAAGAGTAGAGGCCTGAGAACAGAACTTCAGGGTGGGAAGATTGGCCAAGAAGGAGATGAGGAAGGGCATGTCAGAGAAACAAGAAGGTTAGAGACAGTGTCGTAGAAACCAGCAGTGCAGCCAGAAGGCACTTGATGACTTAGTGGAGCAGCTGCACGGCCCAGGCAGGATGTGCCCACCTCAGCAGACCACCCCCTCCAGCTCTTCAGGGGAAGGGGCTGGGCGGGCAGGAGCTTAACTTGAGGAAGAGGACTGTGCAACCACTGCAGAGGTTGGAGATCCAAGAGTGTGAAAGGAAACACTTGAACTTAACACCACTGCCACCCCATCCCCGCCTGAAATAGAGTCACAGAGACCAAGTTTATATAATTAATTTGGTAATTACGGATGCCCTAGCAGCCCCTGGTAAGTTGATCCCGAGAGGAGATTTGTTGTATTCAGTGGAATGGCACTGTAAGAATAGCTTTTTTTTCATTTTATGCGTGGTCAGTCTTGGTGCCCAGATTACGTAAGCGACTTTAATAAGGTCGCAGTTAAAATATTTGAGACTTTTTCCATAGGTTACAGATTTTGTTTTATCTTTCTCCTGGATTACCCAGATTTTTATTTCAGTAATTTTGTACATTTGAACAGAATAAAACAATGAAACATAGAAAATGCCCTTCCCCCCACCCCTTAAAAGCTACCATTAATAATTTAATTGTCTTGGCACGGTAAGTCTCAGTGAGGGCCATCAGAGCTTGAAGGCTAGGCCCTGGTCCTGCCAATGTATGGACCTTTATTAATTTTACATGGATTTCATCTTGTCTAAGTAGACCAGACCGTTCTTGTTTCCTCTATAAGTTTTTCATTTACGGGGCTTTTTCTTCCAGACAGCTTTATGCCAGTTCCCATTCTTACAAATTGCAACTTGCAGTTTGCAAGTATAACACACAGTCTCTAGACTTAGCTTCGTGATGATTGTTTTAATCACTATTATTTTATGGGGAAACTTGTCATGGGAAACATCAAATTGATGTGGCTTTAACGACAGCTCCCTTCCTTTTCATTCTAGCCAGAGATGTGTTACGTGCTAAGCATAGGCCCATAGCGACTCTTGCTCCTTCAGAACCAGCACCTTTACACCACTTACATGTTCGAGGTTGCACGATCTGTCTTATGACATATCAGGCACTTGGCATGGACAAAAGAGGGATCTATTTATTTCTCTATCCACAGGTCCCCCCACTTTGTACGCTAACATAGCAACAATTCAGACTACTTTGTGTGGCCTGCATGGGTATACTCCTGCACCTCCTCTTCTAGAGTTTTCACAAAGCATTCCCCTTAACACTGTTGACACAACTTTTTTGTCACATATTAGGAAAGGCTTCAAGAGGTTATTATCAAGAAAAGTGCCTCGAGATTAGGCATCATCATATCTTCCAGCTGTCTGTCAACATTTACTTGTTGGGGACCTATCAGTTGTATAAAGCTGGTTAAATAATTAAGTTACCTGACAGTTCGTTATTCTGTTGATTAATCTTGGAGGTTCCAGGGGTGCTACATAGGATTTCTTTTGAGGTGGAATCTGTATAACATAAAATTAACTATTAAAAATGGTGCAGTTCCGTTGCATTTAGCACATTCACAACATTGTGCTACCACCACCCCGATCCACACATTTTCATCGTCGCCCAGAAAACCCCACACCCGTTAGCACCCGCTCCCCTCACCCCAGCTCCTGACAGCCACCATCTGCTTGCGTCTCTGTGGGCTTGCCTTGCGGAATCATACAACGTAAGACCTTTTGTGAGTGACTTCTTTCACTCATCCTGTTTGCAAGGTTCCTCCACCCCGTAGCATCGGTACTGTATTCCTTTTTATGACTGAATTCCATTGTATATCTATACCAACAGTGTTTTACAACCATGACAAAATTTTAAAACCTAGCATTGATGGCAATTTCCATAATAAATATATCATAGCTATTTTTAATGATGTACCATTTTGAGGTTGAACATCTGTTTCTATCTTAAGCTTTCTGAGGTAACCCTTGGCTTTGCCCACCCTCCCCTGGGGAGGCTGTCAGCTTCACAAAAATACGCTAGCTTTATTTTTGTCGGCTTACTGTCAAAACTTATGGGATCTGCCCTAATTTAGCTGAATTTGATCTTACCAGAGAATATTCCTTGAACTCTTTATCTAGTCCTTTTCACAGGCTCAATCTCAGGAAATAATGCATAGAATATATATGAGTATTCCATGTATTCCCCGAGAATATAGCTCAGGATTGTAACCTACAGACCGCGGGCTAACTGCCTGTATTTGTCAATAAAGTTGTGTTGATGCACAGCCTGCCCACTGACTTGCATGGTGTCTGTGGCCACTTTCCCTGCAATGGCAGCATCTAGTGACTGCCACAGAGACCAATGGCTTCTGAGCTAGCTCATCAGCTCTTAATCATAGTTCCACCTTCCCCTGTCCTCTGAGGAACCAATAGATGGACTTAAACATCCCGTGAAAAGACTCACATTTTATGCAGAATTACATGTACATCTGTGTACCACATGTTTTCCTGGAGAGAGGATCTGTGACTTTTATCAGATTACAAAAGGGACCCAATCCCCCAAATGACCAACTGTCCTAAGTAGCCAAAATGTTAATTTTCTGTGTGACTATAGATCAGCAGTTCTCACACTTTTTAGTCCCAGTTCAAAAATTATTGGGACCCCAAAGAGCTTTTGTTTATGTGGATAGGAGCCATTGGTGTGTACCATATTAGAAATTGAAATGGAAAGTTAAAAAATATTTATGTACTTCAAAATAAGAATAAACCCACTACATATTTACATTACATTACCTCTTTGCTGATACCTTTAATGTGTAGCTTAATAAAAGATAGGTTCTCAAATGCTCTGTGTTCGTCTGTTGTGATATCACAAGTTGTGTGGCCTCTGGCAGCCTCTGCTGTCCACCAATGAGAATGAGAAAGGCGGAGAGTGGCTTGGAATCATTAGGAAAACCGTTTGGTCATCACGGAGCCCCTGAAAGGTCTCAGGACCCTGGGGTCCCTGGACCATACTGGGAGAGCAGTGTATCTGGACTGCATTGTCTGTGCCCCTGCTGAATCACACTGTGCTATTTTGGTACCAGCACACACAGAGGGATGCCTTAAGAAAACGCTCTGGGAGCCTTGCTCTGCTGCTTATTGTTGGCATTTGGGGGAGCAGTCGGTCTGGTATGAAGGGGACATTGACATTGCCTTTTCTTGAGCAGCCGGAGGAGACAGTTCCTTCGGGTTTCAGTGCCAGGAGGAGCTGTGCCACTTCTGGGCCACTGGTAGGTTTTTAAAATCTTATAAAAGCAGATTTTTCCAAACTGGTCCTATTTTCTTCCCTGCTTTGGCAACTGGGAAGCTCGGAGCCTAATTTCCAGCTACCTTGCAGCTCTCGTGTGTGGTGTGTGTGTCTGTATTTTATCCCTGGCTGGCTAATTTTTCCTTTTTCCCTCCTCTCAATTTTTTCATCTATATCTTGTCCTCTGTTTACATATTTTGTAAATTATATTTTATTTGGGGTTTCTATAAATTTTGTCCTCTTTTTATTTTTAACAAGACTGTGTATAAATTCTTATAAGTAAAATGTCCCCCTTATATTATGAAGCCTTAGCATTTAATAGATGGAGTCAATTTATAAGATTTACAGAAATTAGCGAATCACTTTTATTTCCAGTGTCATTTTCATCGAGTTACCTTAGATAAGTAGAAACTTTGTCATCCTATATCTGGAAGTTAAGACGTATTTTGTTTCCTTATATACTATATATAGTACAGCTACTTGGCAGTTTTGTTATTTACTACCTACCGGCAGCCTCTGCCCTATTTTTTCTATTTTATTTCTGTCTCATGTACACAGACATTCTTGCTATTAGTATCATATTCGTTTAGTTGTAACAGGCTTTTTGTGCTGCTTTCGGAACTTTTGTAAATTATTTTTAACACTGTGCTTAATTATATGTGTATGTTTTCATCAGTGTGGTTCTGCTGATTTTAAACTGTGAAAAACTTTAAAAGATGTTTCCAAACTGGGAAGCCAAAAAGAACCCTACGGATGGGCAGCGATATGGTCAGACCGTGGGTCACATACCCAGCCTTGTTTCATCAGGGGGCCACATGTGTGTATAAAGAGGGATTTTATGGAGACTGAGAAAAAAATGTTCTTCACGCAAATGGAACTGGGTAGAGATGAAAATGTGTTTTGTATAAAATATTGATTCTCATAATTTTTTGAAGATTAGCCTTTGCATATTTGTTGCTATATAGATGCTGTCGTTTCAATTTTCAGAAGACTGTGCAGTCTTTTTAACTGATGAAGAACAAGCCTTTTCCTGTAATTCTGAAGTGAAGTTGAGTCACCCAACAAGAAAAAAAACTAAGTCCAGTTAAAATATAGGCATTAGTAATAGAACGCTGAAAAAAACCTCTGGATTGGCTTCATTGGCTTTCCTGCTTCTTTTGCATCCCAAAGCATAAGCTTAAATCATCTCAGAAGGACAAGGTCCGCCAGTTTATGGCATTTACTCAGGCTGGTGAAAGAACTGCCATCTACTGCTTAACACAGAATGAGTGGAAACTAGACGTGGCCACCGACAACTTCTTCCAAAACCCGGACTCGTTCCACAAGGAATCCATGAGAAACTCAGTGGACAAGAAGAAGCTGGAGCAACTGTATAACAGGTACAAAGGTAAGGGTGACGTGATGACAAGGGCAGATGTAGAGAACTCGCTTCCATCTCTAGGGAACAGAATGAGTGTTACATTTCTTAAAATTCTGATGCTGTGTTCAGAAGACCTCCAAGATGCTGTTCCTATTCTTCCTGATATTCAGCCACAAAATCCAATCAGTTTAAATGGAACCGTGACTATTAATCGATATAGAGGAGGGGTGGGGTGAGAACAGAGAAGTCTAAAGATGGATGGGCAGTCAGCTCTCCTCACTGGGATCACCGGTGGCCGGAGAGCCATCCCTGGTGTAGTGCCGCGGCCCGGTGGCTACACCTGTGAATACAATGTTCTGTTTCCCCAAGCAGTTCCATCGAGGCTATGATATTGGTAGTGAGAAAGTTGTTTAAAAACAGTACCAAATCATAAAAAATGTTCCTGACATGTCAGCAAAAGTCATCCTCTGCTATAACAGAGTTGTGGCGTTGTAACACTGAAAGAACTCCAGTTCTTCATGAGCTTTGGGACAAGCTCTCACTAAAGAGAACTTTGTATTGGAGATTGGGGAGGGTTGTTATTTTTACTGAAACCAGCACCTAGAATGGAGCTTTCCATATCAAAATACGGTCATACTGTAAAAATAAGTCTGCATGATGGAGGTGTACGGATTCAAACCCCTCGGCAGGCACTCACAGTTCGTATCAAATGTCAGATCGGTGCTATAATGGGAGAGGCAGCAAGATTTAAAAGTTGACTGAGTTATTTTTTTCTAGAAGTTTCTAAGGCTAATCTTTATATTTCCAAAACTAAAAAAAATACTGATTTAAACAAGTGTTAATTCAAACAGAATAACTCCCTTAGATTTAAATTCTCGTTTATTATTTTCATGTTTCACTTTTTTGATCTGTCTTTTTAGATCTGTAGATTGAAAATAGCATTCTTTTAATTAAAACAAATTTTGGTTCAGAAACATATTCTATTGTTAAAAAAAGATATGTACTTTTAGTTCTTGAAAAAGTGAACATTATTTTTAATTAAGCTTTAGTGTGCTTTAAATTTTTTGGCTAAGTCAATTGTTGAGCTAATTTTGTAAGTCAGATGGTATGCAGATTTTAAAATTTATTCAAATATGTGCAGTTGCCTTCAAAAAAATACTTTTATGTAACTGAAAGTGTCATATTTTTTAGTTTCCACTTCATCCCTTCATCATTTAACATTATCCATGCCATTCTAGTCACTTATAGTGGATGTATGGTACCATTGTTTTGTGTTCTAAAAATCAATGTATAGTTCAAAGACTATTCACAAATATAGTGTTGGTTATTGCATTAATATGTCCAAATGAATGCTTCCAAAATTACTTTAAAATATTTAATTTTATTGTATATGAAGTTTATCAAGATCGCTTATTAGATGAGAGCATTATAGACCAATTTTTTTATTATCCTAAGAATCTGCAACGTTAAGGGCACAGAACTGCCTGGACGGACAAGTGGCAGTGTCGGACAGAACCTCCGTCCTGGGCGCCCGCGCCCGCAGTTGGTCTCCCGCTGGCGCTTTTGAAGTAGTGGTGGGAGAACAGAGTCGATAGACAACTGTGGTTCCATTCATTTACTCATCGGTCTCTCTTTGATTTATATATTTTTATGTCTATGTTTATATAATATGTACTTAGATATAACATATATCTTGATTTGTATATATAAATACATATCGTTATATATATAAAACTTAAATGACCAAAATTAAAATCTGTATGACGGAAGAAAGGTTTATCACACTTAATCTTTATTTAAGCAAAGGAGCTACAAGTTTTCTGTTTGCACCTTCTAAACTGACAGAATTAACACCTATGCTGTGATAATATATGATGATACACACAATCTGTCTGAAATTACTAGATCTAGTTTGGGGAAGTCTTGCTGGGATTCTTCTTTTAATAGATTTTACTATTTGATTTTCTGATGGGGAAATGCTAAGTTTCTTAATTTTATTTATGAACCAGAAATGAAGGGTAGGAGAAGCCTGAATTTCTAAGCCATTAAACATGGATGCATAAGAGTGATTAGAAAATAAGTATTGTACAGTAAGTAGCATTAGAACTGTAGCAAATGAAATCACTTTTAAAAGAAAAATATCAATCTTTCGGTGGGGTTGTGATAAAAACTTAAAATATTATAACTGCTTCACCAATGCAGTGTTTTTGGAACAATTAGCCTTTGGGCAAACTAAAATTTTGTAAACTTGAATTTTATTTTACTTTAGGGACATTAATTTTTTTTTTAATGATAAAAAGAAAATCTTCGAGATGGAACTTCTCAAAGAGGTTGCAATAATTTTTTTCCACTAATGCCCAGAAACCTAGACTTTAAAAACAGGAGTATTTTCCGGGTAAGCTATTATTTGTTGCTGTCTTTCACATGTAGTAGAAAACTGCAACCTGTCAATTGATGTATTTGAACCACTCTTGCTAGAACTGTGTAGTAGATGTATGATTCTAACAACCCATATTAGTAATACTTTTCAAAATAGTAACACTACTTTCTCCCTTAATTTTAACTGTAGACCCACAAGATGAAAATAAAATCGGAATTGACGGGATTCAGCAGTTCTGTGATGACTTGGGCCTGGACCCTGCCAGCATCAGCGTTCTGGTGATAGCATGGAAGTTCGGGGCGGCCACGCAATGTGAATTCAGCAGAAAGGAATTTGTGGACGGCATGACGGAGCTGGGGTAAGTAACCTGGTTGCAGTTCAAGTCATTTTCAGAAAGAAAGATACTTTCAACATTAATTCTTCTTCAGTCCGTAAATATTAACCTTATATCAATGTATTTTCTTTGTGTATCTTATAAGTTTTTATGCATCTGCACTATATTAAGCCTTTGATTTCCCTTTAAATTCCTGTTTGTTTTATTTAATAATTTTATTCAGATTAATCCCTTATGTACCTTATTCTCTACTTTAAATGATTTTTTATTTTAAATTGACAATAAACATCCAGATGTTTTTGTTTGTTTTCAGCTATTTGGTTTGTTTCATAATACTGTACACTAAATGTATCATTTAGTGTGTTGCTATATTAAACATTTAATAAAACGTCATTTTCATTTTTGCTTGTAAGATTTCTCTGTTCTACCTACAGGGTTGGGGTGAAAGCTTCATTAAGAACTTAAGATGTTTCTCATTTGTCAGATAAGTCAAAGAAGTAAATGAAAAGCATATGACGTCAGTGTCTTTTAATCACGGAGCTTAGTGAATTATTTCATGAGGTTGTATAAAAGCCAAGTTGCTTGACTTCTGATATTCTGATATTTCAGTGTTGACACCTTAAACTAACTTTCTTTAGTGCTTAAGGAGCTTGAAAGTGTAAGGTAAACATGTTCTTAAGGCATGTGCTTAGAGTATTTGGGGCGGGGGGGAGCAGAGCATTTGTTGTTTCCATGAAATTGATGAACCTGTTATACCTGTCAGCCTTGTGGCAGGGGTGTCCAACCTTTTGGCGTCTCTGGGCCACACTGGAAGAAGAAGAATTGTTTGGGGCCACACATTGAATACATTGCGATACATAACCACAAAAACATCTCATAATGGTTTAAGTAAATTTACGATTTTGTGTTGGGCCACATTCATAGCCATCCTGGGCCGTAGGTTGGACACCCCTGATAGAGTTAAACTCTACAAGACTTTCATTTCTAGTGTTATCTTACCATATTCTTGTGGTTTTATAAAACTAAATAAACAAAAGAGAACACTATGACAATGGTGTACTAGCATATTTCATGTTCTTTGTACTAGGAAAGCCCAGTAGTTTTAGAATGGAAAACAAGCCATTAAAAGAAGTATTTCATGTGCATGATATAAATACTATCCCATCTGTTAAAATCTCCCTAAAATGAGAGATTTGGAATTAAGTGCTTCTTATAGAAACACTTATTGGCCTTTCTAAGGCACTGCCTTCAAATAAGTTGTACAAGTAAAGTTCTAAAATTCCTGACTATTCTATTAAGTGTCATAACTTAAAAACCACACTTTAAAGATTTTGAGTGTGACTCTCTGTGAAAGGTGTTAGCTAATTTCATGTCCTTTCATATGGAGTATACAGAATGTAATTGGAGATTAAGATTAAGCT